>NW_027529647.1:960450-972240 GCF_008692635.1 Crocuta crocuta
CGGCTCGGGCGCTGCTGGCATCAGCTCTTCCCTGCCGCCCCGATCGGCCCTGCCCGGGGCTGGGGTGTGGAAGGGATGCAGCTCACTCCCCTGGCCTCGGCGAGTCCGGGTGTGTCAGCTGAAGAAGAGGAGCCCCTCAGACAGAGGCGCGCCCCTCCCTCCGGCTTCCGCCGGCGCTTCCTTCTCTCGCGGCTGGCGCAAGAGCAGCTCTTCTCTTACTGGGGTGATGCTGCCGGGGTCTGGGTGGGGTCTGGGGAGGCCCAAGGAGGTGGAGCCCAGAGGAAGAGCTGAGTCAGGTGTTGGAGGGAGTCTCGGACCCCCGGAAGGGCAGCCGGCCTGATGAGGGGTATGCTCCAGAGATGATGCCAGTCCGGGTTTGCTGCTCCCAATGTTATTTGAAAGGCTTAGGAACCGACCTCCAGTAACCCCATCAGGAGCAAAAGCACAGCAGGGTAGCCTGGGGCAGAAGCCCAGTTTTCATCCTCTGGACGGTGTTTTCTCTGTACTTCCCCTGTGCTCCTGAAACCACCACTGTGAACACGACAGCACTTTCCTTCCTCTGAACTGCCTACAGCCCTGTGAGGGAGACAGCCAGCAAGCAGATAGGCCTGCAGGGGCAGTGCAAGTTTTAGTAAGTGCCCTGAAGAACATACAGGAAGGGCTGGGCTGGCGATGGAGCTAAGTGGCCGCGTGGAGGTCATTCTCAGTATAGGGGTCAGGGTCGGCAGCAGGGAGGAGGTGACATTGAAGCTGAGACCAGAAGGGTGAGAAGCAGCCGACTACAAGAAGAGTGGGTGGGAAAGACCCTGGCAGAAGAATGGAAAGTGAGCCCAGGGGAGCGGATGTGGGGCAGTGTTGGGGAAGCAGGGTGTGTCAGATGAGTCCAGAGCAGTCTTGCAGAGCTCAAGGACCACAGGAAGAGGTTGAGTTGTTTTTTGAGTGCAAGAGGGAGCCATTAAAAGGTTGAAAGTGGAGCAGCGGATGGAGAGGTGCTCAGATTTGCATTAATACTGTCTTTCTGAGTGCTGTCAGCACTCCTTGAAAGGGTTTGGAGTATAGTTGACGGGTCTTGGGGCTTGTCCCAGGTGGGCCTTAGTCCAGCAATGTAAACATGGGACTAGGGATTACAGAGAGAGCTTTAAACAGTTTAGGTTAGGCAAATGGGAAGACAGGTGATCTGTTCTCCTTTTAAGAGATATTCCCCGTCACTCTGTTTGTACAGTAAACATGAATCAGGAGGAAAAAATAATGCAAGAAGATAACGTTCTACCCACAGCAGGTGAACATTGAAATAGAAACTTGTATGGTGGAAGTGGTTTCCAGCATGTTGTGGGTGGGTGGGCTGGAAAACAAGAGTGCTCAGCTGTGAGGAAGAAGGTAGGAGTGTTGTGCAGTGCTCTGATAGCAACAGAGAAAACATGTGGACCTCGTTGGCTTGGTTTCAGAAAAAGTGCTCCTCTGCTCCTCTGTATGTGGGGGTGTTAACGTTATTGTCTTTTCATAGAGGGTGCATTGCTCACCTTTCTATGAGACTTCGTGGAGAGGCCTTGGTTCTTCTCCTTTCTGAGCTTGAGTGTTTTCTCCTGAGGCTTGCAGGAGACCCCTCACCTGCTGTACTTGGTGGAGGCTTTCAGCAGTGCCCTGGAGGAAGTTGAGTCTATCTTCTGTCTTAGGTGCTCACTTCTGCTTTCTCTGCTTCTCTCTCTCCTGTTTAACGGAAACACTCTGCTGACCACACGCACTGTTCATTTGGCCTCTTGATTTCATTTATCCTGAGGTCCCTTCTGACAACCGTCTTACCCTTATTAGAGAATTGATTTAATAGACAGAATTGCCCCCCTGTATGACTTAGATTATTAATTCAGTAACATTTTTGCATATTCTAAGGGAATGCGTGAATCGGGACAGGGTTGGATTCAAAAGAATTCATTTCTAGTGGTGCAGGTTTAAGGTAGAGTTCCTTGCATTATAACCCACCCGTGCTTTAGTTATGAACAGAGGCCTGTCCATCACAATTCTTATTCTTTATTTTCAGGCCTGGATCAGTGACATTCGAGCAGGAACCACACCCTCATGTGGGAACCATATCAAATCCAGCTGCCACTTGATTGCGTTTAACTCTGACCGTCCAGGTATGAAGGTGGACATAGATTCAGACATTGTCACCCTAATTAGGATGGAGCAGAAGGGCAGGCTCGTTTCAGGTTGGAGGCTTAGGGGATCCTCCATGGTCAGCACCATGCAGGGCCTTAGACCTCTACAAACTGGTCAAGTGCAGTAATCAGATTGATTTTGATTAGGGCATGTGTGTATACTTTGTATAAAGTGCACTGGCTGTGGTTCTTTGTTTTTTGTTATTTTGTTTTCTTGGCTGTGGTTTTTAAGAGATTGGCCAGGAAGACAGGGAGAGGACTGTCCCCTTTGTTTTCAGCTGATCGCCATATGCAGTCCCTCATCTGGGGGCCTGGGAGTGGCTCCGGTCAGTAGGAACACCAAGATTTGAAAAGCTCCCTATGTTATTTGGGACTTTTTTTGTTGCTAGTGATAACTCAGACCTCACACTGACATACAAAAATCGGGTACCTCTTTAGCTCATATAAGAGGCTTTAGATAGAGCTGTCTCCAGAGGCTCACACATGCCATTGGTCCTGACCTGTGGCCTGTCTTTCAGCCCTGCTGCCCTTGAGTGATAGCTTCTTTCTCAGGCAATGCTGAGAAAAGGGACAACGGGTGGCCCTAAGGTGACCTCGTATGACCCACAGTGCTAAAAAGACCACCTCTTTCCACAGTGTCTTCTGTACATCTGATGTCACAGAAGGTTCTTGGGGGGGGTAGGGGTAAGAACCTAACTTTGGACTGACTATGTCCAGAGGGGTATGATCTTGGGGAAGGTCCAAGGGTGAGCTTTTGGGTCTCATGTTCACTGGGAGCCCTGGGCAGCAGGCAGTTCCCATTAGGCCTGAAGCCACAGCCTCTGTGTGTGCCTTTGACAGGTGTGCTGGGCATTGTGCCTCTGGATGGCCAAGGAGAGGACAAGAGACAGGTGACCCACCTGGGCTGCCATTCAGGTGAGTGGAGACTGGACCCAGGAAGTCCGGAACTTGCTCCTCTCTCCTTGGGTGCAGGGATCCATACTCACCTGGGCCCACGGTCCCTTGGCTTGCCAGTCCCTCTTGCTGTCTTCACTGTGTACTTGTACAGATGGTGTCCATATTGGAAGGCTGGGTCCTGGCTGGGAATTCTGCTTGCGTGGAGAGACGGGAAGCTGAGTGCTCCAGGTTGTCAAGCTGAGAGAGGGGGATATGCACTGGCCAGCGCCAGGCTCCGGGCTGACGCTGGCTCCCAGTCACTGTGGAGGACTCAACCCTATGGAGTTCTTAGCCCCTTCTCCTCTCCTGGAGGCCAGCCGGCTACCCCTCACCACCAGCCTTCCTCCCCAGCAGGGCTGCTCAGGGCCTTTCAGGGAGGGGGCTGGCTGGGCTGCAGGCCTGCAGATGGTCCCTCACAAAGAGACCTTTTGTCCACTGCAGCTGCTTCTGGGGGCGCCCAGCAGCCCGCCTGGCAGTCCGCCCGCTCTGAGGGAACGGCTCGCTCTCCGCAGCCTGCGGCAGCCCTGACCCAGCTGCCTCCTCTCTCCCTCTGCAGCTGTGGTGGAGGCTGTGGGCCAGTCCCTCTGGCTTGCTGGTGTTCCTGGCCGCCTGACTGGCGACCTTGGCTGACAGAAGGGAGCTGACCCTGGCTGTCCAGTGTGGGTGTGCAGCTCAATGTAGAGGTCCAGATGATGGTGATGGCAGCTCATAGAGTGACAGTGGCCGAGATTGGTCCGGAGCTCTCTATGCACTAAGAACGTTGTCCATGTTTTCTCATCTAATTGATTTTCAAAGCCCTTTACAACTTTACTGAAGTATCATTTACATACCGTTAACATTTCTAGTTTTCAGTGAAGAGTTTGATTACTTTTATTAAAGTTGCAGAGTTAGGGATCCATAACCCAGTGTTAAAACATTTCCCCAAAGGGTCCTTGTGGCCTTCTGACACCCGCCGGTCCTCCCCCTGCCTCTGTTGCCAGGGTATGCAAGCTGCGGTCACGGCCATCTGGCCAGCGTCCTGTCTTTGTAAATGGTGTTGTGAGGACACAGCCACGCCCCTCCATTGACATTCAGCCTGTGACTGCTTTCCCCCAGCAACTACAGAGTTGAGTAGTTGTGACAGAGACCCTACGGCCCTCTAACCCTGAAGTAGTTACTGCCTCCCCCTCTGCAGAAAACGTCTGCCAGCTTTTACTCTACAGACCGGCCTTTTCTAGACACTTGATGTAAATGAAATTATACCGCACATAATCTTTCAGATCTGGCTTCTTTCACTGAGCTTCGTGTTTTGAGGTTCTTCTGTGTTGTAACATGTGGAAGAAGTCTGCTTTCTCATCCACTCTGCCACCTTTTTGAAGGAGATTTTTGAATAACCTGTTTCTTAGCTAAGAAAACTGAAGCACAAAGAGACTGGGAACCTATCAACACCGGCACTGCGGCTGGCAGAGCTGGATGCAGAACCGAGGCCTGTCACACCCCTGGGTGCTCGGTGTACTTGACCCCATGGGGAAGCTGCCCCGGGCTGCTGGGGTCTGTACAGTATTGAGGTCCCATTGCTGGGAGGGCTTTGAGGAGAAGTTGGACCAGACCTCTTCTGAGTGCTGGTAGCCTTACCGCGGCATCAGCCACTTACCTTGCTAGCACACTACTCTGGGCATAGTTCTGGCTCCTGAGAAACCTGCTTTTGAGGCAGTGGCACCTTCTGCCCTCGCAGGTGCGGGTGGTGGAGGACAGTGTAGTGGGCTGGCTTCTGGCTGCCACCCTGCCTTTGAGGGTGCCTTCTGTGTCCTGGCTCAAGGTCCCGGGGCCCCCCAGCCCAGCTACCCAGGAGAGCAGATGGCTGGGAAGCATTCAGAGAGTGGTCCTGTGGTCTGGGTTGTGGGGCAGCTGGGGGCTTGCTCTGATTTGGGAAAGGCAGTGGTGGTATGCTGAGGGTGTAGGGTTTGAAACCAAGCTGCCCACCTAGCCATCAGCCTTGCCTTTCTCAGCTGTGTAACTCTGGGCAAGTTACTTAACCTTTCTGTCCCCTTGCTCTGGTTGGAGATGATGCCACAGTGCCATCCTGAGGGATCGTTGTATTTGGTGAGGTAAATGCGCAGATAGGACATGGCCTGTTAGCTCAGCTGCGCATTGAGGTCGACATGGTCACTGCTTCTCGTTCCCTTGGGGATGGCAGGTGACTCTTGCTGGCCGCTGTGCCTGGCCTGGGCCCGGCCCTGTCCAGTGTGGAGCCCATAAGCAGGGGGGCAGCATTCCAGGAGTCTAGGCCAGGGCTGTCCCAAGGGGTCCCTGTCTTCACTGCCTCTTCTCTTTGTCATTTCTGGCCAGGGTGCCCGCAGTCTGGCTCTGGCCTGCGGGGAAAGCATACCTGCTTGACCCCACTGGGGTGGCAGGCAGCAGGGAAAGACACTGTGCACCTCGCTCTGGTGAGGCAAGCCTAGCCATTGTGCTCGCACCCCTGGCTGCCCCCCACCCCTAAGCCCTCGTCTCTTCTTCCCCTGCTGGGTTCAGGAACTGTGGGTTTCCTCTCTGGACTGTGGCTCACCCTGTGTGCCCCTATCTCCCTTTCCCGGCCTTCCGGAGCTGAGCAGTTCAGGTTCTTAGATTGCAAAGAACCGAGGCCAGCTCCAGCTTACTTTAGCCAAAAAGGGATTTGGGGGAATGCTTCCAGAACTGAAGGCCTGGGGAGCTTCCAGAACTGAAGGAACAGCTGGACATGCAGACCTTAGGAGGGTCCTGGCTGGGACCTGACGGCTCCTTCCCAGCTGGCTGCCCTCCCCCCAGGGCCAGTCCCGGAGGCACCCTGTCACTAGGCCTCAATTCCTGGTTTAATTCCCTGAGGAGAGAAACTGGCTGCTCAGACTCAGGTCAGGTGCCCTCAAGCCAGTGTCGGCTCTGGTGGGGACCTGGGGAGCAGAGAGCTTCTAGCACAGACACGTCACACAGTCCCCCACCTCCCAGATGGTCTAACCTGTTCTAGTCCTTCGTATTCCCCAGGGCTCACCGTGCTCCCTCCCCAAAGCTGCCCTGACCCGTGTGTGACCTTGGGGTCCCCCTGCGTGGTCAGCCCACGTCTTGCCACGTCTGCACAGATGTGTGTGTTTCCTCCTATGGAGGTGGTGAGGGTCTCCTAGGGCTGGGTGGCATCTGTCCATTTCGTGAATCCCTTGTGGGCCCAGAGTAGGGCTGGGACTTGGATTCATTTACATGCTTACGTGCTAGGCCATGTGTTGCACCCTGGGTTTTGGGTAAAGACAGATGCTTGGTAATTTGAAGAGCTTCATGCCTGTTATCCTGCTGACTTCCCAATGCCAGGGCCTTTGCCATCCTGGGGCATGTATATCACAGTCAGGGGTTTCCAGAAGTACCTTGCCTTGTGGGCTTTCAGCCTGCTACTGTGTGGGCAGAAGTGTCGCCTCTGAAACCCTGGGCTGTGGTTCTCCGCCTTGGGGAGACATCACATCGGGCTGGAAACAAAGAGATGGTGAGTTCTCGCCAGGCCTGTGTCAGCCATTGCTCTCCCGCAGACCTAGTCACGGACTTGGACTTCTCTCCCTTTGATGACTTCCTCCTGGCCACGAGCTCAGCTGACAGGACGGTGAGTGGAGCTGCTGGAGGAGCTGCTCCATGCCCCTCCCACTCTCCTCTAGGGCGCTGGGCCCCTCCACAGGCCTCTAGGGCTGGGCTAGTCCAAATTCTCAGTTCCTTGACCCAAGTCCCGTGTGCTCCCATGCACTTGCTGGGAGCTTTGGCCCTGGCTTGTCATTCTGCTGCTTGGCTGCCTAAGGAGAGCAGGGCTGGGGTGGTGAGGGATATTGGAGGAGATGGAGCAGAGCCCCTGCCCTGTGTCTCCCCATTCCCCCCTCCACCTCTGATTACACCCCATGATACTGAGCTGGGTTACTCTCGCTTTCCTAACAAGGGATACACAGCCTCTATGTCTAGGTTCAGCTCCTGGGGTTGGGGGCAGCCCTGGGCAAGACCGGCTGGAGGCCCTCCCCAGCCCCAGGCTCACCGACTTGCTGTTTCCTGTAGGTGAAGCTGTGGCGACTGCCGGCCCCTGGCCAGGCACTGCCCTCTGCTCCCGGTCTGGTGCTGGGCCCTGAGGACGTCCAGGTGGAGGTAGTGCAGTTCCACCCCACCGTGGACGGCGTCCTGGTGAGTGCGGCGGGCACCACCGTGAAGGTCTGGGACGTAACCAAGCAGCAGGTCCTGACAGGTACGGGCCTCACTGGCCTTCCCCACCCTGGGCAGCCCCTGGCTGTACGGCACTCCATTTCTTTATGTTTTTGATAATACGAATTTTTAAATCTGTGTTAAAATTTTGTGTGTACGTGGTATGAAAGATGGGAAGATTTGAGCAGACGTGTTACGAATGCTCCATCCCTCCCCACTTTCTGTAGGCATCTGTTTTCATTTCATGTAGCTGGTTTTCCTCCATATGTCTAAATAACTTCCTCATACTGTTATTTCTTGAACTGTATGTCACTTGGATTTTGAAAACAAACGTCTGGCTGCTTTTCTGCCAGGCGAGGATTTTGCTCTCTGGCAGCCCCTTCCCCCAGGCTTCTCTCGATTTCACGACCTAGCCCGTCTTAGTCCGTCCCAAGTGCTGCTGCTCTAGCACCCCACCACAGCTGGGCCGCTCATTTCTTGTGGCTCCGGAGGCTGGATGTCCAAGATCTGTGTGCCGGCAGGTTCCGTGTTTGGTGAGAACCTATTTCCTGGGTCACAGATGGTCGTCCTGGTGCTGTGTCCTCCTGTCATGGAACGGACGAGAACACTCTCAGGGCCCCTTTTTTAAGGGCACTAATTGGTTTGTGAGGCTCCATCCTCTTGACCTAATCACCTCTCACAGGCCCCGCCTCCAGACACCATCACAGTGAGAGTTAGGCTTCAACACATAGGGGGACATAAACATTCAGACCATGCGTAGACAATGATAGTTTTGGATTCGATTCCTCGGTGAATGGTTATGACCCTGCAGTGTAACCCCCACGGAGCCCCAGCGTCCTGTGGTGATGCCACTGAGTCATTTCTGCCGAGGCCCTGACACACCCATCCCCTTTATAGAGGGTAAAGACATGAGACTCAGTGAGTTAAAGGATGGCCTTGCCTTATAGAACTGTGCAGTGACCAGGGTGGGTCATACTCACCAAGGTGATGTCCCCACTCCTGGGGCTTGCACCCAGGGGCTAACCAAGGGCCAGCGGTAGCATAAACTATGTGCAGAGAGCTCCTGGTACAGTCCAGGAGACCAGCCTAACGGTGGGAGCAGAGGTGTGGGTCACCAGGCAGCATGTCACTAGGGGTCACCCAGCTGTCACTGCTACGTCTCAAGTCCTCTCGTGCTTGGCACTGTGCCGAGGGCCTTGCATGTTGCAGATGAGGTTAAACAACTTGGTTGAGAACGTGGAGTAAGTGGGCGGCAGGGCTGGGATCAGTCTCAGGAGAGTAAGCCCCGGCAAAGTGGTCCTCTGCTGCTGCAGAACAAGTTATTACAAAACCTAGGGGCCTAGAACAGTTAGGAGTGTCTGTTTATGTCACAGCCTCTGAGGTTTGAGATTTGAGAATTGCTTAACAGGGTGGTTCTGGCGCAGGATCTCTTATGAGGCTACAGTTGAGACATTGTCTCCATCATCTGAAGACGTGACTGGGGCAGGAAGCTCAGCTTCTCAGAGGGTTCACGGACATGGCACTGGCTGTGAGCAGGATGTCTCAGTCCCCGCCACACGACCTCTCCCTGGCCTCCTGAGTGCCCCCACGGCAGGGCGGCTGGCTGCCCCTGGTGGACAGTTCGACTCTGTCTACTGGCATCCGTAGCCTCATGTGTCCCTTGGCTTGTATGTGGCGTCTTCTCCACATCCTCAGGTGTCCCTTGGCTTGTCTTTGCATCGTCTTCCCTCTGTGCATGTCCAACTCTGTGTCCACATTTCCCTTTTCACAAGGACCAGTCATACTAGACTAGAACCCACTGTAATGATCCCAGCTTAGCTTGATAGCAAAGACCCTATAAAGTTATAGTGCAGGTGCTGAGGGTCAGGATGTCAGCATCCTTTCTTTTTTTTTTTTAAGTTTATTTATTTATTTTTAAATAATCTCTACACCCCACATGGGGCTTGAACTCATGACTCCAAGATCCAGAATTGCATGCTCTTTCAATGTTGCCAGCCAGGCGTCCCAGCACCTTTTTGTAGGGGAGACTATTCAACCTAAAATAGGAGGAGCATCAAATAATTTGTGGATGTATCTCAAAAAAAATTTTTTTTTTAATTTTTATTTATTTCTGAGAGAGAGATAGAGACATCATGAGCAGGGGAGGGTCAGAGAGAGAGACACACACACAATCCGAAACAGGCTCCAGGCTCTGAGCTGTCAGCACAGAGCCCGATGCAGGGCTCGAACCCACGAACCATGAGATCATGACCTGAGCCAAAGTCGGCCGCCCAGCCGACTGAGCCACCCAGGCGCCCCTCAAAAAATTTTTTTAATGCTTGTTTAATTTTGAGAGAAGGAGAGAGAAGACAGAGTGCAAGTGGGGGAGGGGCAAAGAGAAAGGGAGACACAGAATCTAAAGCAGGCTCCAGGCTATGAGCTGTCAGCACAGAGCCTAATGCAGGGCTTGAACTTGTGAACCAGGAGACCATGGCATGGGCCAAACTTAGACACTTAAACTGAGCCCATATGGCCATGTGGACATATTTCAAAACTGTCACGATGGGGAAGGAGCAGGGGTGGCCCATGCAGAGGCCTAAGGTGGGAATGTGTGTGGCTCAGCCATGGGGTGGTATGATTTAGGTGGAGTGTGTTGGTGAGCGACTGGAAGTAAGCCTGGGTGGGAAACTACAGCTAGTCCGAGGAGCAGGGAGCCTCAGAAGGTTTGTGAGTGGAAGCGTGGCCTGCCGAGGGCAGGGCCAATGGAGAAGTCCCAGGCGCAGTGCACCGTGTCTGGAAGGAGCTGCTGCCCATTCTCTTCCTGCTGGAGAAGGGCCCTTGCAGCTCCCGCCTGTGCCCTGGGCAGTTATCCCCAGCCAGGTTCTCCTGCACCCACTTCCTTGGTGCCGCCATTGCCCAGGGCAGGGTGGGGAGACCCTGGACTGCCTCCTGACCTTGGCTGCTTCCCTGCAGAGCTGACGGCCCATGGGGACCTGGTGCAAGGTGCTGTCTGGAGCCGGGATGGAGCCCTGGTGGGCACGACGTGCAAGGTAAGGAGCTGGACAGTGAGACCTGGCTGGCTGGCGGGTGGGGGACCAAGGGCTTCTCTGAGGGAGAAGATATGGGGTCTGCATGCTTTGGGGGATCCTGTTCCCCAAATTCTTTTGTCGGCCTTCTTGGAAGACCCATTTTCCAGGTGTGTTTTTTTGTTTTTGTTTGTTTTTTGTTTTTGTTTTTGTATCAACCTTTTTTTCCCATTTGGTGCATTAAACAGTAGGTTCCAGACATTGGCCTGTGCTCTGGGGTCAGGGGGCTGCTAGAGGGCGAGGTGGTCACACAGCAGGGTGTGGTTCGCTTGCTCCAGCTCCGCTGGTGCGCACTGCTTCCCAGGGACATCGAGGTGGGGCCTACCTCACTGGGGAGGAGGGGACAGGCGTTCCAGGCAGAAGCACCAGCTGGACAGCGTTCTGGGTGGCTGTGACCACCCCTTCCCATGAGAAGCCCTCTCTGCCCTGATTTCCACGCCCTTTGCTGATATGTGTGTGAGAGAAGACAGAGGCACAGAATGAGGTCGAGAGGGAGGGAAGGAGGAGAGTGGCAGGAGATAGTCACAGGGAGTTTTTACTTTATAGTCACCAGAGGAGAGTAGTTTGCGCCTGTTTTACAAATTTGGGACAGCAGTGGGACAGTTAAGAGGAAAAAAAATCACCTGTAATCCTCCTATCCAGGGGTGATACCTGTCACCATCTTGACATCTTCCTCTCTGAGTGTTTCTTGGGCGTCTTTCCCTGCTCGTGCTGAGATCCCACTCTCCATGTTACTCTCCCCTGTGTGTTTGCTTCAGCATAATATGTATGTTCTCCAGTTCATCAGTAATTGAGTGAACATCACAGAGAATATTTTATCATTCAGATTTATCATGTCACTCAAGTTATATTATTACAAGTTAAAACATCCAAATGTATTTGTATATAGACTTTATGGGGGGGATTGGTTTTGCTTTTTGTTTTCAGGGTGACTTTCTTAAATTAATTTAAAAAAAATTTTAAAGTTTATTTGAGAGAGTGAGCATGTGCACGTGCATGTGGGAGGGGCAGAGTGATGGAGAGAAAGAGAATCCAGAGCAGGCTCTGAACTGTCAGCACAGAGCCCAACGTGGGTCTTGAACCCATGACCCTTGAGATTATGACCTGAGCTGAAACCAAGAGTCAGACACCTAACTGACTGAGCCACCCAGGTGCCCTTCAACGTGACTTAGCTTAGAGCAGGGGCTGGCAAATTTCTGTAAAGGACCAGATAGTAAATACTTTGGGTTTTGCAGGCCATACTGTCTCTGTCAGTGCCACTTTGTAACATGGAAGTGGCTACAGATAAAATGTAAATAGTGGGCATGCCCATGTTCCAGTAACACTGTACTTGCAGGATCAGGCCTTGGGTTGCTAGTCGGATTTGGCTGACTTGGCCTGTGGGCCTTAGCTCCCTTCCCCCCAACACACACACTCCTGCCCCCACCCCCCACCCCAGGTGTAAGATTTTTAGCAAAGAA
>NW_027529647.1:972300-988832 GCF_008692635.1 Crocuta crocuta
AGTGTTAGATTTTTAGCAGAGATGTTGCTGGCTTGTAGGCTGTAACAGTTTGTCAGGTGGCTGATAGATTCTCACGAGTTGTCTTCCAGAGGAGACATGCCAGCTGCCCTGGGGCTGTTGTGTAGAGGTCATGGTTCCAGCCTGGGCTTTGGAAGGAGACTTGGGTGTCTGTCTGGCCCTCTGAGCCTGCCGCTCCTCACCCAAAACACGGGGGCAGCAGGAGAGCTGGTCCCGCAGGCGAAAGGCCTGGCTCTGGGCTCCCTGCCCTTCTCTGGCCTTATAGCTCCAGTGGGTGCCTGAAGGGCTCAGATCTGCAGCCGTGTCACAGCCAACCAGCTGTGACAGGGGTGGCAGGAAGGTGCCTTGGCTTCCCCAGTAGCAGGGCAGCCCTGAGCTGATGAGGGCAGCAGCCTCACAGGAGGCACAGGTATGGTCTGCACCTGTTTGAATGTTCTGGCGTTAATGGCCCTTGCACGGATCAGCCTGCCTGGAGTATGGCTGTGGGGCTCAGGGCAAGGCAGGGCCACCTTTGTTAGAGCTCTCTCTGGCTGCAAGGCTGGATGGCTGCCTGGGGAGGGAGATCCCACCGCTGATCACCCCTGGCCTGCAGGTATGACTCAGATGGTCCTTCACTTAAGGGGTGTGGCCCACAAGGCCAGTCCAGGCTGCGGCCTGGAGAGAGGTGCTCCTCTGGGTCTTGGATCCACTGCTCCGTGTCAGCTCCAGGCCCCCCAGCCCAGCCCCAGGTAGGATGTCTTAGGGTCAGGTGTCTAGAGGCTTGACATGGGTCATTTCCTGTGGAGCAGTCAGAGAAGCACCTCCCCTCCCCAGAGTTCATGGCCCAGCGTGGTGGTTTCTGTTTCCATGAGGCTATAAAGAGAAGGATTACGATGCAGGGTTGTCTCCCAGGGCTCCTGCCGTGTGAAGAGGCAGCCAGGTGAGGAGTGCCAGCAAAAGGAGCTATGGCTGGCTGCCTGTGAAGGGAGGAGAGATGGGCTGAGGGCATGTATGAGGCCAGTTGAGAGCATTGGGCTTGGCGGGGCGTGGAGGGGGGTTCCAGCATGGGAGGGGTGACGCTGTGCCGGTGGGGCAGGAGGGGGCATGGGGAGGCCGTGAGGAGTGTTGCAGCCCCCAGGAGAGGAGCAGTGCAGGTGCCAGGCCTCCGGGACTGGGGACTGGGTGACCGAGGGCAGGGAGGAAGGTGTGGTGGAGCAGGGAGGAGGGCCTAGAGCATGGGAAGGAGAGCATCAGGTATGGAGAGTTAGCAGAGGGTTTACTGAGGAAGTGTGGACTGGCCAGGCCCTCCTCCCCAGGGGTCTGAGCCCCGTTTGCCTTCCAGTTTGGATGGTGGGCTGGCTGGTGGGTGCAGAGTGGCCCGGTTGCAGAATGCCCCTCTGTGTCCCTCCACCTCCTGTTGGTGTGACAACTCAGCCTCTTACCTGCTGGTGTCCCCTGAGGAAGACGAAGTGTGATGAGGCCGCAGCCCCGTCCAGTGGAACTCTCCTGCCTCTCTAGACCCAGGGAGCCTGGGTTGTAGGGTAGGAAACCACCGGTTCCCGGAGCCGGTGGCTGGAGTGGAGCCATCCCCCGTGCCCACCTCTGCTCTTCCTGGACCTAGGTGCTCTAGCTGTGGGAACACAGCAGCTTACTTTGCTGCTGAGTGCGGCATCCTAGAGGGGACGCTGTCCTACAGTGTGTGACCTCCACTGTGACCCATTGGTGCTGGCTAGGCAGACGCACAGTCCTGTGTTCACTGCCGCCCTCTGTTGTCAAGGGAGACCCTCAGGATCCTGGGTGGGGGTGTGAAATGCCAAAACCTTTGGAGAAGCGTGCAGGAGGGGAGACCACCCCAATGACTGAAGGACGGGAGGAGGTGCCTGCGGGTTTATCCTGAGCATGTAGGGGGAGCCAGTGAGGGGCCTGCCCTCACCAGGAGGGAGCCTGAGCTTTGTGGTTGCGGGCTGGGCTCTGGGTTCTCCCACAGGGCTGCCTGATTCGAGTGCAGTGTAAGGGACTCTCTGCTTCCTCTCAGGGCTTCCCCCTCGCCACACCATCTCCCACCTGATTGTCTGATTCTGCCTCCCAGGACCCCTGATTCCCCCGCAGAAGCCCCTACTTGTTCCCTTCCCAGCGCCTTCAGCTGAGGGAAATGCAGACAGCCACTAGGGGGCGCGTCGGCCTCACGGATTGGCAGGCCAGCTGATACCCGCTCCGCAAGGTCCAGTGGTGTGTGACTGTGAGCCCTGTGAGGACATGCACCTTGGCCACCCAGGGCCACCCCCTCTGCCATGGCCCAGCAGGCCCCCATCAACAGCAGGCCAGGTCAGCCTCCATTGCCTGGTCTGACACCTGGTGAGGGTCCAACTTTGAACTCCTGCATTTGGTGGCCCATGGGGAGCACCTATGTGGCAAGAACTGGGACTCTGACCTGTGAGAGGTGCTGCGACCAGTTGTCCTCGTCCTACCTGGGGCTCAGGAGTTTGCCCAGGTCACAGAGCCCGTGAGTGCTGGAGTTGGCATCCAAACTCAAGACATCTGTCTCTCCACATGGCTCCTGGTGGGAGGGGCCCTTGTTGCCGAGAAACATCCTCTCTCTCTCTCTTTTTTAAAATTTATTTTTTGGGGCACCTGGGTGGCTCAGTCTTTTGGGCATCTCACTTCAGGTCACGATCTCATGGTTTGTGGGTTCGAGCCCCACATTAGGCTCGCTGCTGTCAGCATGGAGCCTGCTTCTGATCCTCTGTTCCATTCTCTCTCTCTGCCCCTCTCCGGCCCACACTCTGTCTCTCTCTCAAGACTAAAATCAGAGAGACAGTACATGTTGGGAAAGGGCAGAAAAAGAAAATCCCAAGCAGGCTCTGCACTGTTAGCCCAGAACCCAACGCGGGGGCCCAGACCCACGATCCATAAGATCATGACCTGAGCCAAAGTCAAGAGTTGGGACGCTCAACTGTCTGAGCCAGTGAGGCGCCCCAGAGAGGCATTCTCTCTTGCCCATCATTTCTCAAGATCCTCTGTCTCTTGCTGCTGTCCCTGTCTCTCCTTGCTCTCTGTTTGTCCTGTCCCTCTGTTTCTCTGTTCTCTGTCTGCCTGTGCCTCTCTCCATCTGTCTCCATCTCTTTCCATCGTTCACTGTTCTCTCTGCCTTTTCTGTCCTGTGTTCCTCTAGACAGTGTCCTCCTGAACTTGAGGCTGTGGGTGGGGTGGGATGGTGCTGCCCAGCTGATCCCGGGGCCAGGCCTGGTTCCAGGATAGCACGTAGCAAGTGCTCTGTGAACTGCGGCTAGAAACATTTTGCCAGGAGCGACCCAAGGGTCCTGGAACCCCAAGGTGTCAGGAAGGCCTCTGAGCTGGCCCTCTATTGTCCAGCTGTGCGCTCACCTGCTGCCCCCTCCATTCCCATCATCTAGTCTCCTGGCATGGCCTTGTCCTCCCCTTCATGTCACATGTCAGCAAGTTCCTGTTTCCACATCTTTGTTCATGCAATTCCACCTCCTTTGAATACCTTTTCCTTCCCAGTGCAAGCTCTGTTCTTTCCTCGAGGCTCATCTTAGCACCTAGGCAGGAACCAGGCAGAAACCGAGCACATAGTACCTGGGGTTCTCATATCCCTCCTCCCCAATCTGGTCTTGCGTTGGTTGGGGTGGTACATTTGCTGTAGGTAAAACGCTATTCCTGCATCAACTGAAGGCCACGGTTTACATGAGGGCTCACTCTGGATGATGCGTTGTAGGGCTTTTGATGAACGAACGCACGACAGCTTGTGCCCACCATTACAGCATCGTGCAGAATAGCTTTACCCCTTAAAGTGCCCTGCGCTTCACCCATTCATCTCCCCCCCAAACCACTGGCAAGCACTGATTTTTTGCTGTCTCTCAAATGTTATTTGCCTCTTCCCAGATGTCATATAATTGAAACCCTACAACATATAGCCTTTCCAGATTGGCTTCCTTCCCTCAGTAAGGTGCCCTTAAGGGTCTGCCATGTCTTCTGGTGGACTCAGAGCTATTTCTTTACAGCGCTAAAAAACACATCGTAAAATTCACCATCTTGGGGCGCCTGGGTGGCTCAGTTGGTTAAGCGTCTGACTTCGGCTCAGGTCATGCTCTCACGGTTCATGGGTTCGAGCCCCGTGTCGGGCTCTGTGCTGACAGCTCAGAGCCTGGAGCCTGTTTCGGATTCTGTGTCTCCCTCTCTCTCTGACCCTCCCCTGCTCACCCTGTCTCTCTCTCTCTCTCTCTCAGAAATAAATAAAAAAACATTTAAAAAAATTTTAAATTTACCATCTTTCCTAAAAAAAATTTTTTTAATGTTTATTTTTGAAAGAGAAAGAGCACATGCATGCGCATGAGCACGTGCAAGTTGGGGAAAGGCAGAGAGAGGGAGACAGAGGATCCGAAGCAGGCTCCGTGCTGTGAGGACAGAGCCCAAAGTGGGGCTTGAACCCACAAACCCTGAGATCATGACCTAAGCTGAAATCAAGAGTTGGCTGCTTTTGCTTCAGATTCTGTGTGTCTCTCTCTTCCCTTCCCCCACTTGCACTGTCTGTCTGTCTTTCTCAAAAATAAATAAACAATTTAAAAAATTTGGGGAAAAAAAAAGAGTTGGCCACTTAGCTGACTGAGCCACTCAGGCACCCCTTGACCATTTTTAAATATACAGAAAAGTTAAGTTTACTTACATTGTTGTGAAACAGGTCTCCTGAACTAAAACACTACACCCATTAAACAACAACGTCCCTCTGTCCCTTTGCTCCCCCGCCCCGCCAGTCCTCGGTAACCACCTTTCTATTCTCTGTGTATGTGTGACTCAGGCTACCTTAAATACCTCGTGTAAGTGAATTCGTAGACTACTCGTCCTTTTGTGGCTGGCCTATTTCGTTTATCAGAATGTCCTCGAGGTCATCTGTGTTGTAGCATGTGACAGAATGTCCTCTTCAGGCCAAACCCCGTCCCATCATATGTGGAGACCACATTGTGTCTATCTGCTCCTCTGTCGAGGGGCTCTTGAGCTGCCTCTGCCTCTTGGCTGCTGGGGATCATGCTGCAGTGAGTGCTGTGAATGGTGTGAACAGCGAGCATGGGTGCACTCTTTGTGAACCCCCCCTTCCCGGTTCTCCTGGGTGTACACTCAGAAGTGGAAGCATTGGATCATAAGGCAATTCTATTTTTACTGTTTTGAGGAACTGCAGCACTGTTTTCCGCGGCCGCCACACCATTTGACGTTCCCACCAGCAGTGCACAAGCGTTCCAGCTCTCGAGCATCCTCCCTGGCCCTGGGTCTCTGCCAGTAGCCATCCTAACGGATGTGAGGGGATGGGTCAGTGTGGTTTTAGTTTGCATTTCCCTGGTGATTAGTGATGGTGAGCATCTTTTCTTATATTTGTTGGCCATTTGTGTATCTTTGGAGAAATATCTGTTCAAGTCCTTTGCCCATTTAAAAAAAATTTTTTTAATGTTTATTCTTGAGAGACAGAGAGGGACAGAGCATGAGCAGAGGAGGGGCAGAGAGAGAGGGAGACACAGAATCCAAAGCAGGCTCCAGGCTCTGAGCTGCCAACACAGAGCTCGACATGGGCCTCGAACCCATGAACCGTGAGATCATGACCTATGCCGAAGTCGAACGCTTAACCCACTGAGCCCCAGGCTCCCCTGCCCATTTAAAAAAAAAATGTTTATTTTTGAGAGAGGGAGAGAGAGAGAGAGCAAGCACACATGAGGGAGGGGCACAGAGAGAGGGGGATAGCATCAGAAGCAGGCTTTGCGATGCAGCATGCCTGATGCAAGGCTCAGATGCACAAAACATGAGATCATGACCTGAGTCCCAGTCAGATGCTCAACTGACTGAGTCACCCATGCGCTTCTGCCCATTTTTTAAACAGACCTATTTGATTTTTGTTGTTCTTGTATGAATTCTTCATATATATATATTTTTTAAGTTTGTTTAATTTATTTTGAGAGAGAGAGTGCGAGGGGGGGAGTGTTAGAGAAAGGGGGAGAATCTCAAGCAGGCTTCACACTGTCAGCGCAGAGCCCATGAGGACTCAAACTCCCAAAACTGTGAGATCATGACCTGAGTCGAAACCAAGAGTCAGATACTTAACCGAGTGAGCCACCCAGGCGCCCCTTCTTATGTTCTTGATATTAACCCCTTATCAGAGCTATGATTTGCAAACATTTTCTCCCATCCCTTAGGATATCCTGTTTTTTTACTCTGTTGATTGTATCCTTTGAGGAACAGAAATTTGATGCAGTCCCATTTGTCTGCTGTTGCTTTTGTTCCCTGTGCCTTTAGTGTCCTATCCAAGAAGTCATTACAAAATCCATTGTCTTGAAGCTTTTCCCGTACGTTTTCTTCTGGGGGTTTTATGGTATGGCTTCTCCCTCTTTCCCTTTATCACCGACTAGTATCCCGTTGTATGAATGTGCTACACGTCATTTGTTCCCCTGCTAAGGGGTATGTTGGTTGCTTCCAGCTTGGTTTTGTTTTGTTTTGTTTTTTTGCAAGTTGTAAAAGTGGTGTGAACATTTATATCGGCTTAAGTTCTTAACACATAGGAACATAATCGTTGGATCATATAGTAAGAGCATTTGCAGCTTTGTGAGAAACTGCCACACTGCCTTCTGAAGTGGCTCCTCAGTTTGCATTCCCATCAACAATGAGCAAGAGTTTCTGTTGCTCCATAATCTCTCCAGCATTTGGTGTTGTCATTTTGTAAAAAAAAACAAAAACAAAAACAAAACAAAACAAAACAAAAACCTTAGCCATTCTAATAGGCGTGTGATGGTAATTTGTTTCAGTGTATAATTCCTTAATGAGACGTGATGTTAAACAGCTTTTCCTATGTTCATTGTTCCTCGCGTGTATCCTTTTTGATGAGGTGTTTGTTTAGGTCATTTGCCCATTTTTTAAGTTGTTTTCTTATTTTTAAATAGAATCTTATTTTTTACTTTTCTTATGTCTTAATTGTTCTTTGTGCATCTGGGATACAAGTCCTCTCTCAGATACGTGCTTTGCCGGTAGTTTCTCTCAGCCTGTGGCTTGTCTTTTCTTTTCTTTACAATGTCTCTATAGACCAGAAGCTTGTGATTTTAATGAAGTCCAAGGTCACCTAGATTTTTCTTCTGTATTATTGTCTAGAGCTTTTGTAAGTTTGCATTCGCATGTAGGTCTGTGATCCACTTTGAGTTGATTTTCATAAAAGATGTAAAGCCCGTGGCTAGATTCACCTTTTCACATGTAGATGTGCACTTGTTCCATTGCTGTTTATTGAAAACACTGTCTTTTCGGGGCGCCTGGGTGGCTTAGTCGGTTAAGTGTCCGACTTTCGCTTAGGTCATGATCTCGCGGTTTGTGGGTTCGAGCCCCGCGTCGGGCTCTGTGCTGACTGCCGGCTCAGAGCCTGGAGCCTGTTTCAATCTGTGACTCCCTCTCTCTCTGACCCTCCCCTGCTCATGCTGTCTCTGTCTCTCTCTCCTAGAAATAAATAAAACATTAAAAAAAAAAAAAGAAAAAGAAAAAGAAAACACTGTCTTTTCTCAATTGTGTTGCCTTCAGTACTTTGTCAAAGATCAGTTGACTGTAGGGGTGGGTGCCTGGGTGGCTCAGTTGGTTAAGTGTCCGACTTCAGCTCAGGTCATGATCTCACGGTTTGTTGGTTCGAGCCCCGCGTCGGACTCTGTGCTGACAGCTAGCTCAAAGCCTGAAGCCTGCTTCAGATTCTGTGTCTCCCTCTCTCTCTCACCCTCCCCTGCTCATGCTGTCTCTATCTCTCTCTCAAAAATAAATAAAACAGTTAAAAATCTGAAAAAAAAAAAAAAAAAAAAGATCAGTTGATTCTATTTGTGTGTAGGTTCGGCTTTTGGTTTTGTCCAGCAAAGCTGAGGGTGGCAGAAAGGATTACTCAAGACTTCATGCAAGTCAAGAGAGGTGAGAGGGAGCCCAAGGGAAGTTTCCCTGAGCCTCTTTCAAGCTGCTGTATTTACCAGGCTTCCACTACAGGGAAAACATTGAGCAATATGTCAGTGGTTATGCTTGAAAAAAAAAAACAAAAAAAACAAGAAAAACAAGGCAACAACAAAACAAAAAAGCCTGCATAAAAACAAGGCATTCTGAAGACTACAAAAGAGCAGATGCCAAAAGCAGGGTGGAGAACAAGATAAGACACTCCATAGATAACATGGTCTAAGGAATTCATGAGCACAGGCAGGACCCAATCCTTATAGACAGATTAACTAGATACCCGTCTGCTGCTTCTAGCAATGCCAGAAAGAAGTGTTTTGCTTTGCATTGCATTCCCTATAATCTCCTTAACCAGGACATAGCTCTTTGATGCCCCACATTTGTGGGGGTCTGTTTCTGGGGTGTCCATTCTGTTCCTTTGATCTCTTTGTCTATCCTTATCCCAATGCTACACTGTC
Source organism: Crocuta crocuta (assembly GCF_008692635.1). Classification (NCBI taxonomy): domain Eukaryota; kingdom Metazoa; phylum Chordata; class Mammalia; order Carnivora; family Hyaenidae; genus Crocuta; species Crocuta crocuta. The sequence goes on from NW_027529647.1 coordinate 980,721, forward strand.
TTGATTAATGTTGCTTTAGAGTAAAGCTGCGTACTGTCGGTACTCTAACTTGGTCTCCTTCAGCATTGCCTTTACCATTCTGAATCTTATGCCTGTTCATGTAAACTTTAGATTCAGTTTGTCAGTAATCACAACATAACTTACTGGAATTTTGACTGGGATTTCATTGAATCTGTAGATCAAGTTGGGAAGAGCTGACATCTTGAGTCTTCCTATCCATGAACATGGAATATCTTTTTGTTTATTTAGTTCTTTGATTCCTTTCATTAGAGTTTTGTATTAGAGTCCTTCCCATAAATCTGGTGCTTATTTTGTTAGATACATAGCTAAATGCTTCAAATTTTTTGGTGCTGATGTAAATGATATTGCATTTTTAATTTCAAATTTCAGTTTATTGCTGCTCATTGTTTATCAAAATATGAAAATATTAATCCATGCTGATTGAAACAAACTGGAACTGTGCTAAGATGGAAAAGCTAATCACTTTCTGCCTTCCCCCTCCCCAGTACCCAGCATTAATGCACAGCCCAGGCTGTTTAAGACCTTTCTCCTTGCTTAGCCAACTTGCAAAAGCTGCAGGAATGTGGTCAGACAAAAGGGATTTTTGTTTATTTTTACCACAGCAGAGTCACACCACACACGTTATTCTGCACCTTCTTTGTAGCACTTAACAGTTTCTCATGGCCAAGCCATCAAGTGGCCAGTGAATGCAGATTCTATCACTTCTCTACCCCAGTTCTTTAGGCAGGTACATTAGTGGGTTGTTTTTTTTTAATGTTTTTTTTTTTTTTAATTTATTTCTGGGAGAGAGAGAGACAGCGTGAGCAGGAGAGGGTCAGAGAGAGAGGGAGTCACAGACTGAAACAGGCTCCAGGCTCTGAGCTGGCAGTCAGCACAGAGCCCGACGCGGGGCTCGAACCCACGAACCGCGAGATCATGACCTAAGTGAAAGTCAGACGCTTAACCGACTAAGCCACCCAGGCGCTCCCATTAGTGGGTTTTTAAAGTTGGTTTTAATGTTTATCTATTTTGAGAGAGAGAGCGCTCACGTGCACACATACATGCACAGGGGAAGGAGCAGAGAGAGGAGATAGAGAATTCCAAGCAAGCTCTATACTCCATGCAGAGCCCAGTGCAGGGCTCGTGACCTGAGCTGAAGTCAAGAGTTGGACATTTAACCAACAGAGCCACCCAGGTGCCACTTTTTGCATGTAGATTTATACACACAGACCAATTATTCCACAGGAATAAAGTCTTTATTATAAAGGTAGGAATATTTTATTACAATACATATACATATCTTTTGATCTCTTCCCATCTCCACCCTTAGGTAATCTGAGTCAGTAACTGTATGCTGAGTGATGGTTAGGATGTGTAAGCTCACTGTCCTGGTTAGACACCAAGTTCTTTAAGTATAGAAATGACATCATCTTTTGCACCCATCTGGACTGAGCTGAGTACAGGGCAAAACATTCACCAGCTGGTAGCCTAGAATTTGGTTTAGTTCCTTTATCTGTGAAGGATCGTGGTGATAGGACTGCCTCATAAGATGTTTGAAAGGATGGAGAGATATCATGCTTGTTAGCAGGCCTGGCACATAGTAGGTGCTCAGGAAATGTGAACTCTTCTCACTGAGGTCTCTATTGTGGGTGACTGGGGCAGGAAAGGGGATCTGCCTCCTGCAGTGAGAAGAAGGAACCAGGCAGGGGAGGTCTCCCCTGGTACATGATGCCCCCTCTGTGTACTAGGGTGTGGGACCGTGAGAGCCTGTGGGTGGAGGGGACAGTCTGGTCTCTGAGGACCCTGCCTGTGTTAACTGTGCTCTATTTACTCCTGTCTGCTTTTCCAGGACAAGCAGCTCCGGATCTTTGACCCCAGAGCAAAGCCCGGGGCCTCCCAGGTGAGTTGTGTGGGCAGGGGGCTGGGTTGAAGCCGTCGTGGCTCCAGCAGGTGCAGGCAGGGTCAGGCTCTGCCTCTTAGCAGAGATTCTGCCACACCTCATGCCCCTGGCCAAGGCCTTGTGGGTGTGTAGGGGTCACCTGGGAGGTGGACTCCTGCTGCTGGAAGCTCTTTCTGGGCAGCATGTTTGGGGCCCTGGGAGTACCTGGCTTTGGTCACAGGGTGCAGTGTGGCCAGGGTATCCACAGGCATTCAGTGGATGCATCCTGTGGCTTTAGGAAGCAAATTTGCGAGCCCAACTTCCTCTCCTTCTTTGAGGCCCTCATCATCCCCTACCCTTCCTGGCACAGTTGGCAGAAGCCACCCTTGGAGGAGCCAGAAAGACACGGCTGCCCACCTCATACCTGTTCAGTCTCACAGCCAGTGGACTCTCACTCCGTTCCTTTGGGTCTCCGAGACCCATGAACTGAGCATGTTTGTTTTTTGTCTATGATGATGCTTGGGGTGCATGTGGCCCTTGGAGTGCTGAGCGGGAGGCCGGGTTCTGGGTTCTTGGTATAGCCAGTGAGCCACTGGGGAATCATTCATTCATTCATTTGACATCAGCTCAGTGTCAGGCATGTGGTGAAGGGCCTATCATCTGGGTTATGGGAAGCCATTAGAGAGTTTTAAGCAGAAACTAAGATGAGCAGATTTACATTTTTTAAAAATGTTTATTTTTGAGACAGAGAGAGCTTTCAAGCACACAAGGGAGGGACAGAGAGAGGGGGACAGAGGATCTGAAGCTCACAGCAGAGATCCCGATGCAGGGCTTGAGCCTACGAACCGTGAGATCATGCCCTGAGCCAAAGTCAGACCTTCAACCAACTGAGCCACCCAGGTGCCACTAGAAAAATGTTTTAAAAATACAAATCTCATGGTTTGTGGGTTTGAGCCCCACATCAGGCTCACTGCTCTCAGCCTGCCAGCACAGAGCCCGCTTTGGATCCTCTGTCCCCCCTCTCTCTGCCCCTCCCCCGCTTGCACTCTCCCTAAAATAAATAAATATTTTAAAAAGAAGGTTCTTTTTTACAAGTTGAAGAGGCCTCTTTCCTGAGGAAGGTAAAGATTGGCGTCCTGCTGACTAACTCAGGGGAAGAGCTCGAAGCCCCAAGCCCATCACAGATACCCCATCTCCATCCTTAGGACTTGTTCCCTACCTGGCGTCAAGGGCAATCTGCCAGCCTACACCCGACCAATAGTAGCCAGGGTGGGGAGGGCTTTCCTTCCCCACCCCCTACTCCCACCCCACCCCGGTAGCCCGCGCATGTGCACACGCACACACAGGATCCACTTCAGGTAGGCCATAGCAGCTTTCTGCCCCAGAAAGCCCAGTCAGTTCCATTTCTGACTGGCTGAAGACCAAACGGAGGTCCCCTCTCAACAGGTGAACAAAGCTGGGCAGGAGTGGTTTCGGCCCCTCCCCACTCCACACCCCAGCGGCCATGCTCCCAGGGAGGTTGGCTCGTGGTTTCTGGCCTCGTGGCTGGCAGGACAGCTGAGTCTCAGAGCAGTGTGGGTATGAGCAGGCGGCCTCAGAGCTCTCTGTGCTCAGAAACAGGGGGTCCCAGGGCACTGTGTGTAGTACAGCCCTGGCAGGAATTGAAAGGCCAGCTCCCCCGGCCTGAGCATTTTCTTCCTTTCCTGCCTCCTCCTCCAGCAAAGGGGGGTGGGGGACCACGATGGTGCCGAGGTGGAGACAGAGTGGCTGCCGTCCAAAGGGCTCCAAGTTCCTAGAAGAGGGGGGGAGAGGATCTCGCTCTAGAGGGAGCCCCCCTGAATGGGGCTTCTGGGCCAGGGAGACCTGGGAAGAGCGTGGGTGGCTCCTGCCCCCTCGCAGCTGCTGGGCTGGTGCCTGTGCTCTGCCGCTGGTGCGCTCGATCGTGCGGGGGCAGCAGAGCCTGGAATGCTGCCCTCCTCGTGGCCCTGCCCCCCACTTCCGCCCAGGGCATCTGGCCCACACCTGGCTTCTATTAGGAAAACCGCTGCTGGCGGCCAAGGTCGGCGTGAGCTGAGGGGCCAGCTCAGGGGAGAGGCCTTTTGGGAGTGCCTTCTTTGGAGATCCTCTTTCCCCACTAGAGGGGGGCTTTGTTGGGGGGTCACGGGAGGATGCGCTGCCCTCTGTGCCCTGGTGACTGTCACCGTAGCTTGGAGGCTGGGTGGGGAGCCCTGGGGAGTCCTCCCCTTGCTTGCCTCTTTTGGGCCCTGAGTGACCTAAGCTTAGGTCAGGGGATGCCTGGGCAGCTCCCTCCTGTTCACATCCCTGCTTCGTTTCTAGATTACATTTATGACCATTTGTCATACCCTGGGCCCTTGGCACACGCAGTCTCTTTCTACCCTCGTGATTGTCCTGTAAAGTTGGCCCTTTGGTCATATCTGTCCCAGGGTCACAGCTGGGTGGCCTAGGCAGGCTCCGTCTGACGCTGAAGCCTGGTCACTGTGCCAGAGCCCTCGTGGGGGTGGCCCAGGCCCCGAAGTCATGGGCAATGCCTGGGAAGTGGCCTGCAGCTGAATGAGTGTCCAGGGAGTGGTGAGGTTCAGCACCCTCATCAGGGATAGGATGGGCCTGGGGTGACCCCTCTGACCTCTGGCGTGGCCTGATGGACCTGTGCCTTTTGTGTGCGTCAGGCAGGCCCTGGGGCCAGCATCTGGAGCCCAAGACTAAGCCTGGCCAAGGAGGGGAGTAGGTGGGTGGGTGGGGGGGTCTTACACCAGAGAAGGTCCTCTGGCCCAGATGAAGGAGCCCAGGAGCCCAGAGCTGCTCCTCCAGCTGCCCTGCCCCACACAGGAAGTGTTGCCATGGTTACAGAGAGGTGGGATTTGGCTGTACCACTGGAATGCTGGTATGTGCCTGCTCCCAGCACCCCTGTGCTGGGCAGTCAGCCTCTCCTATTCTCTCCTTGGGGCCAGGTGTGGGGGAGACACGAGGGGACTGAGGGGCTTCTCCCTAAGCAGAATGCCCTGCTGCCTGATCCCCTATGAGAGGAAGAGCCCAAGGCCTGGCTTGCGGGCTGGGGATTACTCCCATGGTTCTCCCTAGAGCCTCCTGTGATAGTGTTGGGGCTGCAGGCAAGCGGCCAGCCTGGGGTCCAGCTGCAGCCTCCCCCCCTGCCCAGGAGAATGATCATCTGGGGATCTGGAGAGACGGTGTCTCCTTCTCCCTGAGTCTTGCTGAGGTCAGGGAAGAACTTGCTGTTTCTGAAAATGAAAATCACTGTGGTAATCTGAAGATAGCTACCCACCCCTCCGCCCCTCTCCTGCCCATGGGGCTTCCTGTGGCCCCTGGACACATAGAGCTAAGTGGGCATGCTGGGCTCGGTCTAAGCTCTTATCTTGTCTCAGTTTCCTTGGTGCCTTCAGTGTCCTCAGAGACCAGTGTCTTGTTCAGAGACCATCACCACCCTACCCTGTGGACATCATGAGCCCCTTCTTGTCCCCGCTCTGCTGCCTTCCAGCTGCTCATCTCTTCTTGTCTCAGGTCCCTCTCACGCAGACCTAGAACAGTAACCGAGCCCACAGGGGGCAGGAGGCTCAGCCAGCTGACGGCTCTCTTGCTGGGTGACTTGATGCAGGAGCCTGCTTCTCTCTGAGCCTCTGGTTTCTCCATGTTTGAAATAGGAAGATGGGAGACAGGCCCAGGTATGTTCCATCCCCAGCCCGTGCCTCTGACGCACATGCCCTGCAGGCTCAAAGGTGCTCCTCGCCCCCACTCCCTGCAGGTGCACTGGCCTCTGCTCTCCCAGCCCCAGACTCTTCACAGGTGCTGGTTCCCCTGCCTGACTCACACCTTCTGATCCTTCCAGTCTCAACTCCTATTTTTTTTAAGTATTTATTTATTTTGAGAGAGAGTGAGAGTATGTGTGCGAGCAGGGGAGGGGCAGAGGGAGAGAAAGAATCCCAGGCAGGCTCCACACTACACTCGTAGTGTGGAGCCTGATGCAAGGCTCAAACCCACGAACTATGAGAGCGTGACTTAAGCCGAAATCAAGAGTTGGATGCTCAACCACCTGAGCCACCCAGGCACCCCATCTGTTACCATGTTTTTTAGAAACATGCATATCTGGTGTGTATCAGACACAGCCCTGAGCGTTCACCAGCATTGACACTTTCCACAGCAGCCCTCCACAGGAGGACCCAGTACGGTGCTCAGCGCTCTTTCTACACATGAGGACACAGGCGCAGAGTTGTTGAGTAATTCATGCCGGGAAGAGGCAGTCAGCGTGACAGGTTTTCACCCAGGCAGCGACTCCAAAGCTTGTGCCCTTAGCCTCCACTTTGCTCTTTCCTGCCCCTTACAATAGTGTGTAGTGACATAGGTATTTCTGTTTGGTTCACCTTTGTCTCCTGACTTGTATATTCCGTGAGTTTGGCGACCTTTTCTGTTTTAACCGTGTCCCCAGTGGAGCGTGCAGCTTGAACACTCCACTCGTACTGTGAAAAACAAATGAATGAGCAGCGCTGTCTCCCCCATGTGACCATCCACCTGAGAACCAGCCAGCTCCTTGCATGGTACTTGGTCTCGGGAAGCCTTGAATGTCGAAAGAATGAATGATGCACGATGCTTTGCTGGCCATCTGCTTTGCTGCATACACAGGATATTTGCACACTAACGAGAGGGAGGTCTGATGTGACACTTCTCACTGACTCTGGGGTGTGAGGGCAAGGCTGACCTTGCCGTGGCGCCGCAGGCCCCCTTGTGTGGAGAGGGGTGTGGGCCCTGGTTCTCAGGCTTCAGCCCCCACTTCCTGTGCCGGCCGCTGGGTGGGAAGGGAGCAGTGAGAAAAGCCCCTTAAACAACATGGGCCGTTCCAGGGTCTCCCACGCTGGGGTCCGCCTCTGTGAGCTGGGGAGGGGGCGCTGGGCCAGCTCCTCCCAGGCCACCTCCCTCCCTCATTCAATCCCAAGGAGATCGTGGGAAGCTTGGAGGAAGCTGGCCACAGTTTGGGGTGAGCTATTTTTGGTAACAGGGTCTTTGGTCTCAGGCTCCAGGGGCCCGAGGTGACTGGGAGGGAGATGTTTGCATTTCCTCTGGCCCCCTCTGCTCCCCCCTGCCTAGGCCCAGGGGACAGGGCCGCCTGGGGTGTGAACTTGCCTTTCCTGCCTGGGCCCAGGAAGCCTTCCTGCTGGCAGCTCCAGCACTGCAGGAGGCGAGGGCAAGGAGGAGCACTTCTCTGCGCTCTCCACTCTCCGGGGACCATTTCCTAGGGCCTGGCCCCAGGCCCTCTCCCCAGCCCCCAGCAGTCAGTAGTGTCAGTTGGTTGTCAGACAGCCCTGGGAAGTAGGCAGCCCAGGCAACCTGAGCCCCACTCACAAGTGAGAAAAACTAGGTTCTGAGAAAACATGGATCCCCAGAGCTTGGGGTTGGTGAACAGCAACTAAGGGCCTTTCAGTCTAGGAATGTGCAAGGACAAGGATGTGCTGCTGCTCTGGCCCTGTCACAGTGGCAACACAGCCCAACAGTCCCCTTTGGAGGCGAGAGACTGAGCCCAAGCTTGGTGGCCAGGTGCCCCTCTGGGTGCGGAGCTGTCCTCAGCCAAGGTGAGGCTTGGGTCCATCCAGGAGTGCTACAAAGCCTCCCCTGTCCCCACCTAGCCTCTGGGGGGCACCATCCTGGCCCCTCCTGCCCTCTGTGGGGCACTCCGGCAGGTGCTCTCTCCCCTGCCAGGAGGCCCTGCTGGCTTAGGGCCATCTTTTGTATCCTCCAGAGCACAGAGGCCCACAAGAACAGCAAGGACGGCCGGCTGGTATGGACGGGCACCCAGGAGCACCTTGTGTCCACTGGATTCAACCAGGTAGAGCTCCTCCCAGATGGGCAGGGCACCCATACCAAGAGGGTAGGAAGGAAGCCCAGGGGGAGGTGGGAGACGGCAAGCCAGCTCTAGGCTTGTCCATATACGGCCCTGTGTGCAGCTGGGTCTCAGGGCCCCAGGGGACCTCCAGTTGCTGAAAACTAGCAGATTCCATTTGCAATAGCTAAGCCTGACCCTGGGAACCATGGCAGCCCCCCCGCAACCCCTCCCACCCCAGGGACCAGAGTCCATGGAGGGAACCGCCCCTTGTCCCTTGTCACCTAAGGGTTCTTAAAGGGGCAGGACTTGCAAGCCCAGACTCTCCTCCCTGGAATGACCCGACCTCCCCCCACCCCCCCCCCACCCCCCCAGTGGGGCGGGGGGG
>NW_027529647.1:988941-994917 GCF_008692635.1 Crocuta crocuta
CCCCCCCCCCGCCACCCTCCAAGTTGTGCTGTGGGGCAAGTGCCTTTGTGCCAGGCTGTTTCCTCAGGCACTGGGTTCCCAGGGATGGGCCCCTCTGAGCCCCTCTTGGCTCCCACCCTGCAGATGCGTGAGCGTGAAGTGAAGCTCTGGGACACCCGGCACTTCTCCAGCGCCTTCACCTCCCTCACCCTGGACACCTCACCCGGGTAGGAGCAGCTGGCATGTTGGGATGGATTGGTGGGGAGGGTCGAGGATTAGGTGATGTCCTGAGTCCAGGTCTATAATGGACACCATTATAGGGCAGGACGCACATCCTGCGGAGTGGAGGGGCCCAGTGCAGCTGGAACAGCCTTACCCAGTTCACGTCTTATCAGTGAGGGGCTGATCACCAAAGTGGCCAGGGTGCCTGAGCTGGGCTGCAAGGTTGCCTGCTGACCCCATCACGTGCCAGGGTCACGTGGACCCTAGCAGCAGAGTTGGCCCTTGGCCATGCAGGCATTCAGCCTGAGGGCTCACGTTGATGTGCTTTGGCATTTGGGGGAGAGACTGTGACCCGGCAGGTGCATGGGTGGGAGACGTGGACATGCGCTTGATTTTGCTGTGGCCATTTTGGTGGCATTAAGGGTCGAGGAGACTGAGGCTTCGATAGGGTGGATGTGGTGTGATGGGGTGTGTGGGGACAGTCAGGCTGGCAGGCTTATAGTCTTTATGGAACCTCCTCAGCCCCAGCCACACACTTGTCTCTGGTGGTTTTGGGTGGGTGGGGGATGGGTGCACCTGGGCGGTTTGGGACTACAAGTGCACCTCATCTTTCCATCCTCATGGAAGTGTGTGTAGGAGATTTGTGGGGGTGCTGCGGGTCTGGACCAAGCCAGCTCTATGCAAGGGGGCCTAGGCTCACTGTGGCTTAATCACAGGAGGCTGTCAGTGATGATTCCCTGTCACAGCTGAGGAAACAAGGCATAGGAGAGTGGGGGACCAGTCTGGCTGGGGTAGGAGGAGTCAGGGGCCCGGTTCCCTTTCAGAAGCCTCGACCCCACTCTGCCATGACTCTTGGAAGGGCTTGCTGCTCCCCAGGCAGGGATCTGTGAAGGTCAGAGCCAGGAGAGGATCTTGGTCCCTTGGCTATCCATCCAGCCCTTTCCTCTTTCATTTCATGACTGGGGAAACTGAGTCACAGAAGGCGTGGTGACCTGTCCAAGTTCCAGGTGTGGCATGGACATGTTTGGGGGCAGAGAAGTCTGATGCCATTGCCAGGTCACACCCCACTTGAGAGCTCCCAGGGAAGGGGTAATAGCAGCAGTGACCCTCCACTCCCATCCCCAGAGAGAGAGGCTGGGGAGCTGGTGAGACCCATTTTGCAGATGAGGAAGGCAAGGGTGAATGAGATCCAGTGCCTTAGAACAACACAGTGCAAGGTTTCTGCTTACTCTGGGCTGGGGTCCTGGTGACTGCCCCCTTGTGCTGGAAGAATAAGAGCTCCCAGGCCCTGAGGCTGCATTGGTATCTTATCCTCCATGCCTCCCCAGGCCAGATAACTCCTTCCCTACAGGGCTCCCCAGGAAAGGAGGGAGCTGGACCAGCTGGGAAAAGGGACCCAGCACTAGCCATCAAGTCCTCCTCCACCCACCACTTCCTGCCTTCCAGGCTCCACCCCTGGCTCCTGATGGGTCCCCCTCCCCCGCACAGCAGCCCCCACCCATCCCCAGCATTGCCCCTGGACGAGTTAACGATGCCCAGACCCCACGGTGCCACTGGCCAAGGCTGACCCTGTAATTATAGCAGTTAAGAATAGCTTCGCAGGGCCAGCAAGGCCTGGAATTTCTCAAATCACTCCCAGATGGGTGGCCAGGCCAGTGTCCCACCCCCTCCTTCTCCTCAGCCCTGGCCCCTGCCCTGCCAGGCACACCCTTGGCAGAGAAGTGGGGACTCTCCAGCCCTCCTTGAAGCGGGTGGACCAGGGTAGTGGTGGCAGATGCCCTGCCCCCTCAGGCTCCCTGGAGTGTTGGTCTGCTGAGTGACTGGGACTGAAGATGTCCAGGGTGTCAGATGTGGGGACAGCCATGGATTTCCAGTGCACCCGCCCTTCTCCTTCCAAACCCCCCCCCCCCCAGTTTCTTTTACGGCTTTTCCATCTCAGTTTGAACAAAGTAGTGTGTGTTCTTAAAAGAGCTAGAGGGGGCCAGGGGTCAGGCACACGCCTCTCCTGGTCATCTCCCAGGGGCCCCCGTCACAGCCCCCACCTGTGTCATCCTCCCTCCTCTTCACGTGTGGAGCACACCTCACCAAGAGTAACGGGAAGAGTGAGGCATCATGGGCCTATCTGTAAAGCCAGGTGTGCCAGGGGCTATGTTCACTGCAGGGTAGAGGTGGGAGGGTAGGGGGCAGGGTCTGGCACCGAAGGAGCAGCTCACATTCTAGACTGGGAGATGCGGAACTGCTGCCTGCCTCAGTCCGGTGCTTCTGGGTGGGGGAATGGTCAGCTGTGCCCATCGTCAGCCACAGGCAGGTGGGGGTGTCTCCCCTCAAGCTACTACTGCACAGGCAGCTGAGGCCAGGGAAGTCGATCCTGTGTTGAGAACATCCCAGCAGCTAGTCAGTGCCAGGTAGAGGCTGGGGTTCAGTCTCTGCTGCTTCCCACCATGGAGCTTCTGCTGTTCACAGTGGCCCTGCCCCTCTCCTGGGCGCCCACATTGCTGGCAGCCGCATCCTGGGTCAGGGAGCCTGTGTTAGGATCCTTTTCCTGCCCACGGTAAGCGAGCTGCCGGCTCACCTCTCCCAGGCTGTGGCTCTCTTCTGGGGAGGATTTACTGGGCATTAGTGGGAGCGTATGTAGCCCATATGGCACGGGGCCTGTGGCAGCAAGAGAATTGACATTTCTCTACATCCATCCCTGGACCGTGCCCTAGAGCCGTGGGCATTGTCCTGGGTAAGGGTTGCCTCTTAGCTTGGTGTCACACTCTGCCCCTGGCCCTCCCTTCATCCCCTAGCCCCTGATCTGATGGGATACCCCAAATCCCTTTTCTGGGAGGGCTGGAGTAAGTGTTTAGCCCCCTTTCTTTAGGTCCCGCCTGTCCCCTACTCCCTGCCATCCCACTAGGCTGGGTTTGGCTTTGCAGTGAAAACATTTACTCAGCAGCCGCGCTGCGTTTAAGAGCGGCCCACAGGCCCACAATGGCCCCTTTGACGAGGGAAGGCAGGCCTTGCCGTAGCCGCTCCCCTAATGGGACCCAGGCTCACAGGAAATCCACCTGGGCTGCCGCCGCTGCCTCAGGAAGAAGGGGCCCCACCCAGGCTCACTGCCACCATCCTCTGCCCGACACGACTCACCGCCCACCTCCTCCCTTCCTATGCCAGAACCCTCAGCAGCCACTAATTGAATCCAGAGCCTCGCGTGGCTGGGCCTGACTCGGCACTGACATCAACGCCCTGAGCCGCAGAGGCTGCTCCCCAGGCCTGGCTGAGCTGCCTCCTTCCAGCCAGGGTGAGGCTGGTGGGGCCCAGCGGCCGTGACCCACAGAGGAGACACAGGCATGCAGCCTTGAGGAGGCTCGCTCACAGAACCTCTCTGAGGCCTCAGGGTCCACTTTGCCTCCCATCCCAGTCATGGGAGAAGTGCTGCGTATCTGTCCCTGTTCCCAAGCTTCCAGCACCCAGTCTAGGCCAGAGCTGCAGTCTTCATCCCTGGCCCTGCCCCCACACAGCTTGCGGCCTTCCTGGAAAACACTCCCACTTCCGGGGTTTCTGGAAAGCCTGGGCACATCCCAAATGCAGAGAGTAAAGACATCAATGGGCCACCAGGCCTTCACAAGCCAGGCTCAGACCTTTGGTCCTGTCCCTGGGTCACCTGCCCCTAACAGCCCTGGCTGGGTCCCTCCTCCATACACCAGAGGGTTCCTGCCATTCAGTATTTGTGCTGCCCCTCTGCCGGGGCCCTTCTCCACAGCTGGAACAGGAGGCCAGGAGCAAGGTTTCCCAGGCTGAGCCCATGCAGAGGGGCATCAGGACTGCAGGGAGGGCTGGGCTGTGTTCTGCTCAGCCCTGCACACAGACTCTTGCAGGAGACGCACCCCTCCACAGAGGAAAGTAGGCCCTTCCCTGAGGAGGAACCCTTGCGGACCCTCTTGGTCTTTATCTGCTACGAGCCCTCCCAGCTTCACAGGGGCAGTATAGTCCCTGCTGGCTGACCGTTGGGCCTGGGCAGGGGAAGGCTGCCCTCATATTCCTCTCCTTCAAGGTCAGGAGCTGCCCAGCTCCCGTCCTGGCTCCGGCCTGCATCCCAGTCTCAACTGAGAGACTGGACCAGGCACCCCAGCTGAGGGTGGGCAGACACAGCCCAGGGCAGGATCCTGGGAGGGCAGGCCATCAGCGGCACGGTCCTCAGCGGCAGCCCTCCCATCCCGGGGGTCCTGGCCTCCCACTTCCCTCTACACCCGTCCAGGTACCCGGGACCATGCCAGAGAAACACACTCATTTCATCTTTTATTTTTCTTACAAAAGGCCTTCATATCATTGTTTGTCTTACAAAAACCAAAGTCCTTGTCTCTGAGTTTGAAAACATTTTCCCAGAATAAATGGGAAAGAATCTCTTATAAATATATTTTTAAAAACCAAAGCAAAACATGTTCCTAAAGCATCTGTCTTTCCAGTTTCTTTTGTTCCTTTGCTCCTTGGGGCCGAGGCTGGGCCACATGCCCCATCCCCAATCTTTCTCTCCCTCTGCCGTCTTTCTGGGGGCTTCCTTCACTGGCCCCAGGGTCTCCCGGGAGGGGGGCCTGGCAGCCCTGGGCCTGTGTTACCAGCACACGGCAGGGCCGGCCTCACCCTTCCCCAGAGAAGGTGCACGTTGCAGAGGACAGAGCAGACGCCATCCTCCTAGGCACTCAGGTGTAGGGCACCTTAGAGGTGGTCACCTGCATCCCAGGATCTCACTGACGAGGAGACTGAGGCGCGGGATCTTGCTGTGCTCACACAGCCCTCACCCTGATGTGTCCTCCTTGTAGGGATCTGAGAACTTCCTTGGTCTGGCAGCAGGAGGGTACTGGCGGGTCCCAGCAGGGCTAAGAGCCCGGCCTGGTAGCCTGGCAGTTCCGGGCTTAGATGTAGGGCTTAGTGGGGAGGGGCCCCGGGGGGCTGGCCCCCGGGTAGCCCATGAGAGGCACCTCACACTCTGGCCCACTGGGTGGAGCCTCCCCACCACCCTCAGTCGCCTTGGGGCCTGGCTCCAAGGGGGCCTTCACCCCCTCCAGCTCCAGGGGCCCAGTCCCTGGCCCCACCTGTCCTTTGCTATGAGCTGCGGCCGCTGCAGCCCGCCCCCGCCGCACACAGTAGGCTGCCCCCACGGCAGCCAGCGCAGCCAGGAGCACGGCAGCCAGGGCGGGCGCGATGAGGAGTGGCAGGTTGCCTTCCCGGGCCTGGGTGACGGGTGCGTGGTTGGAGCGGACAGCTGGGGGCGTGCGGGCCTCCCCACAGGCCTCTTCACCCTCGGGCACGCGCCCGGCCCCCAGAAGCCTGACGCAGATGGAGTAGGTGGCGTTGGGCCGCAGCTGGGTGACTGTGTACTCAGCAAGTGAAGCAGGCAGGCGCAGTGTCACCGGCCGCTTGTCAGGGCCTGACAGGTTACGGTAAGTGAGGCGGAGGCTCCTGAGCTGCACGGTGCTGCCCTGCAGGTAGCGCTGCAGCTCCACGCGCAGGGAGGTGGGGCTCGCTGGCTCGATGCCAAGGGGCAGGGGCTGGGGCGCCTCCGGTGTGGCTGGGGCAGAGCTGGGCTGAGGCCCCTGCCTCACCTGGCTCTCGCAGTAGAGGCCTGTGAAGAGCTCAGGGCACAGGCACTCCAGGTGGCCATGCATCCCCAAGTGACAGGTGCCCCCATTGAGGCAAATGGATGCAGGGCAGTCCTGGGGCCTCGGGGGAGCTCCCAGAGTGGGCGGGGCGGCAGGGGGCAGGCTGGGGGCCTCCGTGGCAGGCTCAGTGGGG
>NW_027529647.1:994922-1009473 GCF_008692635.1 Crocuta crocuta
AGGCTGGGGGTGGCAGGCTCCCTGGGGCTGAGCCAGGTGGGAGCTGGACTGGAAGGTGAGAGGGTTGGCCCCCACGCCACGGGCTTTGTGGTGGGTGCCGTGGCTGTGGTGGTGGTGGCTGGGCAGCCAAAGTCAGCATATTCAAGGTCCAGGAGCAGCCGGCCAGCGTTCTTGGGTGGGAAGTGGCAGCGCGTCTCCTCTGGGCTAGCCAGGGCCACACGGCTCTCCCGCACCCAAGGGCCAAACCAGCTCAGGGGACACACGCAGTTGAAGGGGTTGCGGGCGGCTGCCAGGAGCCGCAGGCGGGGGAAGAGGCTAGAGAGCTCGTGTGGGAGCGCCTGCAGGCTCAGGTTGCTCAAGTCCAGCTCTTGCAGGGCCACCAGGCCGGCCAGGCTCTCGGGCCGCAGCTGGGCAATGTGGGTGTTACCAGCCAGCCGCAGGCGCGTCAGCCCCCGCAGGCCCTGGATGGCTGGTGGGACTCGCTCCAGCTGGTTGTCGGACACATCCAGGTCGTGGAGGTTGCGTAAGCGGCCAAAGAGCCCCTCGTCCAGCCGCCGCAGCCCCAGGCCGGCCAGCCTCAGTGCCTCCACATTGGCAGTGTCCAAGGTGCCAGGCTCCAGGGCCGGGAGGCTGTTGTGGCTGAGGTCGAGCAGCAGCAGGTGCGGCAGGCGCAGTGGGGGCAGGGCCCGCAGCTCGTTGTCCTGCAGCTTGAGCTCCAGGAGGCTGTCGAGTGTGTCAAAGGCTCCCGGCTGGATGTGGCGGATGCGGTTCTTGCCCAGGTAGAGGCGCTCCAGGCGCCGCAGGCCGCGGAAGGTCTCATTGGTGATCACGCGCAGCCTGTTGGCAGTCAGGTCCAGGTTGCTGAGGTTGGCAAGTGGCTGGAAGACCCCGCCAGGCAGGCTAGCAATCTGGTTCTGTGACAGGTCCAGGAGCTGCAGCCCCAGCAGGCCGGTAAAGCTGCTTGTGTCGAGTGTGGTGATGCCATTCTCAAAGACATACAGGCTTGTGGTGTCCAGTGGCACATCCCGGGGCACCGTGATTCCCTGGCGGGCGGCACAGAAGACCGTCTGCGGCTGGTTGCACTGGCAGCCAGTTGGGCAGCTCTGCACTCCGGAGCCTGGGGCCAGCAGCAGCAGCAGCAGCAGCAGCTGGGGCAGGGGGATTCTGGGGTACATCTTCTGGATCCTGGGAGCAGAGAAGCAGTAGAGACAGGAGACCATGAGTCACGGGCCCAGGGGACAGCCACACCAGGAAGGACCAAGAAGGGAATTCCCAGCCCCCTTCGTCACTCTCTGCCCCCAAATCCGACAGCGCACAGTAGTTATGAGTCAGGTCCCCAGTGCCCTGGCCTCGTTCCTGCCCTGGCCCCATCACTCCCTCTCTGAGTGACTTCAAGCAGTCACATGACTTTGTTAGGATATCAGTTGCTACTTCCTGTGCTGTCACCAGGGTTTAGTGGGCTGATGTGCACAGGGAGGCTGGCCCCCAAACACTCAGTAACCATGAAAATCCTCTTCTTAACCCCAGCCCTTTTGCCTCTGTGGCTCAGGGAGAACGCATGGTCAGAAAGTATCAGGCTCTGTGCCCTCCCTGCAGTTCCAGCCCCCCCCTCCCCCCCCGCTGAAGTGTTCAGGTCAGGAGGGAGCATGGTGGGTCCTAGAGCGGCAGCCCCTCCCTACAGCGTCTGGGAGAGAAGGGGCGGGCGGCCAGTGCGTAAGCAGAGAAGCTGACTGCCCTGCACCGCTGGCCCCTGCCTCCACGCTCTGTGTCCTCCAAGCGAGGAGAGACCGCAGCGGGAAGACTTCACACGGAAACTATGGGATCCGTGTTTTTCCATTTATGAAGTCAGACCTGCCCCATATGGGAGCTGAGGGCCAGCCAGGACTTGGCCAGGGTGGGGGACACTCCTAGAGGAGGGGGCAGAGGAGGGCCTGAGCCATTGGCAGGTGTCCCCCTGTGTGTGTGGGGGGGGGCAGGGAGACAGGGAACCCTGGTCTTCAGATCCCCCATCTGAGGTGCGATGACAGATCTAGAGGTGGGGGGTCCTGGCCTCCCTGGACTGACCTGGGGGCAGGCGGAGGGACACTGGTTGCAAGGTGGCCCCAGAAACAGGGCTGAGTCTAGAAACATTCTGCAGATTGGTTCATCTGCTCTTTCTTGGGGTCTGCTCTGGCCAGAACACTGAGAATGAGCGGCAGGCAGGTCTTCCCTCCTGTTAGCACACTGAGCATTTACAGTCCCCTTGCATGGTGCCCCCCACAGCCACAGCAGGTGGAAACTATTCTCGCTGCTCCCAGATGACAGGAGAGAGGGGGACTCCAGGAGGTGCAGTGACTTGCTGCCTTCCCACTGCCGGGAAATCTGAGCTGGAGCCCAGGTCCTTAACCACGTCCAGGTGCAGCTAGGCTTGCAGCCTGTGATGGTCCTGCCCTCCTGATGTGGGGCCCGGTCCTGCCCAGGGTGGTGGGGGCCTCCCTTGGCTGCTCCGGGCCCCAGCTCGTAGCTGGAACTGCTCAAGACAGAATGGGGCCATAGCACGGGGCCCCCCTTTACTCAGGATCCTGCGGAGAGCCCAGGGGCCACCTTAGCAGCAGTCCCCACTCTCTGGGCCCCTAGAGTCCCTGAGGCCGGCACTCCTCCCCTCCAGGCGCCTTCTGCTCACACAAGGGCCTTTTGTGCTGGGCCTCAGCCTCCCCTTCCCCCATGCCTGCCAGCCATCAGGCCATGGCAGATAANCGGGCTCCTCCCCCAGGAACATTGGCTCCTGCAATGTGACACAGAAGAGGGGGGCCGGTGGTCCCAGGACAGACTAGACAAGTCCCCGGGGAGACCAGCTCTAGGTAAAGGCCTATTACCCAGGTTGGCCCCACCCTGCAGGGTCCCCTCTGCCAGGGAAGTGGGTCTCTGAGCCTCTGCCCCCTTAGTTAACACCAACGACCACTTTTCAGAGGCCAACCAGGAAGACCTTCCTCGACCTCTAGCTGGTGCCCCTTCCCTGGCTGTCTAAGGTCCTTGGCTTTACCACCCCCACCCTGAGGGGAGACCCTGCCTGCTCGCATGTGTCCCAGAGCATGCCTAGCTCACCTTTGCTGAGTGAGCGTTGGGGCAGGGCCTCATGCTGAACGTCAGATGATGCTTGGACCAGAACCTGGAAGGCCTCGTGACCCCCTGGCCCTGCCGGCACCATCCCAAGGGGGCTACGTGCACCGCACCCAGCCTCCTCCCCGGAGTGGACCCGCTCCACCCTCACTGACTCAGAAGGCATCGGGTGTGGCCCGGCCTCCAGATGTGGGCTGTGTGCGACCCCCACCCCCACATCCACGTGTGGGGTGAGCTGCTTCCCCCTGAATCAGCCCTCCCCATGGGGCAGGCAGGGTCAGGAAAGGAGCAGCCAGGCTCCAGGGTGGGAGGGAACCCTACACGTGGCCACCCCTGCGGCTTCAGCTCCCTCTGGGCTTTGTATAAGGTCGTAGTTAAGAGCTCATTCTCCAGTCAGGCAGCCTGGACCAGGGGCATCCCAGCCATGAGGCATTAGACCTCGGCTTTCTCTCAGAGCCTCTGTTTCTTCGCTGTCTGCCCAGGCGTTTCAGTCAGCACCTCCTAGGACTGGGAGTGCTTAAACACGGAGCGGAGCTGGGCGTGGCCCCTGGGGGCCTAGGGTGCATGCTGGAGGGCGTTCCCTGGTCTACACTGAGGAGGGGCATCTGCCTGGGCTCTGGGCTTCACCCCAGAATCTGGTGGCCCTTTAAATCAATAGTCATCACAGGGGAGGGAGGCAGGGTCGCTGTAGTCTGTCTAGCCACAAAGTGGCAATCTGGCCGCGTTGGTGGGCAGCAGGCGGTGGGTCAGAACAAGAGCAGTTGGCATCCTGGGCTGGGGAGATCCCAGCAGGCAGCAGCTAGGATGCAGAGCCCTGCTCCACCGGCCCAGCGAGGAGTTGGCACTGGGGCTTTGGGAAATGGGAAGGTGGGTGCTGGCAGCTCTGGGGGCTCCGCCATGGGCTGTCCTGGCACCAAGAGTAGACCACATAGCCCCTAGAAGGGACCCGGAAGGTGAAGCCTGACCGTGGAGGGCGTGGGCAGCAGAGGAGCAGGAGATAGAGGCCTGAGTGTGGGCCCAGCGTCAGCCCCTAAACAGCTTCCCAAGTCCCTGTTCACTTCTGGGCCCCATTTTCACCCCAGCCCTGCCTCACTCTCTGCAGTTGTTCTGAGCACCCAGAGTTGTAGTTTTGTGTTGTTCTGTTTGTTTTTAAATGGGGAAGTTCTTTTAACAAGTTCTGGGAGCGACTCCGCCTGTTGGGGCTCGTTCTGGTGTGTGTGTGCTTTGGGGGTGGGGTATCTCATGGGAGGTCACGGCTGCCCTGGCCATTGCAATTCTAGCAGCTCTGAAGGACCAGGGGCCTGGGCTTTGATATCTGATCTGCTGACCCGAGGCAGGGAGGTGGGACCTTTCCCTCTGCAGAGGGTGAGGGGAGACATCTATAGGCAGCCCTGGGGCTTGGGGGGGTGGGGTGGGAAGGGCGGTGGGAGGAAGGCAAAGGGTCCAGGTCTTTTCTCTTACACCTGGACTCTGCAGCCTTACCGTGGCCTGGCCCCACCATGGTGTGAT
This sequence comes from Crocuta crocuta, assembly GCF_008692635.1. Lineage (NCBI taxonomy): Eukaryota > Metazoa > Chordata > Mammalia > Carnivora > Hyaenidae > Crocuta > Crocuta crocuta. The sequence goes on from NW_027529647.1 coordinate 999,531, forward strand.
GTGAAGAGGCAGGAAACAGAGGCCCAGGCTCTTGCTGCTGGCCTTGCTGCCCTCCAGGGGACAGTTGCTGGGATGGGGCTTTAAGGTCCCACTGTCCACAGTCCCAGCCTGGCTGCGGGAGAGCCTGGCCATGGCCCTTCACTTCCCTTCCCATCTGTGAAGGCGGGGAGCGGGGAGGTTCTGGTTATAGCACCTCATTGTCAGGGCTCTTTAGTTTGTACTTGGAGCACTTGCTAAGTGCTCGGTAAACATTAGTTACTGAAGGTGTTACCCATAGAACCTGAGCCCGACCTTCAGCACATACAGGGTGAGGATGCCATGGTGTGAGAGGGGTTTCATGCCACTTTCAGCACAGACCAGAGGTCCCCTGGGTCCAGGGTGAGGACTCCATGCAGAAATTGCCCTCTGTCCTCCACCCTCAGGTATGGGAGAGTAGGAGTTGAAGACAGCGAGTGATGAGGTGTGTTTTTAATTCTGCAAGTGAGTAGGGGAGTGAGCTGACCTTTGGCCAGCCCCCTTCAACATATGACCAGGAGGTGGGGGAAGGGAACAGAGGGAAGAGCTCTTAGGAGGACCCTGGTCCCCCCACCCACCTGTGAGTGTGGGGAGCACCTGGAGGCACCCACTGACACACAGGCACTGACTGGGTCAGGCAGGGACTGATGAGTGGGTGGAACCCAGGCATTTGTAACCACATCAGACCTTAGGCTGCTCATCTCACTGCTCCTGGGGAAGGGCACGAGGCTGGGGAGGGAATAGGGTCAGACAGACAAACAGATGAGGCCAGCACAGCCCCTTCCTGTGCCAGACACTACAAAGTGGGTGCAGGGGTCAGGTGCTGCAGGTCTGACCCTGAGACTCTGGGCCTCTGGCTCTCAGTGCTGCGCCCCCCCCACCCCCCACCCCAGGCTAAGTACTGCTGGCCAGGCCTGGCAGGAGCCCAGCCCAGGAGTCTGCCAACCCCCCAGGCAGGCGGGGACCATGCCGGCGGCCAGGACGGCTGGCTCCAGTTTCGCTGACGTGTCTGAGGAGGCTCAGAGCCTGGGCTGGGTCCGCCTATCTCCCCATCCCTGGGGCACAGCAAAGCAGAGAGGTCAGAGTCTCTGTCCTGGGCCCTTAGGGGAAGGGGCTGAGGTGGGGGTGGCGGCCTTAGTCTGACCCTGTGATGAAGCTGGGAGTCCTTACTAGTCTCGGCCTCTCTGCCTTACTCTTTTTACCGCCGCAGCCAGCTCTGCTCGTTCTACAGATGAGGCCCCCACAGACTTCATGACCCCATCCAGTTTTCTTCCCTTTCTGGGTTTCTGTCTCCCACCTATAACCCCAGGGCTTTCTCAACCCCAGCTGCACATCAGAATCACCTGGGAAGCTTTGGAAAGTTCCTGATGCCTCACCACCACCACCACCACTACCACCCTTGCCCCCAACCCCAGCCAATTAAATGAGAATTTCTGGGATAAGGCCCAGGCAGAATTGTGTTTGGGAAAAGCTCTTTGGGGGAGTCGCCCCTATTGGGTTCAGATGCTGGGGCAGAAGATTGCAAAGGAAGACAGTCTGATTGTCAGCTTTATCTCCTCATCCGAGGAGGGGTCTGGATCCCCCAAAAATGTGGCAGGGGTGGCTGGCTGGCAGCACTAAAAGAGCAGGAGCTGGGCCCTCATCCCCACTGCCCCCACTCCCCCAAGACTGGCCCCAAGTGGCTGCCTTCCTTGGCACCATGGGTGACTTGGCAGCTACCAGACCTGTCAGCCCAGGGCTGGGACACCAGTGACTAAAGCCATTCGCTCAAGTGGGCCCTCAGGGTGGCGAGATATGTCATTTCAGTCAGGAGAGGTGCCACTCTTGTTGGGAGTGGACACCTGCTGCCCCGGGAGCTATTTGGTGGCCATGGCCCAACTAGAAATGGGCCAGTCCACATGCCACCATCTGCACACACAGGTGTGATGCCACGGGGCTGGGCCCAGTCAGACACAGGCCTGCCTTGCTGCCCTGTCCCCACCCAGGGCCAAGCATTCATCAGGGAAGGCCCTAACCCTGCAATTAACCCTGAATTTGCCAGAGGAAGACCTTAGTCACCAAGGGAGGCCACTAGCCCAAGCCTGCTGGGCCCAGGGTTTCTGGGGCCTAGGCAGGGACTGAGAAGGAAGTGGCCCTAGAGGAATCTTGCCCTTCTCATTCTTGCCATGCCCAAGTTTCTCAGTTTCCTTGTGGCAGAAGTGTCCCTTCCTGGGGTCCATGAGCTGCTCGGGAGCCACACCCCAGCCCCCTGAGCCTGGGTCTCTCACTTCTTACTGCTGCCCATCCAGGCCCAGGGCCAGTAGGGGCCCCAGTGACTGCCCCAGTCCCAGCCCCAACCCCCAGCCCCAGCCTCTTCTCAGTGCAAGCCAGCTCTCTCCTCCCTCTTTAATTAAATCTCTCAGGCAGCCGCGGAAGAATGTCAGAGCCTTATTACATTCCCCTGGAGGAGACTGGTTGGGGGGACCGTCCCCAACCTGGAGAACTGGCCCCTTGCCTGCCTCTATCCCCCAAAACCAAGGTGGTTCAAGGGAGCCTGCTTCAGCCTCCTCATACCCAGAGAGGCTGGAATGAGGAAAAGTGGGGGAGGCCTGAGGGCCTGGCTGGCTAGGCGGCCCAGCCAGCTGAGGGAAAGCAATCCGGCTGACTCTGGAATGTGGAAACCGATAAAAGGAAGAAGGCTGAGCCCCTGTCCGCCTGTGGTGCAGTCAGACTCCCGCAGCACCCCTGCCCGCCCCCAAACACAACCCCGTTGCAGTCACGCGCGCGCAGACACATGCCCACGCCAGACACACGCCCACTGGGCTGTGCTCTGACACACACACAGACACACACACACACACACACCCTCACCCTCACCCTCACCCTCCCCCTTCTCCAAGAAATCTTGCAAATTCCACAGCAGTGAGGGGAGCTGGTTTTCTTGGCAGTACAGAGCCTTGGGCTCCCTGGCTCAGGGAGGGATTCTTAAGGGGAGCTGAGGGGGGCTACAGGAGGGGTCACTAACCGGGTTAGGTGGCATTGCTGCCCTTTCCAAGAGCTCAGGGCCTGCCAGTGGTCAGGGATGCTTCTGTGGGACAGACCCACCCTAGCCTTCTCTCTGGTCATCAAGGGGGACTGGCTGGCTGGCCTGCTGAGGTGGGAGCTGCTTCCTGGGCCCAGCTGAGACCCCATTTTCCTGTTCCCAGGAACTGCCCAGCTCAGGGATGGGGTTCACTTATAAGACCCCATGAGAACTCAGATGTCTCTACGTGGTACTTGCTCCAGCTCCCCCAGGGCAGTAGCGGGGGTGTCAGGAATGGGAGGCAGAGACTGTGGACCCATCTGCCCAGGGCATCTCCGTGCCTGCCAGAGGAGGCTTCCTAAGGAGAGCACAGGTCTGGGCAGTGTCTGAGGGGCTTCTTGTGTTCAATCCTCCCTCCCCCATTTCCAGAGTGTGGAGAAAGCTGTGCCATCCCGGCAAATGCCCTGGGACTGCAGCCCCCCACCGACTCCATCTGACCTTCTGGACCTACAAGTCCCAGGGTAGCTGTTTTAGTCTGCACCTGGGGGAGGTGGGGACAGGCAGTGCCCGGGCCCCCAGCCTGGCACGTGTGTGCTCATCCTCCCTCCCTGGGCCAGATAATGGTCTGGAGGGAATCCAGCTGGGCTGCTCATTACCAGAGCCCTCTTCCTGCCTCTGACACTCTGTTTACAGAAGCTCCGGGGGCTGATTCCCCTGGGAGAAGACAGCCAACCCAGGGGACTGCTCTCCCATCCCCCCACCAGCCTGCTTTATCCCTTTTGGGCCTTGCCAGCAGCTGGGCCCATACTGGACTTTGCTGCCCTCTGAGCCAGCTCAAATGGACCCCACTTGGAGGGCACCCACCTAGCTGCCCTTCTATGCTCCCAACACCCAAAGTCCAGCCTTAGTGGGAAGGAACCTTTAACATTTAGTACAGTTACCCAGCCCCAGAAGCTTTTGGCCTGGGGAAGAGGGCTCTGCGTCCTGGTGCCTCTTCCAGAACCTCACCTGTCCTTGCCAAAAGGCAAGCAGGGGGATCCTGGGACCCCCCCCAGGCCATTTCCTCCTCCCCACCTTGCAGACTCCACCCCTGGGCCCCAGCAGGAGAGGCAGTCAGTGACCGTAGTGTGGTAATCTTTAACGAATGGGGGCAAGGCAGAATGGTTGGCACCAACTGCCTGGCCTGCCAGTGACCACAGGGGACCTCAGCAGCCCTCAGGCCCCAGAGCTGCCAGCCCAGGGACACAAAGGACTAAGCTGGCTCCAGGCCATTGGGTTCATAGCCCAAGCAGAGCCCTGTCCATGGCAGAGACGGGGCACCGTAGTATCTGGAAAATGAAGGGCCCCAGCCAGCCAAGGACTGTCCCTCGTGCCCTGTGGGCCATCAAATATTTCTTAGCCACCCCGACTCCTCCCCAGGGCTGCATGCTTGTTGGCCCCCTGGCTCTGCCCTGGGTGACAGGGTCCTCAGTACCCCAGGCGGCCAATCTGAACAGATCTGCACAGGGGCACTGAGGGCTCCAGGCCCAGAACCAGAGTGTCCCACTCCAGGAGGTAAAAGTAACCCAAGACTATGGCTTGGCTATCCCCTCAAAGGGGTTTGATTCATAAAACTGGTCATGCCGGAGGGCCCAGCCGTGGGAGGAGGAAGCGAGGGAGGGGGTGTTTATTTTGTCTGCTCGCAGCCCTGCCGGCTACTGGCCCGTGAGCCTTGTAAGCGCGCGGGCTGTGGGGCTGTCCGGGACTGCAGGAGGAGGGGGCGACTCGGGCGCGGGCAGAGGGTGTGCAAGGGGCCCGCCTGCCCTGCGCCCGGGTGATCGTGCGAGGCTGGGGGGCGCGTGTCCGTCCTGAGTGCGTGTACGCGCGAGAAGGGGGTTCGCGCGCGTGATCGGAGCATTGCACCGCCCGCCCCATAGCGCCCCCCGTCTCCATCCGCAACGCCCCAGCCTGGCAGACACTCACCGGGCGGCGGCGGGAGCCGGGCGGAGTGGGCCGGCCGGCCTGGAGGGGTCCTGGGTTCCAGGGTCTCGAGGCAGCAGCGTCCGTGTCTCCCCGCCCTGGGTTTGGGCTGCGGAGTCGGCCGGCGGGAGGCGGGTCGCACTTTAAGGACAGGGGGCGGGGCCTCTCCCCACGGGGCGGGGCGGGGCCGCCAGAGACCCGCCTCCTCTCTCCGCCGAAGGGGTCGTTGGTGCAGCCTAATGCATACTCCACCCCCTGACTGAGGGAATTAGGAGTCCCGCGCTCCAGTCTGGTCTGCCACTAGTTCGCCATATAACCCTGGGCGGGCCCCTGTTTTTCGTGTAAAAAGCAAGAGAATATTGAGGCCAAGAGTCCCAAGCCCGGATGCCTATGACGCACCAGGCAGGTGGTATAAATGTAATACAAACTTGAGGAGCAGACCCCAGAGCTTGTGGGGACCTGGAGAGGCTAGGGTGGGTGGGTGAGGGTTGGTGTAAGGGCTCAGCCCCTGTGACCTGCCCCCGGGTCTGCCAGAGTTTCAGGTTTTTCAAGAGAAACTGGAAATCTGTTTTTTTGTTTTTTTGGGGTTTTTTTAGGTGAAATCTCTCAGTGTGTTACTGTTGGTAGCTAATTTCAATTTCAAAAACTTTTGGGCAGGGCACACAGAACCTTCTAAGAGCCTCCTAAGTACAATCTCTAATGCCGAATCTGAGTTCGGGGGTGCTTTTAGCCATGAGGGCTTTCAAGGAGCTGAGCATCTCTGGACCACCTTCCCCACACTTTAGATGAAGGGACTGAGACGCAGGAAGGGAAGTGAACGTCTGCCCAAGGCCCCACTGTTACTATTGTGCTGGACAGGGTGGGATGAGCTGGGAGGTTGGGCCTCACTGTCAGTGGGTTGGGCCTGGGTGCAGCTGATGGTGGCCCTTGACAGGCAGAAGCAATGGGTGCCAGGGACTGGACTAGTCCAGAAAAATCCCCTGCCTTAGAGTATTCCAGGAAAATGCTCTGCCCTCCTCCTCCATGCTTGTGGCCAGAATCATGCCTCAGGCTTTGGGGACCAGCTCAGCTCCCAGCTCCCAGAAGCCCTAGGGGTACTTGCCATCCCCTCCATCCTGGCCTGCACCACATGCTTTTCTTGGTGTATGTACATTTGGGGCATGACTTGTGAGCCTCTGCTCCTGGGCCAGTGCTGGCTTTCTGGTGTGTTTCATTTGGCTCGTTTGGGACTTTTGAAAACTTTGAAGCCATTGCCAACATTGAAAAATCCAGTGGTTTCACATTAAAATGGGACTTCCCTGCTTGCCCTTCAGTAGGAACTCTGGGCAAGGGCCGAGAAGTAGCTTTCCCTGCTGATGGAGGCTGAGGTTCACTGGCCACCCCAGTCCCCACAACTCCCAGGTGTCTTCCACCAGGGGTGCTCCAACCGCTCACACTCCCCGGAAGCATTTGAGGTTGCAGTGGGTACTGTGTGGTGTGGGTCAGATGGCCCTGTGTCCCCTAAAGCCTCAGGAGGGTCTACAGATGCCCCTGGGTATGGTGCTCCAGCTTGCCTTTCCCCAAGGAACAGGACTTTCTGACAGGCCCTAAAGCTTCTCGCCTCCCTATCCAGAGAGCCCACCCACCTGCCTAAAGGGTCCACCCACTACCCCAAAGCTGGGCCTGGACTTACACATGCCATGCTACTACTCACCCAGAGGTTCACAGGCAGCTTCCAGGGGACTCCCTCCCCAGTTTTTCCATTCTCTCCTCATATGGCCTCAAGGTACTACCCTCCAACCCCCCTGCTTAGAGCCTGGTTCTAAGGGAGTGTGGGCCTAGGATTGGTCCAACAGGGTCTCAGCTGCCCAGCCTGAGTAACAGGGACAGATCCAAGAGATCTGGACTGCTTTGGACCGCTGGTGATGCCAGAATGTCTAGGTTGGTGGGGCTGAAGGGGAGAGATATGCTGCCAGGGAGAACCAGAGAACTCTTAAAACTGCTTTTCCTGGCAGGCAGTACTTCCTGTGCTAATTGCAGGAATATTAGGAAAGCTGATGAGATTATCAGGCACCAGCCTCTCCCTCATGTGACCTGGTACCTGTATCTTCTGGGATTTGGGCCTGGAGGTAGGGGCCCAATCTAGGCTCTAGACCTTCTATGACTTTGGGTCTGGGGCAGACCCCTGGACCTGGGTCAGAGCCCTTTCCAGTGGCAGGCCCAGATGTCAGCCCTGCCCCATACCATGACAGCGGGAGAGATGCCAGCTCTTACCACCTCTGGTGGCCCTCTGCCAGGCAGGAACTATGTTCTGCATTCCAGACCCAGACCTGGCTTGGATCTCTTCACAAGGCCGGGGGTCAGGCCCGTGCCGGCTGTTGGCCAACCCTTGGGGCTGGGTGCCATGACCCCATTTCCTGGCCTGTGCCTGTGGATGGCTCTGCCTGAGGCAAGGAAGACTGGCCTGACCTGTTGGGGGAGCCAGCCCTGCCCTCCATGACTTCCTGCCCCCGCGCCCCCCAGCCCCTGAGTCAGTGGGCGGGCCAGTTGGAGCTGATGGAGTGGGTGTGTGGGAAGGCCAGGTGGAGTATCTCGAGGAGGTGTGCGTGGAGCACAGATGAGCTGTCTATGCCACCCACAGGCCCGTTCCCCAGTTCCTGCCAAGGTGCCAGAGGTAGGGGGCGCCTCAGGAGTCCCTCTGTCCCAGTTACTCTCTGACGCTGCCCAGAGCCCATCATTCTTGTGTCTACCCTCTCCTGTCCATCTCCATATGGTGGTCTCTGCTTGGCACACGTCTCATCCTGCCTGCTGCACTTGAGACGTGTCATCAGCTTCTTGTTCCTTGTCCAATGGAGGGAGGCAAAATTCCCCTCCTCAGGTACCAGGCCCTGTTCTGTGTGGCCCCAACCCACCCCATCCTGAGGCTCATCCCCTCACCATCACTGCTTAAGCCGTCATCCACATCCTCCTTTGCCCTGTTCCTCACACCGCAAAGACCATTCCCCTGCCTGACATACCTGCAGGGCCTTTGCACATGCTGATCTTTCTACTTGGAACCCTCCCCTCTTGGGTGATTCCTCCTTACCTTTTGGGGCATATGGAACACCCTCTCCCCTGTGACCAGTAAGGGTCAGGTCCCCCTGGGTCTTTGCTGGCTATTCTCAGGGAACTTTTCTTTCATGTGTTTTGTGTGTTTGGGGAAGGGGGGCTCTGTCTGCCTCTCAGGCCAAGCTGTGAGCAACTTGAGGACAGAGATCGGGTCTTCTGCTCTCACTTCTACTTCTGGTCACACCTGCAGGCTGAGCCAAGGGCTGGGCACAGATAGTTCAGCAAAGGAATGAATGGGAATGAATGAGGGAGTGGATGAAAGTCTTGTTAGGGCTGCTGAAGGGATTTATTTCCAGCCCCCCTGGAGCCAGCATCAGCATGGAGGGGCACCCCAGGGCACACATCCACCTTGTCCCCTTGCCCAGCTGCTCCCCGACAGAAGACAATAGTCAGACCAGGTCAAGAAAGGCAATTCTGAGCCTGGCTTACCTTGCCAGCCCAAGGTAATTAGAGCCCTTGTTACTCACAGGTGACCAGCCCAGAGCACTCCAGGAAGCCGTGGAGACACCCATGGCCCCACCCAGCTTCCCAACCCACTCTGTGGCTTCCAGCAGGGTGGGGAGGGGAGGTGGGCAGCTGGCCAGAAAGGGGATGGATGAGGGAGGGGGACTTTGTTGCCTGGGTGAGGGTTGGATGCAGCTGCCACAGCTGGTGACCTCTGACCACTGGAAACACAATGAGGAAGGGGCTCTGTTTGAGGGTGAGTGTCAGCATTGGGGTGAGAGTTCCAGGCCTTCGGGTCCAGGGACATGGAATGAAAACCAAGAGAACAAATGGATGAAGGCACCTGTCAGACTTCTCTTGGACAGTGACAGCCCATTGGCCACAAAGTGGCAGGGGCGTTGGGGTGTATGTTCCCAGCCACTGTCCCCCACACAGAGCCCCCCTCGGGAACAGAGCAGGGACTGCAAGGATGCCCTGTGGTGAAGGGAGCCCTGTTCCAAGCCCCTGGCTTAGGCTTGGGCACAGGGGCTCAAAGTCATGTCGAGGGCGGGGGTCTGAGTCTCTAAGATATCAAAGAAGTCTGGGGTAACTGAGGAGGTGGCCCCCAAACCTTCGTGCAGGCCTGGTGCACCCAGGCCAACTGCATCGGGCAGGGTGGAGGGAGTCCCCGGTTCTAGCACGCCTCCTCATCTTCCCTGGGAACTTTGGCGTGATGCCCAGGTCGGCCAAGGTGACTGGACCAGAGACAACGTGTGTGGGGCCTTCCTGGAGCCAGTGGGCCAGGGACGGAGCTTGGGACTGAGGTGTGGAAAGAGGGCCCTGCTCCCTTATGCCCAGAGCCCATGCAAGTCCCGGAATGCAGGGGGTGGGCAGATGGAGGACCCAGGGCTAGAAAGCCTAGAACATGGGGAAGTGCTCAGCCTGTAGCCAGCCCTGGAAGAGAGGAGTAGCGGGGAGCAGGCTAGACACAGCTAGAGGGGCCATGTCACTCCAGCCAGTGGGGTGTATGGCCTGAGCCCCTGGCTGGGGTCACGAGGCCACCAGCTCCCCAGCTGCCCGTCAGGCACAGTGGTTGGCTGCATCCTGCCCACCAGCCCTCTCTCCCTCAGGTCTCTGATGCCCCTGCTGGACCCGGACTCCGGGCTCCTGGTGCTGGCAGGAAAGGTGCGTGAGAAGCTGGAGTGCCATGCCCATCCACATCACCGCCCCCCCCAGGGTGGCCAGGCCAGCCCCCAACCTTTGATCTAGCCAGCCTGCTGGGAGACAGCAAGATGCCGTCCACCCCTGCCAGGCTGAGTGGCCTTCAGGTCGGCGTGACTGTAACTCCCAAGAATGTCAGCTTTGTGGATAAGGCCAACAATCAAGCAGTGTTAGCCCACAGCGGGCGCTCTGTAAACCCCGAATGTGCCCTGTTCTTATTCTGTGTGCGGTGAAGTC
>NW_027529647.1:1009529-1035451 GCF_008692635.1 Crocuta crocuta
GAAGAGAGCACGGGGCAGGGGGAGGCGGGGTGGGGGGAGAGCTGGTGTCTGATCTGGAGTACATGCCAGGCCACCAGGGCACAGGCGGTGCTCAGGCTGTGCTCCTTTCAGGGTGACAGTCAGTTGTATTGCTACGAGGTGACCCTGCAGCAGCCAGCACTGAGCCCAGGTAAGCCCTATTCTCTCCTCCATCCCCCCCTCCGCGGCTATCTTCCCATGCTGTCTCCCCGCCTCCCCTCCCCCACCCCCTGACTGTCTTCTCATGCTTTCTTCCCCAACCTCCCCAACTGTCTTCTCATGCTGCTCCCCACAGTGACCCAGTGCCTCCTCGAGAGTGTGCTGAGGGGTGCGGCTCTCGTGCCCCGGAGGGCGCTGGCGGTCATGGGCTGCGAGGTGCTCCGTGTCCTGCAGCTGAGCGACTCCGCCATCGTGCCTGTCAGCTACCACGTGCCTCGCAAGGTGAGAGGCATCTGGGTGAGGGGCTGGGAAGGTCTTGGGGGCCTGGACCTCACTGGCCACGTGCATACCCACCTGCCAACAGACTGTGGAGTTCCATGAGGACCTGTTCCCGGACACCGCCGGCTGCATCCCTGCCTCCAACGCCCATGCCTGGTGGGTGGGGAGCAACCAGCAGGTAAGGGCCCCGACCCCTGCCCCCCCAGCCTGGCTGGCCACTCCCAGCTCCACCTGCCCCATGAATGGCCCCACAGTCCAGCTGCCCTCTGTCCCCCCTTGTCCCCACTCCCTGCCTCAGACACCACTACCTCTTCCCTCAGGTGCAGAAGATTAGCCTCCACCCAGCTCGGCGGCCCCACCTCAGCTTCACTTCCTGTCTGGTGCCCCCTATGGAGCCCTCCCCCGACCAGGCCCAGCCTACAGACACACCTGCAGGTGATGCGGACCCCAGCGTGAGTGCCAGGGCGGTCCGCCCATCCTCCCCATTCTGCCACCATCCTGGGGCCCTGAGTCAAAGCTGCCAAGTGTGTTCGCCTGGCTGAGGGTCTCCGAGCCTTTTGTAGTCGTCGTCAAGCATAACGGAGACAGAAACACGTGAAGCACGAATAAAGAACTTGGCGCTGTTCTCTAAATTGAGCAAGACTTTCACAGAAAAATCTAGGTTTCTGGTTTCTCTTGAAATCCTGGCAGATCTTAACCATACGGGGCCTGCCTGTTCTACAAAGCTAGGAGCTGGCAGCTGCCACCCACTGTCCCCACCGTCTGAAGCTGAGCTTGCCTGAATGTCCCATCGTCCGGGAGGAGGGGCCCCCTCTCTCTCTGGCCAACAAACCTGGGGGGCCTGCTGGCTGACCTAGGGTGCTTCTCCCCCAGGAGGGCTTCTCCTCCCCTCTCAGCTCGCTGACCTCCCCCTCCACACCCTCCAGCCTGGGGCCCTCGCTCTCTAGCACCAGTGGTATCGGCACCAGCCCCAGCCAGAGATCCCTGCAGAGCGTGCTGGGTAAGTCCCTCAGGGCAGGAGCTAAGTGGCCCTGTCTGCATCCTCTCCCCGCCTGCCGGCGTCGCCTGTCCTTGGGGGATGAAGGGAGCCCCAGTAAGAGGGCAGCCTGGACCAGGCTGTGCACCATCCTGCAGCGAGGTGAGCAGGCAGGCCAGCGGCCAGGGCCTCCTCATGTGGCTCCATCCCTGCCGCCTGCCAGGCCCCAGTTCCAAGTTCCGCCATGCTCAGGGCACCGTCCTGCACCGAGACAGCCACATCACCAACCTTAAGGGGCTCAATCTCACCACGCCTGGCGAGAGCGATGGATTCTGTGCCAACCGGCTACGTGTGGCTGTGCCCTTGCTCAGCAGTGGCGGGCAGGTGGCTGTGCTCGAGGTGAGGGACCCCACCTACCTGATGCCCCCCCAGGGACCTGCAGGAAGTCCAGGGCATTGGGTACCCACACTAGCTCACGCTCTCTGAGCACAAACTATGTGCCAGGCACCTGCCAGCATCCCCTTTTATCTTCCCAGCTGTCCTGCGGGGATACCACTCTTATCCCCATTTTACAGATGGATGAAAGCAGTGAGGCACAGAGAGGCCTAGTGACCTATCGGGTCACACAGCTGTGTAAGTGGTGGAGCTGGGATTCAAACCCAGACTGCCTGAGCCCCAAGCCTGAGCTCTTTCCACCACTCCACGCTGTCCCCCTCACTTTCTGGGATGTCACAGTTGGCACTTGGGACTCAGAGCACAAGGTGGCTGAAGCAGAGAGCTTGGGGGGGCATCAGCTGCAGAGGGTGGGGGGGGGCCAGGAGTGCTGCTTGCCCTGCAGACCCTGGGGACCAAGCCCTCCTGCCTGTTACTGATGGACCTATGGGTGGGGTCACCTCCCACAGCTGCGGAAGCCTGGCCGCCTGCCCGACACAGCACTGCCCACACTGCAGAATGGGGCAGCTGTGACTGATCTGGCTTGGGACCCCTTTGACCCCTACCGCCTTGCTGTGGGTAAGGATGCTCAGCGCTAGACTCACGGGAGGGTCCAGGGGTGCATGTGAGGGTAGGGGAAGCCCAGAGGTCTTGGGCACAGCGGTGATGAGCCAGCACTCTCTTCAGGTGGGGAGGATGCCAGGATCCGACTGTGGCGGGTGCCCCCAGAGGGCCTGGAGGAGGTGCTCACAACACCTGAGGCCGTGCTCACAGGTCAGGTGGGCCCAGGATGGGGGCTGGGACACAGGCAGTGGCTCCTGAGGGGCTCAACGTCACCTCATGCCTCACCCCCAGGCCACACAGAGAAGATATACTCTCTGCGCTTCCACCCACTGGCAGCCGACATACTGGCCTCCTCTTCCTATGACCTGACCATTCGGATCTGGGACCTTAAGGCCAGAGCTGAGCGGCTGAGGCTGCAGGGGCACCGGGACCAGGTAGGACATCTGTGGGGGCAGGCACCCAGCCACAGTCTCAGAGGCTGCCTCTCACATCCGTCCACACCTGCCTCCAGATCTTTGGCTTGGCCTGGAGTCCCGACGGACAGCATCTGGCCACTGTCTGCAAGGATGGGCACTTGCGGGTCTATGCTCCCCGGGCTGGCCCTGAGCCCCTGCAGGTGAGCAAGAGGCAATGGGGGCAGCCTTTACACCTGACTGAGGGTCCCCTGCTGGGCTTCATGTGCTGTATCCCAACAGGAAGGCCCAGGGCCTGAGGGGCCCCGCGGAGCCCGTGTTGTCTGGGTGTGTGATGGTCACTGTCTGCTGGTATCTGGTTTTGACAGGTGAGGACTCAGGAATACCATCCCCGCACCCAGACTTAAGCCGCTAATTGTGTCCTTTTTCCCCCAAACACACATACACCTGTTAGGCATCAGAAGCTGTCCCTGCTTCTCACTTACTGGATGCATGGATGGGTGAATGGGGGGGTTGGTGGGTAGGTTGGTGGATGGATGGGAGGGACGGAGGAAGGGGAGGAACAGTGAGTCAACTGGGGACCCAGAGGAATGAGAGCCACAGCCTCCTGCCTGGAGCCCATGCCTGGTCACGACGAGGTGAAGAGCATGAAACAGCCAAGCCTACTGGGGAGGCCCAAGGAATGAGTATTTGGCACATTGGAGGAGGGATCAGGGAGGGCCTCCTAAGGTAGATGTCATCTGAAGTGAGTCACAAAGGAGCTAGTAACCAGAAACCCAGAGGAGAGGACATTCAAGTGTGGGAGGAACGGCCAGGAAGCTGACCAGCACGGCTGAAGCATAGGGTGAGAGGCAGAACGTGGGGAGAGAAGTACAGACAACAGGCCACAGAGGCCATGAGGCCCGTGCTCGTGGAGGGTCAGAGAGCAGCAGAGGGAGCATTCGTAGGGGTGGGGCCAGCACGTTAGGCCACTGTTGCAGGAGACCAGGTCATAGTTCTAACTGGATCAGGAAAGAGAAGGGAAAGAGGCACTCCTCAGGCCCCGAAGCCTGGCAAGATCAGGGTCCTTGCTAGAGTCCTTGCCTGACTCCGGTCCCTGCAGCTCTGAGGACCTGCTTCTGCTCCCCGGGTCTCCCTTGCAGCCGAAGTGAGCGCCAGCTACTCCTGTACCCTGCCAAGGCGGTGGCCGGTGGCCCTCTGGCAGTGCTGGGGCTGGATGTGGCTCCCTCGACCCTGCTTCCCAGCTATGACCCGGACACCAGCCTGGTGCTACTCACAGGCAAGGTGGGTTGGAGTGCACAGGTCGGGGTGGTGGCAGGGGAGGGTGGGGAGGAGCTCTAGCTGGCCGCCTCACTCTTGCCACCCACCCAGGGCGACACCCGTGTGTTCCTGTACGAGCTGCTCCCAGAGGCTCCTTTCTTCCTGGAGTGCAACAGCTTCACATCGTCTGACCCCCACAAGGTGAGCCTGGGCGCACTCCCTGGGCCTCCTGGTCTGTGCGACACAGGGCTCCCCCGCCCTCTCCTGGCCACATGCGGAAGTGCAGGGGCCTGTGGGGTCAGCAGGTCACTGGGCCAGGGTGTGCCCGGCAGCTCTCTGGAGCTAGTTGTTAAACACCATTATTAAACATTAAACTATAAAATCTTAAGTTATATGAACCTACAAGTAAATTATATTGAAAACCAAGACAGTGAAAATTGAGTGTATCACTTCTTAATTGTTTTGCCTGAGTTTATGGTATTTTTTGTTCTGTCAACGGTACTTACACCTGTGGGCTCTGTCAGTGGCTATACCATACGATGCTATCACACATGTCTTCCCAACTCTGCATTGGACAAGTTATGCTGACAGAAATCACCATGGTGGGTTTTTACACCATAGAAGTAGGCTTCTCAAAGCTATAAATCAGGGCATTTTTCCTCCAGAGAGCTAGTTAAAGATTTTTAAAATGTATTTTGAAGGAGAAAGAGAATGTGTGAGTGGTGGAGGGGCAGAGAGAGAGGATCGCAAGCAGGCTCCGCACTGTCTGCTCAGAGCCTGATGCAGGGGCTCAAACCCATGAACTGTGAGATCATGACCTGAGTCAAGATCAAGAGTTGGACACTTACTTACTGAGCCAGGTGCCCCTCCAGAGAGCTAGTTGCTAAGCCTCTGCCAGCACATTCCATTCAAGGATGGGCCTTGGTTCTGGTGGTCCTAAGTAGGGGTGCTGGCACTCAGGTCCCCCTGCTCCTCCAGGGCTTCATCCTCCTGCCCAAGACAGAGTGTGACATCCAAGAAGTAGAGTTTGCCCGATGCCTGCGGCTTCGCCAGACCTCCCTGGAGCCTGTTGCCTTCCGTCTGCCCCGAGTCAGGGTGAGCTTGGGGGCCCAACACCCCGACATCTAGTCCCCCTTCACAGCCCCTATAAAAGGGGCTTTGGGGCCTAACTACCCCCGTCACCAAACTGTCCCACTCACTGCTCTTTGGGGTACCTGTTCCCTTACTCTGCTGCAATTCTGAAACTGGCAGAAATGCCAGAGCAGGCCCCGGGTCTCTCCTTACCCCCTTTCCCACGGGGTGCTGATACCCCTTGGGCCTCTGGCAGGTGCCCCAGTCTAGCCCCTTTGTCCTTCCTACAGAAAGAGTTCTTCCAGGATGATGTGTTCCCAGACACAGCCGTGAGCTGGGAGCCGGTGCTCAGTGTGGAGGCCTGGCTGGGAGGTGCTAATGGGCAGCCCCGGCTGATCAGCCTGCAGCCCCCGGGCATGACCCCAGGTACGCTGAGCAGCTGGGGGTGCTGAGTAGAAAGCAGGGAAGTGAGGTGTGGGGTTGGAGAAGGGGTTAAAAGGTCAAGTCCAAGATCCCCCTGATCCTGCTGGCACACAGAAACCTCTGGCCATCCCAAGGATAGGGTGCTTGTGTTTCCAGGCTCATACTCTGACCCTTTTGAGGGCAAGACCCAGGGTCTGTATTTCCATCACAGTTCCCACCCCTGATGTGCATGCACATGTGTGTGCACACACACGCTCCATGGTGTCCACAGCAGCCTTGGGAACAGAGGATGGGGTAGCTGTTATTGCCCCTTCTGGGGTCTCTGCCACAGGATTCCCTAGGAAAGGGTACCAAAGGGTTGGGCAAGGAGTCCTCACCGAGGGGGGTTCTCTGATGTCTGATGCTTGTCCCTGCCCTACCCCAGTGAGCCAGGTGCCCCGTGAAGCCCCTGCTCGTCGGGCCCCGTCCTCAGCACTCTACCTGGAAGAGAAGTCAGACGAACAAAAGAAGGAAGAGGTAGGTGTGGGAGGGGGCTGACCGGTATGGCACACACCGAGTCCTGGCCATACCTGATGATTGCCCTCAGTCCTCTGTCCGACCCAGGCTGGAACAGGAACCAGGGTCACACACTTCTCTTGGCTGGGCAGCTTGATGGGGGAGACCTTCCAGAGCCCTGAAGCAGACCCATGGGCCACAGGACTCAGGAGGCCCCCCTCTGGCCTGGCCCAACCCAAACAGAGCCAGGGGTTTGGGACCCAAGTGCATTTGGGGCCCTGGTGCACGTCTGAGTGTCTGAGGCAGTGTGCAGACTCCAGCGCTGCGTGGCACACAGTCTGCCTCTGGCTCCCTAATCTCAGTTGAAGTGTCTTTTTCTGTGAAAACCATCCCCTTTGTCAGGGCTCTGATGAAAATGGCTCTTTGCACAACCTTGATATAGTTCAAACTGTGAGGGCCTGTGTTCCCGGGCTTAGCAGCCCTATTCTGTTCCCTTCCCACCTCTTCTCCTGTCCACTCTCCTAGCTGCTCAACGCCATGGTGGCAAAGCTGGGGAACCGGGAGGACCCGCTCCCTCAGGACTCCTTCGAAGGTGTGGACGAGGACGAGTGGGTGAGTGGATGAGAGGGCCCTGGCATCCCCTCCGTCCCTCCCTCACCCTGCAGCCTGCGACACCCTCCTTCCCCAGACCTCTCAACTCCCTCCCACTTGGTTTACCTCCCCAGGACTAGACTGCCCACCAGCCACCTCCGGGCTCACCTGCCGCCGCCACCTCCCGGAACCCCTGACGTGGTGCCCGCTACACACCTCAGGTCTCCCCCTCAAACTGGAAGATGCCTCGTGGCCCTGGCACACCTTGTCCCAAAAGCCCTGGCCTCCTTGGGGCCTTGGGCACTTCCAAGGCCTCTGGGTCCCGCTGCAACTCCCATGGATTGTCCTCACCTCTGCTTTTTCTGGGACTGGCTGCTTCTCCTCAGCTGCCTGCTCGCATGTGGAGCCAGGGGCACGGGAGCACGGTGGGCAGGGAGCGGGGAGGGGTCAGGAGCATGTCCTTGGGCTGGTCCCAACCTAGGCTGGCTTTGCCCAGCACCTTCACTGATCACGTGCCATATCCCACCTTGCCTGCTGCCCAGTTCCAGGTAAGGGCCTAGGGGGCTGGCCCCCTGCCAGGCCGTATGGAGCAGCACCAGCCTCAGGGGCCAGGGACCGGTTGCCCTCCTCCCCAGGTTTGAAACCGGGAGAAAGGGGGGCATCACATAGCTGATGGCCCAGTTAAGGGGGGTGTGAGCCCCTCAAGGACTGGCCTGCATATAACCTGGATGTTTTCGCAATTAAAGTTTTCTAAGCTGGCCGCCTCTTGTGCCGCTGTGGTCTCTTGGCTGACTGAGTGGAGGGGGCAGGAGTTTGGGTGAGGGCAGTTGGACCCTGGGTTCCCCCTTGTTTCAGGCCTCACTTTGCTTCTCGTGCCTTTTCAGGTGCTAGGAGTTAGTTCATTCATCCAACACGTAGATACCCAACAACAGTCTGAATGGTAGATACGGTAACGGACAGGAGTGACAAGGCCTCTCAAGGCCCTTGTTATTGTCTTCCTGTGCAGGGAGCCAGACTGTGCAAGTAAGCAAACTGTGAAGAGAGCTGTAAAGAAGACAAAGTAGGAGCACCTGGCTGGTGCAGCTGGTGGAGTGTGTGACTCTTGACCGTGGGGTTGTGAGTTCAAGCTCCATGTTGGGCATAGAGATTACTTAATAAAAAAATAAAGAAAGAAAGAAGACAAATTATGTGAAACGGAGCAGCAGAGATAGAGAGGAAGCAGGGTGTTCAGAGTCTGAGAGGAGACCTTTAAGCTGAGAGTTGAGACCTGAAGCTCACTGAGCCATAGAGCCCTGAGAACGTTTCAGACAGAAGACAAGCAGCCACAGCTCTGAGGGAAGAAAGAATTTGGAGGTTGGAAGAAAGGAAAGGGCAGTGGTCCGGAACATAGCACAAGGCAGCCTGTTCATTGAACAAACGTGTGTTGAGTTCCTTCCATGTGCCAGCATCCTTCCAGGTGCTGAAGTTCAAGAGTGGAGAAAAGAGAAAAGTCCTGCCCACCAGGAATCCACATTCTAGTTGGAGGGAACAGGTTATAAACAATAAGCATAAAGTACATGAATTATGCCTAGGTGGCTCAGTCAGTTAACCAGCTGACTTCAGCTCAGGTGATGATCTCGCGGCTGCAGAGTTCAAGCCCGAAGTCCGGCTCTGTGCTGCTAGCTCAGAGCCTGCTTCAGATTCTGTGTGTCTCTCTGCCCCTCCCCCATGCACAATCTGCGTGTGTCTCTCTCTTTCTCTCAAAAATTAAAAAAAAAAAATTAAGATGATTAAGTAAGAACTTTGGGGGGAAAAAATGGAGGGGACAAAGAATGGAAGTTTAAGCCAGACACAAAAAGCGACATATAGTAGGCTTCTATTTCCATGAGATGTTCAGAACAGGCAACTCCATGGGGACGGACAGAACAAGGATTAGTGGTGGCCGGAGCGCAGAGAGGTGGGGGAGGGGCAGCGGTTGTGAATGCAGGGACTTTTTTGAGGGGTTGACGAAAATGTTGTGGTGTTCTTGTGGTGATGGTTGCACAACTCAGTGACTATACTAAAAAGCCCTGAATTGTGCACTTTAAAATGGTGAATTGGATGGTGTGAATTTTATCTCGATAAAGCCGTTACTGTAAAACAGTGCAGGACGAGGTTCAGCGTTGGCGGGGGTCGGGGTGGGCCTCGCTGAGAAGGTGACATTTGAGCAGGAACTTGAAGGAGGGGGCAGCGAGGGGTCCTTCCCAGGCTAGAGGGACCCTAGCACGAAACCTATTTTGAAGTTCCCTGGTTTCTTATATATTTGTGAGACTTTGGCATCCTACTCATGTTCGTGGGGTGTTATCTGTTTATTGCATACCTTTTAGTACCAAATGTTTTGGCAAAATCAAGGGAAGAAATTGCTCCGCTCTTGACAGATGTATTTATTCTGTAGCATCTAGCACTGCACTGTGAGCGCGAGAGCCCGGGTGAGGACCCGGGTGAGTCCTGGGCCCGCCTATCACCCGCCCGTCGCCGGCCCATCGTCCGTCCCCTGTTGGCTTCTGAGCCGGAGCCCGGGGCCGACTCCGCCTCTGGCTCCGCCCACGTGTTACGACACGGCACCAGCCTGCTGGAGGGAACTGTGCGCATGCCTAGTGCGGCGTCACGCACGCGCTCTCTCCCTTGACCTCTGACCCCCCCGGCCGCCCTTGAGCTGGGGGCCGTGGGGCCAGGAAGCAGGAGCCAGCGACCCCGAGGCGGAGCGGCCGCCATGGTGAGGCCCGAGTTGGGCGCTGCCCGGGGGAGGGGAGGCCGTTTCGGGGCCGGATCAGGGGCGGCGACCCCCGACCAGGCTGCGGGTGCCGCGCGACCCACGTGCCGGACGAGGAGCAGGGGACGGGGGGCGTCGCACCGGGAAGATCGCGGCGGGCGCTGGCGGCCTCCGGGTCACGGAGAGCCGCTTGTCCGGAAGGCAGGGCGGGCCTGGCCAGCCGGAAAGTGCCCAGCAGTTGCGGTCGCCGTGTGCTCTAGTCCATGTGCGCACAGCCCCAGCGGGAGGCTAGGGCCGACCCGGGAGCCCTGCTTTGCCCCGCAGCCAGTTGGTGGTGTCGCCCTATTATTGTCCCGCTTTCAAGCCCGACCCAACGGTCTCCGAGACTTTGCCAAGGAAGTGGTAGAGCTAGGTCTTGAACCGGCCCCTCGACACCGAAAACTGAGCGTTTTTGCGATATCCCTGGCACTTGGACCCAGTCCACAGACCTGGGCTGCACTGGCTGCGACAGTTGCACCTGAGGACCCTGTAAAAATGCATTGTCCTGAGCTCTGTCCTCGGAGGTTCTGTCAGTTCCCTAAGTGATTGAGGCAGTCAGTTTGCGGAACCATTTCTTAATATTAAGGATAAGGTAGCAGCTTGCAAGTGCCAGGCCCTGAACTGAGGCCTTATGTGGATTCTCTCGGGTAATGCTTATGAAGTCCGTACTGTCGCTGTCCCCACTTCACAGATAAGGAAACTGAGTTTCTGAGTTTGATTTCTCCAGAGTCATTCATGCAACGGTGTCTGGTTTTGAACCTGGTTACTACCGTTTTTTGAGAACCTACAACGAACCATTGAACTGGATCCTTCTTCTCATTTGTGCGTGTAACCCTGAGCCACCCTCAAGAGCCAAGATAAAAGGTTGCTCTGGAGGAGTTTGTATTTAAAGGAGGAATCAGTGAAGGACAGCATATTAGTAGGAAGCGATAGTGCTGTGGGAAGATAGAAATGGTAGGAGCCCTGGGAAGGTTTCACTTGGGGGATGGGGGTAACGTGTTTAGTTGTTGTTGTTGTTGTTGTTAATTTATTTTGAGAGAGATAGGAGACAGAGCATAAGAGTGGGGAAGAGGCAGAGAGAGAGGGGTAGAGAGAGAATCTCAAGCAGGCTCTGCACTACCAGCACAAAGCCCAACACGGGGGCTCGACCTCACAAACTGTGAGATCATGGCCTGAATCAGAGTCAAGAGTCAGACGCTTAACCAGCTGAGCCACCCAGGCGCCCTAGTACGTGTTAAGTTTTGAAGGATGTTGGGTTTTGACAGAGAATCAGAGTAATAGGATATTCCAGGTTAATGGCTATCATTACAGGAAAATGTTCTGAAACTAGTAGTAGTCCATGCTTTTTAGTGTATTTCTAGAACTGCGTGGATACACTAAAAACACTGAATACTTGACAAGAGTGATTTGTATGGTATGTGAATTCAGAGCTGCAGACATTGGAGTAAAGAAGTCAGAGCGCTTGATCTAAAGTAGGTGCGGAGAGAGGTGAGAGAAAACCAGAGAAGTCGTTTGTAGCCAGACATAGCTAAGAATGCCTGGCTGAAAAGTGCGCCGAGTTTGCAGGCAGTGGCAATGGGAGAATTGTGTGTGTCTTGGGGGATGGCTGAGGCCCTCCAGCAGAGGGAGTGGTAAGCATTTGGCAATCCCGGCTAGGGGCATAGCGTTATTGTGATGGTGACCTGCATCACACTCATTCAAATACCGACGGGCTGCTGTGTCAGCCATAGGCGGGCGCCCCAGGCATACCATGGTCCTGCCTGCCCTCCTGCTTGGTTGTGATGCCAGCAGCTGTTTGTAGAGACTCTGGGTGAACAAAGCCCCCTTCCTATCCTTGAGAAAGGGATGAGTCCGTGATAGTCTGCGCCCACAAGCCCAAGAGCCTAAGACTGGGCTTTGAAGGGAACATTGCACATCGGTCTATCTGAAAGCTAATTCCCTTCTTGATGCACTTAACATGAGATAAGCCAGATTCCCTGGTGTCCCCTGGTGCTTTCCTGTGGCCTTTTGCCCCAGCTGCAGAGCTTTGGACGACCTTCACTAGGCTGTGTTCCTCAGATGAGAAAACGTATGTGTAACCCACAGTGGGTCCCAGGCTTGGCGACCTGTGGCTCTGACCTCTGCTGCTTAACCGGCAGTTTGGCCTGAGTTGGATGCCATGTTAGCTAATTGTTCTTGACAGAGCCTTCAGGTCAAGTGTCAGTCAGTGGACTGTGGGATGTTTTAGGACTTTCTAGGAGGGGCCTCAGCCATGGCTATCTTTGCCACCTCTTTTTTTTTTTTTTAATGTTTTATTTATTTCTGAGAGAGACAGCGTGAGCAGGGGAGGGTTAGAGAGAGAGGGGGATACAGAATCTGAAGCAGGCTCCAGGCTCTGAGCTGGCTGTCAGCACAGAGCCTGACGCGGGGCTCGAACCCACGAACCGTGAGATCATGACCTGAGCTGAAGTCTGACGCCTAACCGACTGACCCACCCAGGCGCCCCTGTCTTCACCACCTCTTGTAGCTGGCAGAACTCTGAGCACCCCTGACCCACAGCTGGCACTGGGTACTGAACAGGTGGATGAGAAGCTTGGGTATGCCTGGCCTCTACACCACTGAGCACCAAGCAGGGTCTGGTCCAGAAGCAGGGTAGCTGTTAGGCTGCTCTGGACCTGCCACTGACTGTCCACTGGGTTTTATGTGGGTTGTCCCTTCAGAACCTTGCAGCCCTCCTATAAGGAAGGTATTGTTCTCCCCCTTTTCCAGATAAGAAAACTGAGGTTCAGAGAGGTTGAGTAATTTGCCCAGGACCACACAGCTAGCAAGAAGACAAGCCGAAGTCCAGGTTTATAGCTGCAAAGCAGCCCTCTCCCTCTTCTTTCACACTGCTTCCCAGCTCCCTAGGAATGCAGCCTGGCTTTTTGCAGCCTTTTCCCTGAGGAATCAGTGGCTGTATCAGATGAGTTGCCTTTTTGGGAAACGCTTTGTTACTCTGTAATGTCTGAGCATTGTCAAGCTTTGTGAAACAAAGGGTAATAAATGAAGACCAACATTTATTGATCACCTACTGTATCAACAGGCTCCGTGCAGGGCACTTGACAAGCATTATCTCATCGAATCCTTATGACAGCCCTATTTTTGGTCACGTTTTACAGGTGAGGAAACAGGCTGAGGGGACCTGAGAGCATGCCCAGGGCACGCAGCTGGGATTTGCACACAGGCATCCCAAAGCTTGCCTGTATGACCACACATCGCACCTCCATGCCCTGGAGATGCCTCCCACACAAACCTTGGTAGCCTCAGTGGACCAAGCAGGCAGCTCCCTTGGGCAGCCACTGTAGCCCCTGAAACCACAGGAGCTGTGAGGCTCTGGCAGCACGAACGCCGGGGCCACCATGCCACTGGGGCGTGAAGCCTGCAGGGGTGGTTGGGGAGCTGCCCAGTTACACACTTAGTTTCTAACGTTCGTTATTGAGCAACAGCCGCCACCCTGGGCAGAGAAGTCAGTCAGTCGATGGGCAGCGATGGGCGGAGCAGTAGCCTCGCGCTGAGGTGTGTGGCAGTGGGTGAAGCTGTGGTCCGAGGCCCGAAGGGTGTGCAGGCTGAGTCACCTACTGGCCTGTCGGCCGCAGTGTACCTCAGACAGTACTGGCTGTCCATCTGGGAACCTGTCCCACCTGGGAGGGGCTGTGGGCCCCGAGGGAGAAGTTGGAAGGCTTCCCTCCCCGCACTCAGTATTTGTCTTGCCTCCTGCCCCGCAGCTGGCCGCGGCCCTGCCCCTCCCTTTGATCCTCTGAGAGAGTCTTCACTGAGCTTTGCTTTCTAGTGTGAAATACAGGGCTTATGACATTTCCACTTACTTGTGAAATCCAAACCCACTTCCACTTACTAATTCCTGCCAATGTCCCAGAACCAGCATCCCAGCCTGCCCATGGGGCCGGTTCACTGGAAGCCAAACAAAGCCAGTTCTGGAGTCAGGATCCCACTGGCACCCGAGGAGCCCCTCTCTGGCATCTGGGTTGAGTCCTTGATCCTTGTCAGGTTGCTGAGTTGCCCTCCCTTCAGGACCCTGTGTGAGATGGGCAGCCTGAGGGTGGCATGGCTAAGAGCACCGAGGTCGGGGTTTCGTGCCCACCTTCCACTTGAGCACCTCCCACTTCCACTGTGTCCTCTGGCTGGTCATTAAACCCGGCTGTGCCTCAGTGTCTTGAGGTTTTGGGTTAACTGGCGCGGTGCCTGGCACCCAGGTTCAGTTGATACTTGCTGACTGATAGGACATCTAACTACAGACAAGTGCCAGGGAGAGAAAGGGAAACCACTGCATGTGCCCGTGAGCAGTGTCGGCCTGCAGTGAGCTGAAGAGGCTCTCCCTGCCGGGCTCGTCCACGTGCGGGAGCTCTGAGGCGCCGTGCTGTTCTGTGTACCTAGTGCTCGGCAGAGCTCAGCAGTTCTGCAGGTGTTTGAACCAGTGAAGGAACTGGTGACCAGTCCGGCGCTCCCTCACCAGTTAGTTCTTTGTCTTAAATGCCCTCCTATAGTGGGCTTTTTGCTCCTTAAAAGTGGAGAGTCTTTTTCTCTTTTGTTGTGTTGATTGCAACCAGCAAGAATAGTCTTGGGAGAAATGGGGTGGCTCCAGGCTCCCTGAGTTTCCTGCTGGTCGAACAAAGGTTGGAACCTCCGATCCCAGAAGCACAGAAGCACGGGGTGAGTTAGTGGCAGTGGCCAGTCTGGGACCAGCCCCTGGTTCTGGCTCCAGGCCATACTGTTGCTTTCAAAGCCTCTGTGCCCGGCAGCCCCTTTGTCTTTGCTGCTCTGTCCTCCTGTCTGAAGGCCAAGGGAGGATTCCACTTGCTTCTAGGGACTCGGTCAGATCCAGCCCCAGCCAGCTCTCCAAAGAGCACCTGATGCCACACAAGGCAGAAGCTTTTTATCAGGGTACTTTGGATTAAATTCTGCGGCTGCTGCTCTGTGCTTCATTACCTCAG
Organism: Crocuta crocuta; assembly: GCF_008692635.1. Lineage (NCBI taxonomy): Eukaryota > Metazoa > Chordata > Mammalia > Carnivora > Hyaenidae > Crocuta > Crocuta crocuta. Next base: position 1,023,948 of record NW_027529647.1, read on the forward strand.
ATCTCCAGAAATCCTGCCACTCAGCAGCCATTTCCAGGGTCCCATTTCTGGAGAATGCAACCTGCTAACCAGGTACCTGCTTTGCCCACAGGCCAAATACCTGGCCCAGATCATTGTGATGGGGGTGCAGGTGGTGGGCAGGGCCTTTGCCCGAGCCCTGCGGCAGGAGTTTGCAGGTAAGCTTGAGCCCCCTTTTCCCCCAGGGCCATCCGGCCAGGATGCTGCAGTTCTGGCAGCCTGGGGCGTTTCCAGGGGGTGGGGGGTATCGTTGCACGTCAGGACATTCTCATGAAAGGGAAAGCCGGTTGACTGTGAACATTGAAGCAGGAATGGGCAAACTGGTTCACCTGACCACCTGTTTTTGTAAATAAAGTTTTATGGAACACAGCCATACCCTCTGGCTGCTTTCAAGAGTCACTAGTTGCAAACCCAGATATTAATTGGCCTGCAGAGCCTAAAATATTTATTCTTTGGTCCTTTAAGAAAAAGTTTAGTGGATCCCGATTCTGTGGTCATTGAAAGAGAAGAGGTCACCTGAGCCACCTGCTTTGGTGACCTAGGTAACTGGTGGGCAGCCAGGTCTCAACTGAGCTATTACTGCCTCTTCATACCTGCAGCTTTACTCTGTCTCCCATTGTCGCCTAAAGTTCCCCAACTTGCTTTGCACTTGGGAGGACGGGGCAGGGGAGAGGAGAGGAATAGAGCCATCTTGTGGTCTAGGTTGGGGACCAGACCCTGTACCTGTCTACCAGTGGAGTAAATCTGTCCTCACTTCACTGTCCCCCACCCCTCACCCAAAAAAAAAAAAGCCACTCCTGGAGAAGAGATGCACCCTGTCCCTGTGTGTGTCTTCTCCCATGCCACCTGGCAGGCTGAGCTGCCCACTTGGAAGGCCCAGGGGGAACCTCTGGGCTGCTGAGGGCCAAGCACTCACCCGTGTGTCCACACAGCCAGCCGGGCAGCAGCTGACGCTCGGGGACGTGCTGGATACCAGTCTGCAGCTGCCTCCAACCTGTCGGGCCTCAGCCTCCAGGAGGCACAGCAGATTCTCAATGTCTCCAAGCTGAGCCCTGAGGAGATCCAGAAGGTGAGGCCACTAGGTCGGCTTTGAGACAGGCCTTGCCCCACAGACCAGGATGGAGGTGCAGGCCGGGGGGAGTCAGGCTGCGAGGGTCCGGAAGAGTGAACATGGCCTGGTGGAAAGGGGCAGGTGTTTGGACTCCCAGGTTATGGCAGCCGCTGTCACTCATTTGTTTTTAGGCCCAAAGCAGACAGTGGCAGGGACAGAGCAGTTGGCGGTGGTAGACAAGCCCCTTCCCTCCGTGGGCACTTGTCCACCTCTCTGTCCGCCAGCAGTCACATGGGCTTCCTGGGTTACACAGTGGGGCACGTGGGCGGCAGGGCTGAACCCTTTGGCTTTCCTTCCTTGTCATTTCCTAGCTTCCCCTGCCTCTGTAACCCAGAGCCTGCACACCCTCTCACCGTCTCCCCTCCCCTGCAGAACTACGAACACCTATTCAAGGTGAACGACAAATCCGTGGGTGGCTCCTTCTACCTGCAGTCCAAGGTGAGTGCTCTTTGATGCTGGGAGGGGACAAGCCCAAGGCCCTCTTCTCACTGGGGGGTCCTTCGTTCCCAGGCTGTTCAGAGCTTGGCAGCCAGGCAGTTGTGCCGGGCGTCCCTGGTGCCCCAGCCTCAGGGGGCCCCCCTCTCCCCCAGGCTGCCACCACCTCAGCTCCCTAGGGCCCAGCCAGTTGGGCTAAATTGTCTGGGCCCTGTGTCACCCTGACGGTGGCCCTCCCAGGAGCCATGGCTTTGAGGGAATAGGACCACTGGCTGGTGAAGAGCAAGGCGTGCCTGTCCCCCTGCGAATGCTGCGCACCTGTAAGGGAGGCACTTGTGTTTCCCAAGCTGTTGGCTCAGCCGTGCCCAGGGCTCTGCAGGGACCCGCAGCTGGGAGGACTGGGAAGGGCAGAGGCCCACCCCACTCAGGGCCCTGCCCATTTCTAACTCCCTCCAGGTGGTCCGAGCCAGGGAGCGCCTGCAGGAGGAGCTCAGAATCCAAGCCCAGGAGGAGAGAGAGAAGGAGCAGATGCCCAAAACGTGACCACCCGGCCCCTCCTGCACCCTGCCCACCACCTCTAATTTATAGCTCGGTAATAAATGTCTGTTCCGCGTTTCTCAGTGCACGCATCCCCATTCCAGAAGGCAGGTTGCTCTTCCCGCCAGGGGAGGGGGAGTCAGCGGCATGGCATCCCTGGTTACATGCCTTGGACACCCCGCAGGGCTGGGGTAGGCGGGGTTGGTGAGAAGCCAGCCCTGCCCTGCCTGCTGAGCTGTCACGTACTGGACGCGGCCACTCCCGTCACAGCTCCAGTGCTGGGCCCCTCCTGCAGCACCCCCATCCTCAGGTCGGCCCTTGCCCTTCCCACCGAGCCCCAGGTGCCCAGCTCAGTCACAGGCCGCCTCTCCCTGAGCTGAATTTGAATCTCTGGAATCTGGGTGGAATGTTCCGGTGCTGCGGAAGAGAAAAGCCTCTGCCAGCCTCTCAGTGGACGAGTTGTGTCTCCCCCAGAACTAAGCCTCTTATCAAAGTCACAGCAGGTGGTGGCAGGACAAGGTCCTGCTGCATCCTGAACCTTCCATGTCCGGCTCCTTCAGCACTTGCCCCCTTCCTCCCCCAGCTCCCAGCAGCAGATCAGGCAGTTGCGACACCCACAGGGTGAGAGGGAAGTCCCACAACAGGGCCTCTGGATGCTGTGTTCTGGGGGTGGGTGACCTGAACCAGGCGCAGGGTGGCTTAGCTCACGGCACGGCCAAGACAGAAACTGTCTTTGAACTCACTTTTATTGTTTCTTTATAAACTTCCTCTCACATGGAGGAATATATTGTTATAGTCATTAGCTTATCTCTTTTTTTTTAAACTCTATGCTAACAGCAATGGAGCCAAGAGGAGGAAAACATAAGCTACGATAGAAAGGCACTTAGAACCTGTTAAAATACTGATATCCTGGAATGTGCAACAACAAACCCACAACAACAACACGTACACCAGCCCTTTCGAGCCTGGTCTATCACCGAGTCACATGCTGAGCTAATGTCACCTTCCAGTGCCCTGTTCCTCTGCTCCCTGGGCTTGAGTCTCAAACCCCTCACCCCCACCTGGGGATTTAAGGCCTGGGTCCTGGGTGGGGCCCGAAGAAAGGAGACCAGCTCCCTCCTTTGCTCACAGCCCCTTCAAGGGGCAGAGCCAGCACTGCCAGGCCCTGTCAGGGCAGGCCAGGTCAGGGTGACCCCTCTAGGACAGAAGGGCAGTCCAGGAAAGGGTGGGGTCTGCAGGCTTGCTAACCACCCCACTGCTGGCCTGCAGCTCCCTGTTCTGCAGCAGGGGAATGGAGTGCTTGGTCATGTGGCCAAGGACTGGGCAGGCCTTCGAGCCAGAAGTCCTGACTGCCAGGCCAGCACCTCCCAGATGGCACCAGGCCACCTCCAGGGAGGGAACAGCAGGGGCTCAGGGCGGGGAGAGCATATGTGCTACGGCCTCAGGGCCTGGTGGGGTCGGGCCGTGGGGTGTATGGAACACCAGCATCCTTAGCTGATTCTGGCCCATGCCACTGAGAGGCAGAGGTTCCATTGGGAAGAGCCAAAGCCAAAGGAAACAGCCATGTCTTAAGTCCAGGCTCCTTCCTCCAGCTTCCCTTTCCTGGGCAGAGGGATGGGGCCCTCCCTTGGGCATCCTAGTTCTCCATACTGTCCCTAAGCCCAGGGCTTTCAGTCCACAGCCTCTGGAAAGCTCCCACAGCCAGTGCTGGCCTGGAGCCTTACTGCTCCTGTGTGTTGGCTGTGACTTGGCACCCCCAGAATGGGAGCTGTGTCCCAGCCTGAGGTTGTCCCCGGCCAGCCTCCCACCTCTTGACACCCTGCAAGCCTCCAGAGTCCCTTGTGCAGAGTGCCACTGCCCTAGGCCAATCCGGTCCCACCTGCCCCGAGCCAAGTGAGGGCCCAAGATCCTGGCATCTCCCCTCCTCTCTTAGAGTGCTCCCCACACTTCCAGGGCCCTGAAAGGAGAGGGAGAAGGCCCAGTAGTTAAGGGGCAGGTGAGTGGTCAGCAGCCCCCCACTTTGGAGAGTGTCCAGCCCAGACAAGGGGCTGACCCTCCGTGCTGGCTGTTTCTGGACGGGCTAGTGGGGAGGGGCAGCTGGCAGAGCGGGCCTCCCTTTTGGAGTTTGGAGGCACCTTGTCATAGGGATAAGGTGGCTTCTTTCTGTGGCTTTGCCTGCGTCTGTCTTGCTCTCCCTCTGGAGAGTGGGCCAGAGGGAAAGGGGTCCAAGAAGCCCCCAGAGCAGGGGCCCCAGAAAGGCTAGAGAGGACAGGAACATGGCTGGCAGGTGGTCAGGGCAGGAGGGGCAGGTGACCTACCCAGGCTGGTAACTGGATGAGGGAGGTACCAGGGTGGAGGCCAGGGGGTCTGAGGGCTGGGTGAAGGAGAGGGCAGGGGGAGGGCTGGAGGTGAACAAGGCCTTAGCACCCAGGAGCACAGCTCTCCCCGGGTAGCAGGACCAGCCCCCCTCCAGGGCACCGCCAGTGACCTTCTAGCACCATCCTTGCTGCCCAGCTTGTCTGGGGCTGGGTCTGCCTGGGGGACACAGCCAACCAGGCCCCAGGGGCAGAAGGACATTATTGCTATTTCGCAGAAGAGTTTCCGTTCGTCGGGGGCAGGGGCCAGGAGCTCCTAGCTGGGCTGCAGGCAGCTGTCCACCAGGCTGATTCAGTTCACCACGGCCGGCTTGAGCAGCACAGAGCCTGGCGGGATGACCACCCAGCCCGGAGCGAGCGCCTCTGGGCTGCTGGCTGCCGAGCTGACCCCCGTGGACAGGTCCAGCACGGTGCCCGGCAGCAGGGGGAGGCCATCCGGGCTCGGCCGGGAACGGCTGTTCTCAGTCCTCTCCAGGGGTGTCTTGCGGCCCTCCATGCCCAGAGACCTGGCTGGCACTGCCCCACGCCCCTTCTCCCCCTCAGCCTTGCCGCCAGCGGAGCCAGCGAGGAGGGAGACCACAGGCAGGCCCAGTCCGCCAGCCCCAAAGGGTGAGGGCAGCAGCGGGTTCTTGGCCAGATTGAGGGGCAAGACGGGGCCCGGCAGCCCGGGGCCCATGCCCCCTGCGCCCGCACTGCCCCCACCGTTGCCACATGCCAGGGCACTGAGGTCGAGGGGGCCGGGGGCCAGGGGCAGGGGCAGGCCGGGCAGGCCAGGGCCTCCGAAAAGGGCAGCAGGGTTGGGGATGATGATCTGGGCTCCACTGACATAGGGGCCGCCATCGGGGGTGGGCAGTGGTGGCTTGGGGGGCGGGCGCAGTTGCAGGAGCTCTTGCTGCTCGTGAGACACGAAGTGGCCGTGGGCCTTGATGTGCTTGCGCAGCGAGCTGGGGTCCGTGTAGCGCTTGTGGCAGCCAGGCATCTTGCAGTAGTAGGGCTTGTCCACGTAGTGGGTGCGCGTATGCTTGAAGCGGTCACTCGAGTTGGAGTAGCGCTTGTTGCAGCCCTCGTAGGGGCACACGTAGGGCTTCTCACCTGCAGGGCGGCGCCGCGTGAGGGGCCTCTCCCCAGCACGGCCTCCGCACCCCGCCCGCGCCCCAGGCCCAAGATCCGATCCCAGCTGGGGGCAGCAGGGCACAGACACTAACAGCCGGCCTGGTCACCCCCAAGCCCTGCCCGTGGCCTGGCCTCGGCCCTGTGCTTCAAATTGTGGATGACCGTGACCACTTCCACAGGCAGGACCACAAATTTGCTTCCACACTTCCCGGAAGACCCTGCTGGGGCATGGCCCACCCTGAGCACTGCCGGAACGCTCCCCGCAGCTGTGCTCCAGCCCCGGCTCAGCAAAATGCCTCCAGATTTACTAACTGTCTGGGCTCTGAGCCTTTGCGGTGTGGCCGGCCCGAACCGGGATGTGCTGTGAGCATAGAGCACATACGGGGTGGGAGGAGGGCGGGGATACACACCAGATTGTGATGCCACAGACTTCGTACCAAATCAATCCAATGTCTCATTGATAGTATTTTAATATATAGGGTTCGAGAAAATATTTCATTACAATTCATCTTACCTCTTCCTTCGTACTTTTTGTAATGTGCAATGAGGGTGGGGGGTTTTGGTAAATAGGAAATTTAAATCAGGTGTGTGGCTGTGTCGCCTGTGCTGGCTGCACGGTGCCTGGGCACAGCGAGGGGCAAGCGCACGCCACCTCACAAAAAACAGTGCGGGCTGCGGCGCCTCAAGATGTGTATGTGCCCCAAGAGAGGATGTAGAGGGTCTGACCCCCGGGAGGGGCTTCGCCCGGAAGTGGCACTCGCAAAGCGACAACTGCACAGTGAGATTTGTCCCTCACGCACCCCTTCGTTGCCCGCCAGCCCAGCCACTCACCCGTGTGCGACCGGTTGTGGATCTTCAGGTTCTCCAGGCGCGAGAAGCTCTTGCTGCAGGTGGGGCAGCGGTGCGGCTTCTCGTTGGTGTGCGTGCGGATGTGGATGAGCATCTTGTACCTGCTCCAGGGAGGGCATGGGGGGATCTCGACTCAGTTCACGGGACCCCGGAGCCCCTCTCCCCCAGCCCCCCCTCTCGCCCTCCCTCACCTGGCGTTGAAGCCGCGGCCGTGGCGGGCACAGCCTTCCCAGTGGCAGCAGTACCCCGCGTCCTTCTCGGGCTTGACGTGGTAGTCGTTGACGTGGTCCACCAGGTCTTGCAGGAGCTCGAAGAGCTGGTTACACTGTGGGGCCGAGGACGGTTCTGAGTGTGCGGCCGCGCACCCCAGCCCTCGCCCTGGTCCTCCTGGCTCCCCCACTCACCTTGGCCCAGCGACACACCAGCTGCTTGGGCAGGGGGAGCTCTGGCGAGAGGCACTTGTCCTTGGGGGGGGTGAGGAAGGAGGAAGCAGGCAGGTGCAGGGCCCCCCCAGAGCCCAGAGGCAGGAAGAACTGAAACGAACTGGGGACACCATCCAGATAGCGCAGTGGCTGGAAGTCCTAGGGGTAAGGTGGGGGGAGAGAGCTGGTCCACACCACCCGTCTCCTTCCGTGGCGGGCTGTGTCCCCCACGAGGACATGTCCCAGTCCCAACCCCCTGTACCCTGGGTGTGACCTTAATTGGAAACAGGGTCTTTGCAGATGCAGTCAACATCATACTGGACTGGGGGGCACTAAATCCAGTGACTGATGTCTTCATAAGAGAAAGGGAGATTTGGACACAGACACAACAGAGGGAAGAAGGCAAGGGGTCACCAGAGGCAGATTGTGGAGTGACCTGCTACAAGGCAGGGCACGCCAGGAGCCAGGAGAGGCTGGAAAGAAGCGAGGAAGGGCTCTTGCCCAGAGCCTTGGGAGAGAGCACGGCCCTGTGGATGCCTTGATTTCAGACTTCAGTTTCCACAACTGTGACAGAATAACACATTTACGTTGTTCTAAGCCACCCAGTTTGTGGTCCCTTCCAGGAAACCAGTACACCTCTTTCCAGAGCCCTCACGCCCTCCTCACCGGCGCGGTGGGCACTGCAGGCAGGTCCCCGTTGCCCTGGCGCTCAGGGGACAGCGAGCTGCTGCCATTGGGGGAATCCAGCCCAGACGGCGGTGACAAGCTGAGGTCTACCAGAGGGGCAGCCGAAAAGCGTCCCTCTACCTTCTCGGGGAACTTGGGGTTTAGCAGGAAGCCTAAGAAAGAGAAAGACTATTCAGAGGTGCTGGAGCGGAAGGTACCACGAATCCCCCCCCCCAGATCCTGGAAGCAGATGCCACCCGCAACCCCCCCCAGGACCACCCTGGGGCCCCAGGCATCTGAGCAGCAGGCTGCACACCTGACAGGTGTGGCCCTTGTCACCATGAGAGTTCAGCCATTCGTCAAGGTAAAAAGTGGAACGTACCCATTGAACAGGAACTTGAAGCCAGACCCCTGGCTTCCTGTCACACTGGCAGGTAGGGACCTTTCTGACTTTGCCTGCGCCCCTCCCTGACCCACTGCTCCCTTCTGTAACACAAGGGGCTGGGGCTGGGCTGCTTCCAAAGCCTTACAGCTCACATGGTAGGTGTGGTTTTCAGGGTTCAGTGGAGGCAGAGTGGGAGTCCTGAGCCCCATGCACCCCCTGAGAAGATCTTGCTGGGCTCTGTCCCCAAGCTCTACTCACCTGACTGACCTCAAAGCCCAGGAGTTGGGTCACAGGGCCTTGTCACTACTTGTGAATTCCCTGCCCCCCTTACCAGCCCCTCCCGGAGGCCTAGTTTGAATCCTGGCTCTACTGTGCTACCCCCTGGGGACAGTGTCCCTCCGTAGACAAACTGCTGAGGATAAATGGACAGAGCTCTAGGCTGAAAGCCGCTAGGGGCTGTGGTTACATCCTGGTGGACACACCTTGGACGTTCTTTCCACTGCCACAGCTCCACCGGGACCCGAGACCTGCTCNCTGTACCTGAGGGCGGGGAGCCCGGAGAGCCTGGGGTGGGGCTGTCATCCACCAGGCCGAGCTCCCTGTGCAGGGCTCGGTGCCGGACCACACTCAGCGCCCTCTCACGCTTTTCTCTCGCCGCTCGGAGCTTGGTGATGCTCAGCTTCAGGTCGAGCGGCTCGTCCAAGGAGTGCATGGTGATGGGGGGCTGGGTTGGAGATGGCTGCAGGCAGTGGGGGGTTCCCAAGCTGGTTTTCAGGCAGGAACCTGGGAGAGGACAGGAGCTGTGCTGTGAGTCTGTGACCTCAGGGTTCTCCTCGGCCCGCACCCATTGAAGCCCACAGGGGACAGAGCATAGATGTCCCGCAGTGTGAAGGGAGCCCCTCTGAGTGGCTCTGGCCCAGGGTAGCAGAGAGCCAACAACCTACTGAGAGCTCCCATGTCCACTAGCCTCAAGTCTTTTCTGGAGAAAGCTCAGAGAGTCCATTCTGCCATGAAACTGAGTCTTAGAGACACTGCCTCAGGTCACAGAGCTAGAAAGTGGCAGACCACCGGATTCAAGGCCACATCTCCCTCGAAATGGTCAGCCATGTCCCAAATGTCATTTCTGACCGAGTGGAAAGTCGTGTTTGGGATCACATGCCTGGTTTGAGCCTGAAGACCCAGAACCAGACCAGAAGAGCAACAAGAGTCTTCCAAGGCAGCCGTGAGTGGTCCTTAGCTTCCAGTTGCCGAGCGCCCACCGTGTTAGGCCCAGGCAGCCGTGGCCACCTGCAAGGGGAGGCGGCTACGAGCGTGTCTCCGGCAAGCCTGGTCCAAAGGATGGGGCGGCAGACAGGTTGGCCTTGCCTCCCAGGTGAGGGCCAGAGAGGTGCTCATGGGCCTTGGGGAGCCACAGGGCTCTGGGCCGCCACCAGGGGGCAGCTGGGGACCGTGATCCAGGCAGGCCAGCCAGGAACAGGGTTTGGAGGGAAGTGGACCAGCTCTGTCTGGTCATTAATTATATATAGGTACATACATCATTTTTTCACTGCTGATGATGTTGTTTTATTATAAGTTCTCATGCCGTTATTTTCACCACTTCCTTAGAACTTCTCAACGGTGTAATTTTCTTCACGTACAAATGACGGGGAAGAGCAAGGTCAACTCTTTATTCCAAACTCAACCTTTTTCCACGGGCAACCTTTTCGCACGTGGTCAAAAGTGTTTCCCTGCATTTGTTAATTGAGACGATCACACCCTGAAAAATCTATCTGCTAAACAAGCTGACACTGTGAGATAGTCCACGTCATTCACCAAATCCACGTTTGCGTAATTCAATACAGGACATCCCTGTAACCACCACATGGTGAATGACCGTATATTTCAGTGTCTGTCTCTGCCTGGGAATCAGAATGGCCCACACGCGTGCAGACCTGCTTTGTGCAGCAGGAAGGAGGAGGGCAGCCCCCACATCCCCACTCATCCTTCTTCCAGGCCAGGCCCCTCAGCAACTTTAAACAGTTTTCTCTGGTTCATGCGTCTCCATGACAAGCTCTACTTCTGCCAAGACCCTCCAAGCACACAGGGAACAAGGCAGCCCCCCCTCCCTCCATTAGGACCCTCTGCTTCTAGGACTTCCCAAGACCCTACCAGCACATGGCTAATATCAGAGCTCAAGGAGGGGCAGCTGCACTTGGTGGTAGGGCCCCATCTGTGACTTGTCCCAGTTAAAGTGCATCAGGTGAGAGCGGTCAGATCTGTCTGGATTTGCCCCCCCCCAGGCCATGCAGGGCCAGGGATCTCAGCGATGCAAGCAGGGCTGGGATCAGGCTGCCACCCTGTCCTTTAGGAGCCCCAGACTCAAGGTGGGCAGGTGAGTGGGGGACAGTGATGGATGGACCTGGGCCCCTTCCACTCTCCCTCTGGCTGGCCAGGGAGCTGCCCTCTGCCTGACCCCCCTCCCCCAGTTATGTCTGTCTGTGTGTCTGCCTGTCCCTCCACCTGTTTATTTTTAGACACAAGCCCAGTTCAACCTCCCTGAAGCTCCTCTGTGCTGGGAGCCTGGAAGGGGAGGAAGGAAGTAAATATTTATGCTGATTAAGAATTCAGGAGCCAGGAAGGGCTGGTGGCCTGGTCCTTCAGCTGGCCTAGGGCCACAGGCCTCCCCATGGCCTTCGTCTCCATCGCCTACCCCCAACCGGCCTTCTGGAGAAGGGGACCATAAGGGCAGTATGATTTGGGAACTGGGAATTCAAACTGACATTTTCATTGGCAACGCTGCCCAGGTAACATCCTTTGGCATCTGCCCTACTGGCCTCTGCCCCAGGCCAGAGGGGGTCCAGGGAGGGGCCCTAAACCCTGCTGGGTCACCCTGTTCTAAAGACCTGCAGGAGACACTGCCTCAACCTAAAACTGGGGAGGGCCATAAGAGGAGTGTTTCCCCTGGTGGGCTGGGCACAGTACCCAACCAAGGTGGGGGTGGGGATTTCAGCACCCCCCCTTAATCAGCAGGCTCAGCGCCCAGAGAACCCCCCCACACACACACACACACTTCCTGCCACTGGGTTCTGCCCAGGGAGGCAGGGGTTCATTTGGATGGATGCCAGAACCCAGCCCAGAAGCCCAGCCCCTCCCCCCAACTCCTGGGGAAGGAGGAATAAGCCACCCCAAACGCCCACACCTCCCAGCGACCCCCAGCACCTGTCTCCTGTCCTGACCCTGACCAGCCTCAAGGTGTCCCCTGACACTTCCGACCCCCAGCTTGCAGAGGCCATTCTGAACTGGGGCTCTGCTCTTTGTTCCTGGGCTGGGTGGAGGGGGGAAAGCGAGAGCCAGGGTGACACCCTCCCGGGATTCTGAGGCCCAGAGGGGCGGCCGCCAGGGCCTGGAACCCCGGGGCACGCGGTGATCACCTCCGGAAGCCAGCCACGCCGTCACCCGAATCGACAACCAGGTGGGCTGGGGAGGCGGACGCCCGACCCGATTCCCAAAGGCGGCTGGGGACGCTCCGAGGGGTGACGTGCCCGGCTCGCAGGGAGCAGGCGAGTTTCGGAACCAGTGGTGGAGCCCGGAGCCCGCGGCAGTGGTGCTGCGGC
>NW_027529647.1:1035551-1038183 GCF_008692635.1 Crocuta crocuta
GGGCGCGGGGGGGCGCAGGCCCGGAACTCGCACGGACTCACCCGGGGCGCTGTGGCGTGGGGTAGGACGCCCACTGGTTGGGGGTGGGGGGCGGTCCACACCCGTCCAACACCTACCATGTGCCAGGCACCGGCTGTCCAGGAATTCTTGGAACCCTCTAAAACCCCTACTGGGAGCAGGTGCCGACCGCCTGTTGTACACATGGGGAAACTGAGGCTCGAGCTCACCAAGCTCACAGGAGTGGGCTGGCCTCTGGTCTGGATAACGCCTCTCCTTCCCTGCTTGGGGGAGGGCGGCTGGCTGGCCCTGAGGGGTGCCTGTGTAGGTGGAGGGGGTAGCTAGGTATAGCCACCCTGATGAGTACTCAGGGGCTCCTTGCCAGAGCCGGAGAGAGCACAGGACTCTGTTAAGATAGGGCCTCTCCCTGCCCACACCACAGCAGCCTGGGTGACCCCATGTAAGGGTCACCCCTTATTCCCAAGGTAGTCCTGAAACTGCCCTTTGGTCAGCCGTGCACATCTAGTCTAGGGTTTCGGAACAAGGGGCCAAGATCCACCTCTCAAAACCCCAGTGGTTTTCTTGCTATTGCATGCAAAGGGGAAGTAAGTCCCCTGCCTCCCCTGTGCTCCATGGGTGCCCTGGTGTTTGGTGACTGGGATCATCACTATCAACATGTTGTTCTCATAAATGGGGAAACTGAGGGCTCGAGGGGGAAGCAGGCCCACTGGAAGCCAGGAGCGAATATTACATTACAACAGGACCAACAGCCAGCTGTTGATGGTCGGGCAAAGAGCCAGCACCTGTTAAAGCAGGTGCTGGTCATCTCTATTTTATGGATGCAAGAACTGAAACACAGAGAGATTAAGTGACCTGTCCAAGGTCACACAGCTTGTCCGTGGAAGAACTGTTATTTCTAGCCCAGGTGAGTCCAGAAGCCACGTTCACTATTGGCCCCTCCTGTGCCCATGGATGGAGGGGAGGCAGGAGCAAGGCAAAGGTGCTCCAGCTTGGCACCCCCTCCCTGCCCAGGGGTTTGTGGGAGCTAGGTACAGAGCCTAGGAGGGGCAGCAGCAGTGGGTGGGCGCTGGAGGGGCCAACTCCGGCGGGGGGGGGGTGCACAGAGAGGCTTGGAGAGCAGAGGGCAGATATGCTGCCAAAGCAAACGGCCCCACATTCCTGGGAACTGCTCCGGCTCCCTCCCTGCTCTGGCCAAGAGCTCCACCCTCCTGGCAGCCCAGCAGCGGGGGCAGGGGCGGGGCGGGGCAGGTCCCATCCTCTCAGCACCCTGCTTCCTGACCAGGCAGCAGGGCAGGGCTCCAAGTGTGGGTCAGACCACCTGGGGCTCCTGCCCATGTGACTTGGGGCAAGTCACCTCCCCATCTGAGCTTCATTGTCCTCACCTCTAAAATGGGATGACAGTAATAAGTAAGGCACCCCTCATTGGGTTTTGGGTAATGATGCACACACATCCTATGGTTTCTTAATGTTTCCCATTATTATGTAATATTCAGCAGTTAAAACAGTGCTGGGCACATAGCAGGTACTTGATCAGACTTGCTGAATTAACTGTCACCATGGCTGAAACCTCCAGCCTCTGGCTAGTCTAGAGCTGTGAGGACAGCTGAGTGGGGGTGCTGATCCTCCCCACTGTACCCACAGACGCCGCACGCTCACTCTCACCTGGGCCTGCGTGTCCTTCATTTTAAGGTGCAACTAAATAAGCTTGTGCCTCTCAGAAAGCCTCAGGCCTCCCCTCTGCGGTCCTGTGCAGTGGCCACAGCTGACCCTAGCCACCTTCCAGAGCCCGACTGCATCCAAGAGACGAGGGAGGCCCTGGAGAGGCCGTGAGCAGCCCTGGAAGGGGCAGTCCCCCTGCCCCCCCCCCCCCCCCCCCCCCCGACCCAGGGGAGGGGCCAGAGCAGCCAGTACTTCCTGAAGGAGCAAGGGGTTTGCCCTCCCTGGGAACCTCACTCAGGAGGCAGGCCCCTCCCCCCTCCCAAGATGGTCCCTCAGCCAGCCCCCTCCACAACTCCCCAGCGCCCCCATGGGGCCTCCCCAGGTTCCCCTGGGTGGGCAAACCCCACCCAGGTGGGAGTGCAAGCGCCCCAGGTGACCCAGCCAGGGATGAGCTCTCTGCCCTGAGCTATGGGGGCCTCAAGAAAGCCCTCAGCTGGGCAGCACCTGAATAGGGGTGTGTGCCAGGATCCTCCACTCGGGCATGTTTAGATAGCGCTACCCAGAGCCAGGCTAGCTGGTCCCAGTCCCCTGAACTCCCACCCCTGGCTTTGGGGCCTCAGATGGGTCCGTTACCCCCTCTGGGCCTTGGGCAGAAACACAGGTAGCGGTATAAGGTGCCAGCTCACTAGGGAAGGTGGGGACTCAGGACGCCCTGCAGGAAGAGCCTGGCCCAGCACTTGGCACACAGGAGGTACCAGCAACCAGTAGCCCTGAGGACTCTTGCTTCTAGCTCTGGGCTGGGGGTGCCCCATGCAATAACTTGGCCTGCCAAGGTCACCCATGTAGTTTAGGCAGTGCTGAAGCTGGAAGGCTCACAGCTGGCTCCCCACCCGCAATGCCCCTCACCAGTCCTGGCTTCTCAGGAGATGCACTTCCTTCCCCACTGCCACCAGGC
>NW_027529647.1:1038197-1054862 GCF_008692635.1 Crocuta crocuta
GGGGGGGGGAGGGGCGCATGGCTCACACATGCATGCTCCCATAGATGTGCCTGCCCGCCCAGCTGCGAGAGCCAGCCTGGCAGAGGCCTCCCGGAGGCATGGTGGCTCCTAGGCCCCCATCCCAGCGGCCTCCACCCCCTACTGCCTGCCCGCCTGCAGCCACCTTTGCACAACTATGTCTGGTATTTTCCTGTCTGCCCAGCTTGTGGGGTGAGGGTGGCGGGGGCGCGTGGGGCTATGAGCACTGCCTGCACCTGGGCCTCAGCCAGAGGCGAACCCGCCAAGCAGCCCCCACGCCCGCCCCCGGGTTTGGGAAGGGAAGGGCTGGGCCCAGGCTGCCCAGATCCCTGGGAGGGGCTGACATGGGGTCGGGGGGAGCCCGACAGGGACACACACCCTTTTGAGGCCGAGGCAGGTGCGGGCCAGGCCCTGCCAGGCAGCACTGCCACTCATGGGGGGCATGCAGGGCCGGGCACCCCGCCAGAACCCTCTGGAGCCAGCAAAGACAATGGCCAGTGTTCCACAGAACATTGACAGGCACCCACTGCACCCCGACATACAGGCATATGCATGCGTGTCACAGCCGTGCTCAAACACTGTACACACAGGACACTGCACATGACCGGCGTCAGGGGCTGGGACCCAGGAGTGAGGAGGAGCAGCAGGGATGAGGCCCAGGCCCCAAAGGGCCCGAAACCCTGCACTTTCCCATTGGAGTCTGGCTGCAAGACAACCCACTGAGCACCTCCCAGAGTCCGGGGGGCTCTTGCCCATGGCCCCCCCTCCTGCTCCCCTGGGACGAGTACTAGCCCTACTGGGCAGCACCTTCCAGCTCCGGGCAGAGGCAGGCAAGGCGGGTTCTGGACTTTGGCCCTTCCCTCCCTCCGCCTCATTTACCCCATCGCTCAGTTATGCATTCCAGCACCAGGCCCTCCACCCCACTCAGTCCTGGGGGCCCACAGGTGATAGAGAACGAAGGGTGCCCCGACCTCAGTGGGGGCAGGCTTGGGGTGGGCTGCGCCTGTGCACTGAGGACATGGGGTGAAGTGCTGGGGGAGTCGGAGAATCATGTCCTTTTTTTTAGTTTATTCATTTAGTATTTCTGAGAGAGAGAGCACAAGCAGGGTAGCGACGAGAGAGAGAGGGAGCGAGGCACAGAATCCAAAGCAGCTCCAAGCTCTGAGCTGTCAGCACAGAGCCCGATGCGGGGCTCAAATTCATGAACTGTAAGATGGTGACCTGAGCCAAAGTTGGATGTTTAGCCTACTGAGCCACCCAGGCGCCCTCTAACTGGTTCTGAGGGCCAGACAGGCCGGTCTGCCTCTCGCTCACCATCTTCATTCATCCTCCTGACCCTGCAAATTAGGTATCACTCTGCCCATTTCCCAGAGGGGGAAATGGAGGCTTGGAGAGCTTCAGTCATCTGCCAAGGTCACAGAGCTTATAAGGAGCACATCTTGGGGTTCACTTCCGGGCTCTAAAGCCTACACTCATTTTGGGCCCAATGCTGCTGAGGCCAGGTCCGGGGAGGGGGGAGGTGGGGTGCGGTGATGACCTTCAGCAAACCTGCCTCACTCAGAAGAGGAGGCCCAAGGAGGAGGCTGGGCCAGGACCTGGAGGGCACTGGGGAGCCATGGAGTGTTCCACCCAGAAAGTACCCTCTTTTTTTCCAGCCCAGAGGCTCTTGTCCCCAAGCTCTCCCCTGCAGCACCTCCTTTTTCAGGATTTCCTTTCTCCCACGAGCTCAGTGCTTGCTCACCTCCTGGGTGCCAGGTCCTGGTGACAACCTTCCACATTCCCATGTTCTCCTCCAGCTTACCACTCCCCTTCTACCCCCTCCTGCAGCAAGTCCTGCCCGAGGCACCCTCGCCGGCCTCAAGTCTTGCAGCTGTACATGGGCTGTTCTTCCAGGTGCCTGACAGCTGAGCAGGGACCTACTTCTGTCCCCAGGCTACTGAGGGAAACATGCCAGCCCTGCAGCGGCCCTGTGCTGCCTGCCACACTCATCTGGGGTCCAAGTCCTCACTAATGCCACAATGTCACCAGCTTTTTTTTTTTCTTTTTTAAGTTTATTTTGAGAGAAAGAGCGTGAGTGGGGCAAGGAGCAGAGAGAGAGAGGGAGACAGATAATCCCAAGCAGGCTCTGCACTAATGGAGGGGCTTGAACTCACAAACCCGTGAGATCATGACCTGAGCTGAAGTCAGACGCCCAAATGACTGAGCCACTCAGGCGTCCCGATGTGAACAGCGCTGGAGTACACCTTGGGTGCCTGGGCCCACACACACAGTGTCATCCACACTGCCCCTGGGCCTTTGGCCCCAGGCACTCACCCCTGCACCTGTCACTCAGAGCCTCATTCCAAGAAGGGAGTCCTAGAGCAGGTGGTGGCCTCATGGAGCAGACAGACCACCGCGCTATTTCCCACGGCCCCCACACTGAGCTCACTGCTCTGCCATCAGGAACTGGACGGGGATTCAAAGTGCTGGGGGCGCAGAGCCAGAAAACAGGCCTGCCCCAGTCTGATGTGGGCAAGGCTCTGAGCCTCAGTTTCCCCATCCAGGAGCTCCAGCACCCTAACCACTCCTTGAACAGCACCAACATACCTGCCCTCTGCTCTTCCTGAACACCTGGCACTCAGTGACTGTCTGCTGAGTGAATGAATCCATTTGTGGTGCCCACGAGCCAGGTGAGGTGGGTAGGTATGGAGGGGCTGAGGCCCAAAGAAGGAAGTGGCTGGCCCAAGGTCAAGGTGAGGGGCAGCGCTTGGGCCTCGACAGAGGGTTCCTCCTCGCTGTGCAGGGCAAAGGACCCAGGAGCAGACCTGGACAAGGATGGGGTACCAGCACTGCGCTGGCTCAGGGGGGTGGCTGGAAGGCCCAGCCCCCCCAGCTTCTCTGCTGCCACCTCCGCCCGGTGCGGTGCTGGCGTAGAACCCACCCCGGAGCTGCTGGCGACCAGGCTCAGCAGGGGCCCTGCCCTGAACTCTGGACTCCATCTCCTCCCTGCCACCCCGGCCCCTCCCCTGCTTGTTCACTCTGGGCAGCAGAGCAAGTCCACAAGCTGGGGGCGGTCTCCAAACCCAAAAGGAAACACCCACTGAGTAGGTCCCTGCCAGGCCTGGCCTCCTTTGGGCCCATGTCTGCTCGTAGGGTGACCACTAGGTGTCCTGAGGTGGTGCTGGGGGCCTGGCCTGAAAGAGGGTGTGACTGGCAGGCAGACAGCCAGCAGTACTGGGTGGGGGGTGGGGGGGGGACTTTGGAGCAGACAGGACAATGGAGGGGCCCCACAGCCTAGGGAGAGGAGGACATCGCAGCTCAGGGTCAGTCAGCCTGAAAGTGTGGAGATGGGGGCTGGGGGGCTCTGGACGCAGGAGGGAGTAGCCCAGGGAAGAAGTGGCTCAGGCAGGCTGGTACTTGCCAGCCAGACCCAGATGGACGACGGGGAGAAGGGAGGGAGAGGCTTCCTCCAGACGCGGCTGCCCCCACTTCATGCCCTCATGCCCATGCACGGGGTGGGGGTGGGCGTGAGGGCGGACAGGAGTGGAGCTGAGGGGATTCCCAGGTTGAACTGACATGTCAGAGGCCAGGGCCAGACAGTCTTAGGCTCCAGTCCCCCTCTGTCCCTCCCTGACCCCAAGTGACCCCAGGCCAAGCCCCCACATCTGTGAGTTTCAGTACCACCCCCCACACACAACCAGCCCCCACCGGCAGCCTCCTCACTCCCAGGGTCCCAGCGGGGCACTAGCCCATGAGTACATTTGTGCAAAGGAGACAAGACCCTCGTCAGCTGGGCAGGATTGTTTTCCCAGGGCTGACTCAGGCAGCTCAGCAGTCTCCTGGGGCCTCTGTAGCCTCCCACCCGCCTTGGCCATGCCTGGAGGAGGGGGCCAGGGGCTGGGTCAGTCCCCTCCCCAGACAGCCATCTGCCAAGGCAGGAGTACGTGTGCACACACATGTCACATGCTCCACAGCAGGGCCCTCCCTGTGGCAAGTACTACCTGGCTTCCCAGGCACTGAAGACAAAGGGCCTGAGGAAGCCCCAGCCTCTCCCCTCACCCTGTCCCTCAGCCCATCCCCCACCAGGGGCATCTGGAGAAGATGGGAAGTCCCCCTCCCACCCGACGCTGGAATCACTTCACATCCCTGTGCCCCCCAGGCTCCTCCCAGCCTGACCACCAGTTAACCAGAACCTTCCATCCCATCTGGGAGGGGGAGAAAGATCAGAAGTTCAGAGCTCCCGTCCCTCAAGATGCCCAGAGCCAAAGCCTCTGCCCTGCCCAGCCAGAGGGAGCTTAGAGAGAAGCATCCTTGCCAGGATGGGAGGTCAGGCCTCTGGGGCTCGCTGGGGACCAGCTGTGTGGAGGACCCCACCCCGGGAGGGTCCCATAGCACCAGAACTGGAATGGGAAGAAGGGCCAGGGACTCCCATGGAGCTGGGCCAGACCTCACCTCCCCGATGGAGCCGTGTGAAGCTAAGGGCAGAAGGGTGCCTGGAAAGAGTGGAGGATTGGGCCCTGTGTCCACAGCTGCTGGGGCCTGCCTCGGCTCCCCTCAACAGCAGGGTCCCCTCTCATCTCAGGCTGGGAAACTGGCCACCAGATAGCCCTCCCCCAGCCATTGCTACCCGGGAACTCGGGCCCAGATGCCCACCGGCCCTTTTCCATTCTACGCTCAGTCTCTTCATTTGAGAAACAGGGAGCAGGATCTTCCTCACCGGATTATGCTATTTCAGGTGACAGATGTCAACACCTGCAAAGTTCACTGGGCCATTGGAGGCACCGTGGGGATTTTTTCAGGGAGTTGTTCCCCCTGTGCAGTTCTATCCCCTGATCCACTTCACCAACCCCATCCCCGCCTCCCCAGGGACCTAAGCTGGCACATTTTCATTAGTTGGAGAGACAGCAGGGGTTTCAGGGCTGAGTCCGAACCCAGAGAGAGCCCTGGGACTACTCTAGGCTGTGCCCTTACACAGGAGCCCCCAGCAGCACATCCTTTCCTGTCCTGGCATCAAAGCTTCAACCCCGGCTGGTCAGCAGGGCACTAGAGATCCTATGAGACACTGAAAATGCGGAGTCCCTGCCCCTAGCTCCGCCTGAGTCAGAATTCACCAGGGTGACGCTGAGGCAGCCACCTTAGGAGCCACTGGGGCAGATACATCCCAAGGGCCTTGCAAAAGCTGTGGTCCCCCACACCAGGCTAGGTGACAGGCTGGGGAAAGGTCGCGTTTCCCATCTCAGAGAGGTGAAACCTCAGACATGTCTGGGCCGCCCATTTCTACAGCCCTTTCACAAGGGAAGCACCCAGGCACGTGGGATCTGCATCTTTCTGGCTGGCCCTTAGGTGCCACCTGACTAGCCAGGGACACTCCCCACCTCTGGGTTAAGGGGTGGGGGGACCACCCAGCACCTTTCAAGGGCCACCCTCTGGCCTCAGTCATCTGTGTGAAATGTAAAATGACAATAATCACCCTGAATGGAGGAATGGGTAGAATAATAACCCTGAATAGAGAGGGAAGCTTCTCGGCAGCCTCCAAAAAGGCAGGGCCCAGGGCCTCTCCACTGCAAGCCGAGTTCCCCACTTGGGTGAGGGGCCTCCACAGTCTCCCCCTGGGACACAACCTGGGGAGGCGGCCGGTGCTGCAGGAGAGGCCGGAGGGCCCGTCTCCTCCCCTCAAACCCCAGCGTGCCTCCCAGAACCAGGGCCCCACCCCAAACGCCTCCCAAAGAGCTTAACTGCAGGCCCCGGCCCCAACATCTGGTCCCCCGCCACGGCTGTCGCCACCCTCCCTCATCCTGGGATTGCCCCAAACTCTGCCCTGCACCCCGTCCCCACCCCCTCGCCCAAGTGGGAAATTCGGATTCCAGGCAAGTCAGGGTAGCTGAAAATGCACATGGGAAAATGTCGTCAGGAAAACACATTCTTCCTTCAGACCCTGGGAGGATTAGGTGGCAAAAGACACTCCCACCGCCTGGGGCCAAGGCCAGGCCGGGGAAGGAGGGAGAGGGGGCCGCAAGGTGGGGCTGAGAGGGGTCTAGGCTCCCCAGCAGGCCCTGGCAGAGCTCTGTCTTCCTGCAGGCCAGCTTGCCCTCCAAGGGCACTCTCGGCAAGGGGAGCCCAGGCAGAAGGCATTGCTGTGGCTACCCATTCGCAGCTGGCTTTTTAGAAACAACAAAAGCTTTGGGGAGACGCGGTTCACACGATTGTTTGAAATGAGGTTTTTGGATGTCTGTGGCATCCAGTTATTCATACTGGCTCCACCCACGGATAATTGAGAGTTGGCTTTTGTTGGCCTGACCCTTCTCAGTCCTCCCCGCCCCCACCAAGTCTTCTCATGGACTCCAGCTCGGAAGCTCACCTTGTCTGACCTCTTTCTTGGTTTTGCAGATGAGGAAACTGAGACCCAGAAAGAGGAGGAGCCGGCCCAAGCTTGGACCCCAGGGAGTTGGTGGCCTGGCCAAAACTCAAATCCAGGACATCAGATTGCCAGGCCAGGGGCTTTTCCCACTCATCCTCGAGGCTGTGGCCTGGCTCCAGCGAATCCCCCAAAGCCACTGACTCCAAAAGCAGTGGTGCCTGGAAGTGGGGTGACTCACTGTCTGGCTTCCTGGGGCACCCCCTCCTCATCAGTGAGGGAGGGACTGGCAGGTGTCCCTGTTTAGAGAGCCAGAAGCAGGGAGAGGCCCCCCAGGGGACCTGGGCCAGGGTCACTCAGGGGCCGAAGAGCCCCAGCTGGAGGGATTTAACACCAAAGGTCAAAGGTCACAGACAGGGAAGGGCGGGCAGGCACTGGGGGTCAGAGGGTCAGCACTAATGGCAGCTCCGGAAAGGATGGGGAGGGTAAGGAGCTAAGGAAAACAGGGCTGCTTCCAAGGGGTCCCCAACCCCCATAAACAGTGGCCCAGCCCTCTGGCAACTGTCAGTGCTTAGCTGGTTGCAGAGAGGGCCAAAAGAGAGCTCTGGTGGGGGGTTGTAAAATGGGCTGGGCTGGAGCTTGGAGAGGGGTGTCCTGGGACGGGCTCCCCAGGTGCAGCCCCTCCCCCAGAGTGGGCCGGGGCCAGCTGGGAGGCCCAGCCCAGACCCAGAGGGGAGAAGGAGGAGCAGAGGGGGAAGGCTCCAGAGGTCACAGGGAGGGATGGAGAGACGTGTGGGCTGGGCTGGAACAGCTGTGGCACGGTGGCACAGGGAGTAGGGCTTGGAGGGGGCTGGGTGGGGGGCAGACTCGAGGGGCCAGCTTCCCCTTCCCTGAGTTGGGGAGCTGAGGAAGGCCCTGGGAGGGCAGAGTGTCTCCTTGCTGTTCTCTAGCTTCAGCTAAGCCCCACCTTCCCTCCAGGATGCCAGGACCAGGCGAGTGAGACCCTCAGGATGGCTGCCTCTAAAGACCACAGCTCGGCCCCTGTCCCTGGCCTAGACCAAGAGCCACGATGAGAGCCCAGGCCTTGGCCAGCTCCCAGGTTGGCCTGGCTGCCCCCTCAGTGTCAAGCACTCCCTTCAGAGCCAAGATCCCGGGCTGTGATGGCCGGGGGCCCAGGGCTCCTCCCAGGATCCCTTCCCGCTTCCCAAGCCCCAGGGCAGGGCCAGGATCCCTGCAACCATCACCGCCTGGGGGTGGCCAGGCCAGCCGGGCCCTCCTGGGCGGGCGGACGGGCGGCATGCTGCCCTGGTGTGGCCTGAGTGCCCGGCTGGCCAAGGCAGCGTGCCAGGGGGTCCAGGTGCCAGCTTGGATCCCAGCCCCATTCCAGGGGGCCTGTGGGGAAGCAGGGTGCCGGCATCTCCCTCCCTCGGGATGCACCTGCCTCACCCCCTCCCCCACTCCCTCCAGACCCTCTTTCAGGCGTGCTGGATACCCTGCCCTCTTCACTTTGCCAGGCTCTTCTGCTTCCACCCGGGCAGCGGTGGAGGAACAAGTGCCAGACAGGACTCCAGGTCCCAGTCCTGGCGCGCCAGTACCCCCTGTCCTGACCCCCAGGGGCGCCTCCCTCCCCCGACCCAGGAAGGGCCAGGGCTAGCCGGGGGCAGCAGCGGGGGGAGACTCCGGGACAAGGGAGGAGACACCTTTCAGACCCCGTCCTAGAAACAGCCCCGGCGCAGCCGTGAGAGGGGGCGGCTGCCCGGCTACCCCAGACAACTTCATGCCCAGGCTCCCGGGGGCCCCCCTCTCACCCCGCACCCCGCCCCCACCGCGGCCGCCCAACTTCCCCNNAGGAGGGATGTCCCGCCCTCGGGGAAGCCCGGGTAGGGGGCGGGCGCGCCGATGACCGGAGGGAGGGCGTGCGGGCCCAGAGGAAAAGCCCCGAAGGCCGGGAAGAAGGAGGAGGTCGCTGCGGCCGAGGGGGCGGGGGCCCCTCGCCTCCCTCCCGCGGGGTCACCTTGGCCAGGCCCCCCGCGGCCCCGGGCGGCTGGGAGGGCGGCAGGAATGCCTCTCCGCAGGCCCTGATTTCTCCGCCCAGACCAGTTCCAGGAACGCGCGGGCAGCGCCCGGCGGGCAGAGGCCCCGGCTCCGGATTCGGGGAGGCCAGGCGCTAGCTAGGGTTTGAGGCCGGGCTGAGCCCCTCCCTCCCGCCCCTCGCCGGGCTGGTACCCCGCCTTGCCCTTGGCCTCAGTTTCCCACACGGTAGAATCAGGACGAGGTCGGGCCGCGAGCAGTCCAGGCTTCCGCCTGGCCCCAGGCTTGGTCCCAGCAGTTGGGACAACTTGCGCCCCAGCCTGAGCGCCGCGGGGGTCCTTGGTCGCGCGCTTGGACCCCCGCGCCCAGCGCGGCGCCCGCGGTTACGACGCAGCAGGAGCGGATGCCGGCGAATGCGAACTCCGGCCGCCGCAGCTGTTTTCTCCCTGCTGATGGTGAACCCGGGCTCGGGTTCCCGAGTGTGTCTTGTTTGGGCCAGTCTGGAGCCCTCGCCCAGTCATCTCCTTGCTGCTCTGCTGTCAGGTGGCAACTCTTGGTTCAAAAACAGCCTTCTTGCTATTGGCCAGCCATGCCGCTTCACAGTTGGCCTGGAGGAGCCCAGGAGGCGAAAAGCGTCCTCTATAAGTGAGGCATCTGACTTCCAGTGTAATTCCGCCTTCGTTCGTGTATTCGGTGCTGCTGTCCCTGCCAGAGCCCGAGGCCGGTGGGATTTGATCACGCAGCATCCTCACCTCCTGACACAGACCTTGACACATAGTAGGTGCTTACGACGTGTTGCACGGATGGTCATAGGGTAGGTGTTCATTATATATTAAGCGATGTACATATAGTAGGTGCTCATGACTGTTGTATAAATGGACACAGAGCTGGTGCTCTTAAAGTTTCTCGTGGCCACATAGTAGATGCTCACTATATTTTGGGCAAATGGATACACAGTTGATGCTTATGACTTGCATAAATGGAGACATAACAGGTACTCAAGATTTATGTGAATAGACACAGAGTAGGTGCTCATGAACTGTTGGGTAATACATGAAAGGCCTTTAGGCAGAAAGTGGCAGTTTGGAGGTGACCTCCTCTGCCCCCACCCCACCCCGATTTCCTTCGTGTGGATAATGTGCAGTGAGACCGGGTTAAACATTAGCCCGCAGATGGGCCTGGGGGCAGGCCAGCTTCGGGACCTAACACTTTCCAGGAGGGGGCTGTTAAGGGCCGACTCTCCAGGTCTGCGGACCAGCGGGTGCGTGGGGAGGGGCGGAGGCTGAGGGCCGCAGAGCGCCCCCTCCCGGCGCGCCGGGGATCTCGGCTATTCAGCCGGAGGCGCCGCCCTGCATCGCGCGGCAAAGCGTTGTTAGAGGGTATATGGAGGGTATATTGAAAAATGGTGCACAAAAGGCTACTTCCATATCTGTTAGTAACGCTCATGGCGTGCCGGCAGGATGTCAGGTACTGTGTGAGAGTGAAGACGAGAATGAACACCTCAGCTGTCCTTGCCCTCAGGGGTCTTACAATCCGGTAGGACCGACCTGAATCCAGTGACCTGGGAAGTCCACTGACCTCCGCCCCTTGAGAGGCACTTGACCACAAGAAACCTTCACCCTGGAGGGCCTTTCTCGTTTTTTTACACACACTAGTTTTCATGGACAAGCAGGTTGCTCGCAGTGAGAACTCTGAGCTGGGATTTCCTACCTTGGAATGATGGAAGTATCTTCTTTCTAAGGTTGTTTTGGAGATCAAATGGGGTACATTCTTTTTTTTTTTTACTTTTATTTTTAATGTTTTATTTATTTCTGAGAGAGAGAGAGACAGCGTGAACAGGGGAGGGTCAGAGAGAGAGGGAGACACAGAATCCGAAACAGCCTCCAGGCTCTGAGCTGGCAGTCAGCACAGAGCCCAACACGGGGCTCGAACCCACGAACCGCGAGATCATGACCTAAGAGAAAGCCGGACGCTTAACCGACTGAGCCACCAAGGCGCCCCAAATGAGGTACATTCTTAACACATATTAGCCATCACTACCTAGTGTCCACAATTTCAGGACTCAGATGGAGTCCCTTTAGCTGCCAATAACCCCCTAAATTTGGCTTTTGCAAATCCCACGAGAGTGAAGAACTATACAAATGGGTGGCGTTGACCCAATACAGAAACCCCCAATTCTCAGCCAGACATTCCTTCTCTGTACTAGATGCCTCACTTTTATTATATTCACCAATGTGACCCTGAAGGTGAGTCCTATTATTATTCCCATTTTACAAAGAAGTAAACTGAGGCACAGAGAAGTAACTTGGCCAAGGTCTTAGAAGCTAGTGGGAGGCATAGTTCAGATGGCAGTCTCAGTCGAGCTGATTCCAAAGCTTGTGTTATAATACACTATCTCCCTGGGGCATAAGTTATGGGGTGGGGGTGCAGGACATCTGAGAGGGCCAGGCTCCAAAAGGGTTATTTGGGGGTTGTGCTTTTCTGGGAGGCAGCACCTGCTAAAGCAGTCACACCAGGTTTGGCTTCCTCCTTCGTAGTGAAAGGTGGGTAAGAAAAGATGTCCTCTTCCCTTGGGTTTCCTCCCTCGAAGACTCTTTATTCTGAGCGACCATCCTTTGGTACCTGTTCCCTTCCCCTGTGTTATGGACTGTCTGCCCTGCTGGTACTAGACTGTAAGTTCCCCAGCTTATATAGCAAGAAGGCAGCCATCTGCAAGCAAAGAAGAGAGTCCTCACCAGGAACTGAATCTGCCAGCCCTTTGATCTTGGACTTCAGCCTCCAGAACTGTTAGAAATAATGTGTGTTGTTTAAGCTACACCATCTATGTTATTTTGTTATAGCGGTCTGAGCTAGTTATCCTAACTGATAGATATACTTGGCAGGCTGGACCTGGCCCCTTAAACTTTCAGCAATAAATATTTATTGAACATCTTCGAGGTTCCCATTCATTCAACAGATGCTTATTAAGTTCCTGTTATGTGTTTATTCATCAACATTTATTGAGGCCCCATGGTGTGCATTGGGCTAGGTATGCCTATCCATGTCTTGAAGGAAATTTCTCAATCAAGTGGGGACCCCTTACCTATCAGTATCTAGAGGGGACACAGCTCACTCATTCACGCACATGTACACTACCAGAAGGGTGTCATGCACAACATAGGTGCTTAGATGACTCTTCAATGAATGCACATGCTAGATCCAGTGGAAACTCAGCAGTTTTCACTGTTGTGCTTACACACAGTTCCTGTCTTTCCAGAGCCTATAATCTATTAAAGGAGCTGAAAGTAAATAATACAAAACAACATAAAAAAGTGAGCCCTATGACCTACATTGTAGACGGAGGAGAGACCATGAGACAATAGGAACCAGGATGGATGAATGGCAGCAAACCCCAAACTCCAGCCCTTGACCTTAACCAAGCCATCGGATGTCTCTGAGCTTTAGTTTCCCTATCTGTGAAATTGGTGATCCCCATGCCTATTATGGGACTGTGTGAGCCTCAGTGCAGAGGGCACTGCTTGGTGGGATGAAAGGGTGCAACAAACAGTAGTTACTGTTGTTAACGAAGCCTGCAACCCACTGTGAGTGGGGGCCCAGGTGAGATCAGGGTGACTTATTAACCTTGAATTGGGGACTGATGAGCTCTCTCCCATTGGTGCTAGCTTGCTGTGCCTGTAGGGCTGGGGCTCACTGTGGGTGGGGTGTTTATTCTGGGAAGCAGCCCTGGCTGCTCCTCACACCCTGCTCCAGCAAGAAAGGAGGGCCTCGAGTCAGAACGGGGTCCTGTGCTGGGCCTGGCATGTATGGCCCAAGGCTGAGAATGTCCAGGAGATACAGCCCCAAGAGCCAGCTGGGTCTTTCAGGTTTAGGACACACTCTCCCCCACAGGACTCACCAACCCCCCAGGAATCCAGTTCTAGATGGTCTGAAATGCTCAGCTTTTGATGCTCAGCTTTTGGAGTTCTGAGGCTGAGCCCTGGATGCCAGTGTGGAGGTGAGGCTTCTGCGCTGGAGTGTGGAGGTGAGTGAGGTAGCATTGAAGGGGTGGGGAGGAATGTCCCTGCTGGCTTCTCAGCTCCTGGAAGAGCCGCTGAGCTCCCTTCATCAGGCAGGTTCACGGACATTCATCTGTGCAGTCCTGGTACTCAGCAGGGACCATGCTTGGCTGAATATTCTATCACCCTCTTGAAGTTCTTAATAATTTTGGAGTACAGGGCCTCGAATTTTCATTTTGCACTGGCTCTGGCAAATTGTGTAGCCTGTCCTGACTTCATTCTTTGGGTTCCTCCAGTAGTAGCTTCTCTGTCAAATGGGGCATTTAGGTGCACCCCTCAGCTACCCCCAGCCAGCCATCAGTGTTTTAGGTAAGCCTATTTCCTAAAAGGCGGTGAGGGACAAGCTCCTGTCCCCTCTAACCCAACGGAAAGGTACGGAAAGGTACGAACCTTTCTGAAAAAGCTCAAGGCCAGCAGTGTGATAGTGGGTGAGTCACTCAACTTTTCCGAGCTTCCGAGCTTCTGGGCATGACAATATAAAAAGCACAGTGCCTGGCACAAAATAAACACCCAATTAAGTCGAATTATTATTTAGCTTTTAAAATGAGGATTATTACAAGCGCTAAACTGGAGGAGAAAGGGAAGGGTCAACCCCATCCCTATGGACCTGCCCCAGGAAGGAGGAGCCGCCCCTCCCCTGGCCCCGCCCCCTTGCCTTCCGAGGGAGGAGACCCCCTGTCCAGGGCAAAGACGAGGGGGCGGAGGAGCGGGAGCGACACATTTTTGAGTTGTGACCAAGTGGAAACTCCCTCCCGGAGGCGGAAGCCGGGGGCGCCCCACTGGGGCCAGAGCCTCAGCGGGGGAGGGAGCCGCAGCCCGGGGGCGTGGCGCCGCGGGGACGCGGGACCCGCCCCTCGCCCGCCTTTATGAATATGAATGAGCCGGCCCGGGCGAGCGGAAGTGCGAGGCGGCTCAGGTCCAGTCGCCCCGCCCCCACCGCGGCCCTGAGCCCTGGGGGTGTGGTCTGCCCACTGACGCCCCGCCCTCCGCCCCGCGAGGGGCCTCCTTCCGGCCGGCGCGCCCGGGACGTGACCTCGCGGGCGCGCGCCGGAGCCACCTTGGGGGAGGTGCCCGCGCCCCCCCGCAAAGGTAGGGCCACCCTTTGTCCCCGGCGCCGCCCCCCGGAGCCCGCCTCTCCCAGCCAGCTAANTTGACTGCCCCCAGGGCGGGGTCGGCCCCAGAGCTAGGCTCCTTGGTTAGGACTCCTTCATTCACTGCTAACGCTCGCCCCCGGGGTGGACCGTACCTCAAAAGCCCTGCCCTTAGGGGGCTTACGTTCTAGGGCGAGAGAGGCCACCGGGGTGACTCAGTAGGATGTCCAGTATGTCCGAGAGAGCGTTAAGGCGAAGACAACACTGGGGGGCGGGGGGCCTGGGAACAGCGTCAACCCGGCGGCTACGGAGGGTCCCCCGAGGAGAAGCCAAGGAGCAAGCCTATGCCAGGGGGTTTGAGGAGCCCCAGGGCACTGAGGACTGTGTGGCTGGAGTGCAGAAAAGGGAAAACAAAAAGGGTGGAGGAATGATAATAATAGCTCAGGTGTGGAGCAGGTAGCAGGCAAAGCGCTAGGTGCTTTATGCATATAATTTCCATCAATCCTTGGGACAGCCGGGACCTGCACGGTACCATTATGGGAGAGGAAATGAGGTTCAGGAAGGTTAAATAACTTGCCCAAGGTCACACAGCATTGGAGCCCAAGGAAACTGATGTCATTGCCTGAAACACACCCAAGAGACCCAGGGTGAGGTGACCTTGCCCAAGACAGGTCCTCTATGCAGGACCTCAGCTTCCTCCCAGAGTACTAAAGGGAAAGAAGGGACGACTGACCTCCTGAAATGAAGGATGGGCAGGCATGGCCGTTTTTGCCAACAATCGGCCTTAAAGCCAGCCTGTTGTAATGCATACCCAGCAAGTGGGACTCTGAAATCCAGCCTCAAATCAGCGCACAGGAAAAGGGTGTTGAGCCTCTAAGGATGTCTGTTCTCCCGGGAGCCTCTTATTGTCTGGGAAGCACTTGTCACCCCTCCAGGCTCTAGAGCAGGTACAAGTCNTGGGTTCTGGATGGACTGCCTTCTCTGCAGTGGGAAGGGGGAAATTTTTTGTGCTCCTGTGAAGATCTGCCTGTGCCTCTGATCCCAAGGCCTGTGGATTTCTAATGGGGGCAGGGATGGCAAATCATGTAATTTGCCCCTTCCGCTTGACACACCTTCCAGTCTTGGCCTTGGGGCTGTGGCGTGAAATGTAGGCCTGAGGTTAGGAGTGGGACCCAGCCCTCTGCATCCAAGCCTCAGGTCACCAGTCAGTCAGAGGTCCTGATGGTACAGGATCACAGGGGAACTTAACTGTCAGGGGCATTTCGTAGATGGGAAAGAGGCTCAGAGAGGCTATGTGATTTGCCTGAGAGCGCAGGGCTGTAAAGTAGCAGAAGATGGGACTTTGAACTTCCGAGTCCTGTGCCTCAAGGAGCTGATTCATCCCAACAGAGGGGGTATACTTGATGTTTGGCTCAGAGAACGGCCTCTGCCCCTTCCCCCACATACACCCATACTGTGGGGATGTGATGACCAAAGGGGACAGAGACTCTTCCAGCCCTTCTTTCTTCTCTGCTATGCAGTCCTTGGGCCTTGTCCCCAGGCCTTTGTGTCTAGGCCAGATCAGTCAGTCCTTTCTCAGGGGGGACTGGTGTACATGTGGCCAGAGACACTTTAGTGGACACTAGGCAGGGTCATCCAGCTGGGGGCTCCTCCTCCTGAAGTCTGGGGCTTTGGTTTTGGAGCTGGGCCCACCAGGTGAATGCCTCCACCTGAGAACCTGGGACCCATCTGCTTGCCCTGGCCTTGAACTAAGGGGACAGCAGGAGTTACAGCCACTGACCAGGTGAACTGCAAGAATGGGGGTGCCCAGGTGGAGGGAGATAGGTGTGAGACCTATGTTGATAACATGCCAGGAGATGAGAGCAGGTCCCCGCAAGTAACCCCCGTGGGCCAGGGCTTGTGGTGAACAGTCCTCCCTGTGCGTTGTTTCATATTGAGGTGGTCCTCCTCTCCCTGTGGACTCGTGGCTTCTGTGGCAGTATTCTGAGTCTTAGAGCCCCAGCAGGTTCTCAAACTCAACCAGCTGACCCACTAAATCTGGGGCAGAGCCCATGGGTCTGCACGTTTAACGGGCTCCCAAATGGTTGCGATGCCTGTGGTCCTCGAACTCAACCTGGACCTCCCAGCCAGGCAGCCATGAGAAACCCCTTCCTTTGCAGAGCTTTCTCGCAGACCGGAGCCTGGTGTGGGTAACTGTTTTCCATGACTGCATTTGAACGCATCCCAGTCTCTGCTGGAGCGCTGTCATCAGCCGAGGTTCTCCCCTGTTTACAATAAATGATGGCATCTCAGATAGCCCTGTCTCCTCTGCCAAGTTTCCCGGAAGAGCCGTCTCCCCCGCGTCACCCACTTACTTCTGAGCTCCCTGTTCTGTCCTGAGCTTCCCTCAGGCAGTTCTTTGCAGAGACCTCTGAGCTGCTTCTCCAACAGCCTGAGGTTCTGCGTACCTCCTGAGCCCTCTGGGCTCTGTACCGTCTTCCTGTCTGCCTGTGCAATTCCCTAAGCTTTCTTCCTTGGACCTCCTTTGCTAGATGGGTGTCAGGCGAAGAGGCATAGCAAGGGGAACGCCCATCTCTATTCAGGACAATCCCCGGTATTTCTACTCAGTCTCTGGGGGGTGCTGGGCTGTTTTTTCTAGGGGCTAACCTGAGGTCTCCCCTAGGCTAGCTCACTGGAGCTCTTCCAGATAGACCGATTCGAGGGGATTCTGGCCACACCTGTCACCCTAAGGTGGTCCAGCTGGTGTGGGTGCTGCATGACTCCTTCCCAAAACGGCACACCTTGATAGACCTGAGCCAAAATCAAGAGTTGGACACCTAACCGCCTGAGCCACCCAGGTGCCCCAGCACCTGCCATTTTTAAAATTTTTAAATTTTGTCATTAAAAAAATGTTTCTTTATTTTTGAGAGAGAACACAAGGAAGAGAGGCAGAAAGAGAGGAGAGGATCTGAAGTGAGCTCTGAGCTGACTTCAGAGAGCCCGATGTGGGGATCAAACTCAGGAACTGCAAGATCGTGACCTTAGACACCCATGTGCCCCAGCACCTGCCATTTTTAAGGGAGCCAACCAGTAGCCAGGTTTTCCCACTGGGCACTTCTGATTTGTTTATGCTCTCCCTGAAAAAAGCATTAGTACC
>NW_027529647.1:1055159-1076058 GCF_008692635.1 Crocuta crocuta
CAGAATTAGTACCCCCCCCCCCACCTTCCTGACCACTGACCTGAGCTGGCAGTTGATATTGGTTTTGGCGCCCCAGGCATGCAGCCTCAGGGTCTCTTTGCACCTCTCTCTCCCATGCCTAATTACTTCTTAAAACTGTTTTATTTATTTATCTATTTAAAATGTTTCTTTATTTTAATTTTTTTAATGTTTATTTATTTTGAGAGAGAGCGAGCAAGCTGGGGAGGGACAGAGAGAGACATACACACACAGAATCCAAAGCGGAGTCCAGGTTCTGAGCTGCCAGCACAGAGCCTAATGTGGGGCTTGCACTCATAAACTGTGAGATCATGAGCCAAAGTCAGATACTTAATCAGCTGAGCCACCCAGGTGTCCCGTTTTTTTAAATGGTTTTTTTTTTTTTTTCTAGGAGAGAGAGAGAGACAGCGTGAGCAGGGGAGGGTCAGAGAGAGACGGAGTCACAGACTGAAACAGGCTCCAGGCTCTGAGCTGGCAGTCAGCACAGAGCCCGACGCGGGGCTCGAACCCACGAACCGCGAGATCATGACCTAAGCGAAAGTCGGACGCTTAACCGACTAAGCCACCCAGGCGCCCCAAGTGTCCCGTTTTTTTAATTAATTAATTTATTTTTAAAAATATTTTTTATTTATTTCTGAGAGAGAGAGAGACAGCGTGAGCAGGGNCTCTATGCAGAGCTCGAACCCATGGACCATGAGATCATGACCTGAGTTGGATGCCCAACTGACTGAGCCACCCAGGTGCCCCTACTATTTTTTTTTTTTCCCAGCAGGCTTCACACCCAACGTGGGGCTTGAACTCACAACCCTGAAATCAGGAGCTGCATGCTCTACCGACTGAGCCAGCCAGGCGCCCCTCTCCTGCATGTTTAACTTCTGCTTTGGCAGCGTCTCTCCTATCAGTCTTGCATTAAGGGTCTCTGAACTGCCCAGTCGCCTGCCCCCTCTGCTGAGAGCTGGACATTGCCCCCAGCAGCATCAGCTGGATGGACAGGTCCATCTCCGGACCAGTCCATCTGTCACCTGCTCAGAGACGGCCCAGCTTCCCTCCATCTGTGTGAGGGGCCCCCCAGCATTGGGTCAGTGCCCCTGCCTGGAGCTGGGTTCTTGGTTCAGATCCTGGTTTTGCCCTAACAGATTCCCGGAGCCCTAGGAGTTCCCATTTCCTCGTCTATAACGCCAGAGCCGGTAACAATAAATTGTCTCATGAGGTTCTTGTGAGGATGACATTACGTGACCTCATCTGTAAGTCCTTGGCACATAAATTGCCTGATCTATATTATCACATTTCATCCTCAAACGCTGGGTATGTTGTCACTGTCAGGCCCATTTTGTAGAGAGGAAAGGAAGGTCCAGAGAAACCAAGTGATTCACCCAAGGGCACACAGCTATAAAAGACTAGACGTTGGGGGAGGTGGTGGAGGTACATCACTGGCTTAGTTGGTGCAACATAGGACTCTTGATCTCAGGGTTGTAAGTTCAAGCCCCACGCTGGGTGTTCAGATTACTTAAAAATAAAATCTTTTTCTAAAGTTTTTTTTTTTTTAAGTTTATTTATTTATTTATTTATTTTGAGAGAGAGAGAATCCCAAGCAGGCTTCACACTGTCAGCACAGAGCCCATCACAGGGCTCAAGCTCACAAACCATGAGACCATGACCTGAGCCGAAATCAAGAGTCGAATGCTTAACCGACTGAGCCACCCAGGTGCCCCAAAAATAAAATCTTAAAAAAAAACCAAGAGCAGAAGTGGGATTCTAGTGCAAACTATTTCATTTCAGAGCCGGGGCTTCTAACCACTAACCCCTCACCTCACTTCTCTTCATCTCCTGTCCTTTTATTCATTCATTCATTCATTCATTCACTCAGCAGGTACTTATGGCCTGGCTACTACCTATGGATACAGCAGTGAGTGAACAAATGAAGCTCTACCTTCACAAAGCTTACATTTTATCCTTTTTTAAATGTTTTTATTTGTCTTTTTAAAAAATTTTTTTACGTTTATTTTACAGAGAGAGAGACAGCATGAACGGTGGGGTGGGCAGAGAGAGGGGGAGACACAGAATGCGAAGCAGGCTCCGTGCTGTCAGCACAGAGCCCCACACAGGGCTCGAACTTACAAACTGCAAGATCATGACCTGAGCCAAAGTCTGACACGTAACCAACTGAGCCACCCAGGCACCCTTTTTTAATGTTTATTTATTTATTTTTTAATGTTTTTATTTATTTCTGAGAGAGAGACACACACACACCGCATGAGCAGGGGAGGTTCAGAGAGAGGGGGAGATACAGAATCTGAAGCAGGCTCCAGGCTCCGAGCTGTCAGCATAGAGCCTGACACGGGGCTCGAACCCACAAACCGTGAGATCATGACCTGAGCTGAAGTCAGACGCTTAACCGACTGAACCACCCAGGTGCCACTAATGTTTATTTTTGAGAGAGAGTCAGACAGACAGAGTGTCAGCGGGGGAGGGGGAGAGAGAGAGGGAGTCACAGAATAGGAAGCAGGCTCCCGGCTCTGAGATGTCAGCACACAGCCCAAAGCAGGAGAGCTTAGCTTTTAGTGGGGTACAGACAGAAGAGATGTATTGGAGCTCCTGTTGGAACTTGCCTGAGGACCCCTTTCCTCCCTGTCCGGCCTGTGGGCACACACCAGGACCCCCCTCTCCCCTCCCCACTGTGTACCTGAAACCTCAAGTGGTAGACATTGGCTGAACTGGACTGGCTATAGGTTTGACCCTTGTGAGAGGGGAAGTGGATCAAACAGGACCTGATGGGGGCGCCTGGGTGGCTTAGTCGGTTAAGCGTCCGACTTTCGCTTAGGTCATGATCTCGTGGTTCGTGGGTTCGAGCCCCGCGTCGGGCTCTTTGCTGACTGCCAGCTCAGAGCCTGGAGCCTGTTTCAGTCTGTGAATCCCTCTCTCTCTGACCCTCCCCTGCTCACGCTGTCTCTCTCTCTCCTAGAAATAAATAAAACATTAAAAAAAAAAAAAAACAGGACCTGATGTATGGTTTGAAGGGACTGGGGCACTCGGGTGGGGCAGTGTGAGCGTGGAGAGAAAGGGGGTACCACAGGGCAGGCTTTATTAGGGAACTGCAAGTCAAACCCACAGTAAGATACCACTTTCCACCCCCAAGGATGGCTCTAACAACCGAGGAACAATAATCAGTTTTGGGGAGGATAGGGAGGAATTGGAGCCCTCACACACTGCTGGTGGCATGTCACATGGTGCAGCCACTTTAAAAGTCTGGCAGTGAGGCCCCTGGGTGATTCAGTCAGTTAAGCATCCGACTTCAGCACAGGTCATGATCTCATGGTTTAGTTTGTGAGTTCCAGACCCGCATCAGGTTCTGTGATTTCAATGTGGAGCCTGCTGGGGATTCTCTGTTTCTTCATTTCTCTGCCTCTCCCCCACTTGCATGCTCTCTCACTTTCTCTCTCTCAAAATAAATAAACAAACTTAAAAAAAAAAAAAAACAGTCTGGCAGCAACTCAACATAGAGATACCATTTGACCGAGAAATTCCACTCCTAAGTATCTACCCAAGAGAAATGAAAACGTATGTCCATGCAAAAACATGTACAGGGATGTCTGCAGCAGCATTACAACAGCCAAAAGTGGAAACAACCCAAACGTCCATCAGCTGATGAACGGGTAAATAAAACGTGGTCTGGGTCACCTGGGGGCTCTGTCAGTAAAGCATCTGACTTCAGCTCAGGTCATGATCTCATGGTTTGTGGGCTCGAGCCCCACATCAGGCTCTCTGCTATCAGTGCAGAGCCTGCTTCAGATCCTCTGCATCCCCCCCCCCCCTTGCCCCTCAAAAATAAATAAATAAATAGACATTTTTTAAAAAGTGGTCCATCCATACAGTAGGGTATTATCAACCATAAAAAGGACAGGAACACTGGTACCTGTTCCATCATGGATGAACCTTGAAAGCATGAGTGCAAGAAGCCAGACACAAAGGGCCGCATACAAAGATTCCATCGATAGGAAACACCCAGCATAGGTAAATCCACAGAGCAGGTAAAATCCACATTAGCAGCTGCCAGGGTCTGGGGATGTGGTGATGGACAGTAAATGCTAGTGGGTGCCGGGTGTCTTTTTGGGGGTGTTGCAAATGTTCTAGATTGATTGTACACAACTGGAAGCCATTGACTTATATACTTAAAAAAATTTTTTTTTAAATTTTTTTTAATGTTTTATTTCTTTTTTTTTTTTATTTTTTTTAATGTTTTATTTCTAGGAGAGAGAGAGAGACAGCGTGAGCAGGGGAGGGTCAGAGAGAGAGGGAGTCACAGACTCTGAAACAGGCTCCAGGCTCTGAGCCGGCAGTCAGCACAGAGCCCGACGCGGGGCTCGAACCCACGAACCGCGAGATCATGACCTAAGCGAAAGTCGGACGCTTAACCACTTAACCAGTGACTAAGCCACCCAGGTGCCCCTGTAGAGGAGGTTTCAGACCTCTGCTTCTAAGTCCCCCCCGAGAGAGGCCCCCACCCCAACACTCTCCTCTGTCACTTGTCATCTGTCTCAGCCCTTCTGTCTTTCCTTTATAGTTCTTCCCACCCTTGGAATTGTTTTCTGAACGTGGACCCGGTTTCGTCTGACTCTTGCTGGGCTGAGTTCCACGTCACCAGGGGCCCGTCCACATCTTGTCCCCATAGTAGGTGTTCAGATATCTGCTGAATGGCTGAACCCATGACTGCTGCTAACAGCTGGGGGAGGTCTGGGCTGGTCAGTGCTCGCTGCAGGAGCGGGAGTCAGCAGAGCAGATCAGGGTGTCTCCTGGCCCCAGTGGCTTGCTTTTTCTCTCTGTTGCAGTTCCAGGAGAATGTCTCTGGAAAGGAAGCCCAAAGGCTGGTCTGGCTGGGAAGAGGCGAAAGGGGAGGGGAGCGGGAGTGGGGGCCGGGCGGGCCTGGGGAGGAAGTCTGCAGCCCCAGGCTGCCGAGGGTGTGGCGTCTGTGTTTGCACCTTTGGAATGCAGCTGATTCACTCTGGGGGGAGCCTTGTGCAGCCACCGCTGCCGCCTTGGAGCTGACATCTGGCGGCTGAATTCCAGGAGGAGAGAGACGGATTCCTGCAAGCAGATGCCAACTCTGAAGGTCAAACTAAGCTATGGAGCTGCTTTAGGAGGAGGCCCAGAGAGTGCAACACAGCCCCACCCCAGGATTCTGGGAGAGAGGTGAGGCCCCATCCCCAGCTGAGCCCCAGGCCCTGAACTACCAGATCCTCTCTGGGAACAGCCTGGGGCAGGGAAGCCTGAGCTCTGCACTCAGAGCTGGGTTCAAAGACCAGTCACTTAACAGCTCCTATAACTGCAGAAGCCAAGGGCCTTAGCCGGTCCAGTGCTCAGCAACAGCACCGGCACCCTGGCTCGCCTCCCCTGGCCCCGTGTCCTCTGTGTTGCTCAGCTTTCCGGCCAGTGCTTCCTGAAGCCTGAGAACTCCCAGCTTGCCTCTCCCTGGGGCTCCAGAAAGTCCGGAGACTCCTCGGGTCCCAGCTCATCCCAGATGCTGACTGGACAAGCCTGGCTCAGGAGCTTGCCCCGGTATAGGGCCAACACCCCTAGAACCACATGGAGAGAGTGAGAGTGAGGGGTCCTCCCCGAAAGAGCCAGTGCCAGGCGCTGGGCAGAAACAGCATCTTCACCCCCACCCTGCTAAGCTGCCTCTAGGGGACTGCTTCTGGGGCACTGTGCTCCGCTCTATGACTTTTACATACTGGATGTCCCCCTGGCTGAGTACTTCAGGCTCTCAGGAGCTCATTTGCTTCATCTTTGAAATCTCATAAGATTATTTTAAGGGTTGAAAGAGACCGTACATGCAAATCCCTTGTCACCTTCCTGGCCCAGAGAAGGGGTGGATGCTAACTGCTTCCCTTTCTCTTCCCTGTATGTAGGTTCTCTGTGATTCCATCTAGATCTATGTGGTCTGAAAGAGCAGTGTGTGTGTGTGTGTGTGTGTGTGCGCGCGCGCACGCACGCACGCGCGCACACACACACACACACACACAGTAGGCCTGGCCCTTTCTCTTCTCCAAAGCATTTGTATTGTTTGGATTCTCCCCGGAGATGGTTGAGGTCTGCACAAGACAGAGGGTAGAGGCCAGGGGGACTGGAGAGGGCGGAGGGTCAGGCCTGCCTCTGGAGTCCCCTCTGGGTGCCCTCAGCTCCAGCTGCAGCTGGACTACAAGAGCCCAGTCTCTAAGGAGTAGTTGCTTCCGTCCGTCCCTCCGGTGCCACATTAGCAGTGTGTCTGGTCTTCTGACACCGGGTGTGAGGGGTCCTGCCCGGAACGAGAGTTGCTGATCTCATATATTCTCTCTCCTGCAACCCCAGAACCTGCCGCCTGGGTCACAAGGGGAACCCAGGCCTGAGGCTTCTCAGAAGAGGAAGCCTCGGGGCGCCTGGGTGGCTCAGTCCGTTAAGTGTCCTACTTGGGCTCAGGCCATGATCTCACAGCTTCTGGGTTCAAGCCCCACGTTGGGCTCTGTGCTGACAGCCTGGAGCCTGCTTTGGATTCTGTGTCTCCCTCTCTCTCTGACCCTCCCACACTCATGCTCTATGTCTCAGTCTCCCAAAAATGACTAAACATTAAAAAAAATTTTTTAAAGCAAAGAAGAGGAAGCCTCGTGCCCAGAGTAGTCCCAGCGTCTTGGACACTTGAGGAGGAATCTGGGAGCTTCTGGGAGGGCACACGGCAGGCCTCCTGTGACCTGAAGGAAAGCACTTCCCAAAACCTGCAGGGGGCATGCAGGGGGCTAGGAGGCTGTGTCACCCCAGGCTTCGCACGCTCCACCCCTGCCATCCTGCCCAGTGTCACACCTCTGAGCCTGCACAAGTCCACAGGTGCCCTCGTCCCCGCTAAAGCACTCAAGTCATCAGGTCGTGGCCTGTTTGCATCCTCCTTGGGGGATATGCCTTTCCTGCCAGCCTCGAGCCCCGGGTGATTCTCGTTTCCATGGCCACGTGTTCACTGCCTCTGTGTGGATCTGACGTGGCGGTCAGTGGCCGCTATCGTTGGTCACTCGTCCATGACCCGTGCGCCGTAAGCTGACTCTGTCAGTTGTCCCAGGCTGCCGAGACCATTCTGCACAGTTCCCTTCTGGGTGTTGAGCATTTAAAAATATGTTTATCTTGTCTCTTTCACTATGTGACAGACTCTCAGAATTTGAAGGACAAAGTAATGAGAACTGCATTTTCTGAGCTCTTACCAAGTGCTTTTAAAAAAAATTGAGATGTAATTCACATACCATAAGTCATCCTTTTATTTATTCATTTTTTTTCTTTTTTTTTTAATTTATTATTTCTAGGAGAGAGAGAGAGACAGAGTGAGCAGGGGAGGGTCAGAGAGAGGGGGAGTCACAGACTGAAAGAGGCTCCAGGCTCCCAGCTGGCAGTCAGCACAGAGCCCGACGCGGGGCTCGAACCCACGAACCGCGAGATCATGACCTAAGCGAAAGTCGGACGCTTAACCGACTAAGCCACCCAGGCGCCCCATCTTTTTCTTTTTTTTTTTTTAATGTTGATTTGTATTTTTGAGAGACAGACGGAGTAGGGAGGGTCAGAGAAAGAGGGAGACACAGAATCAGAAGCAGGCTCCAGGCTCTGAGTGGTCAGCACAGAGCCCGATGCGGGGCTCGAACCCACGAGCCACGACATCATGATCTGAGCTGAAGTCAGACGCTTAACCGACTGAGCCCCCCAGACCCCCCAAAATTCACCCTTTCAAAGTGTGCAATTCGGTAGAATTTAGTATGTTCAGAGAGTTGTGCTTCCATCACCACTATGTAAATCCAGAATATTTTGTTCGTCCCCAGAAGAAACCCCAGTAGGTTTACATCGGAAGAAATGTACCGCCTATGAGGTGGGTGTTGAGGAGGGGGGAGGCTGTGCAGGGGTAGTGGGTGTGTGGGAAATCTATGCACCTTCGGGTCAGTATGGCTTATGAACTTAAAACTGCTGTAAAAAATAGAATTGATTAAAAACAAAAACAAAACAAAGCCAAAAGGAAACCCTGAATCCATTGGCAGTGCCGCCCCCTCCCCCCACTCCTCACCCCTGCCAATCACCATCCTGCTTTCCGTCTCTGTTCTGGGCATCGGCTGTAAATGGAGGCATGCCGTACGTGACCTTTTGTGTCTGGCTTCTCCCACAGAGTACCACATCTTCGAGGTTCATCCATGTTGTAGCAGGTGTTGCTATTCTATTCCTTTTTATGGCCAAATAATATTCCACTGTGTGGCTGATCGGAATTTGTTTACCCCTGCATCCGTCCGTGGACATTTGGGTTGTTTCTACCTTTTGCGAACAATGCTGGGTGTACGAGCTTTTCTGAAGGAGAAGGCTTTCAAACTAAGTGCTTTTTTTTTTTAAATGTTTTTATTTATTTCTAGGAGAGAGAGAGAGAGAGAGAGAGAGCGTGAGCAGGGGAGGGTCAGAGAGAGAGGGAGTCACAGACTCTGAAACAGGCTCCAGGCTCTGAGCTGGCAGTCAGCACAGAGCCCAACGCGGGGCTCGAACCCACGAACCGCGAGATCATGACCTAAGCGAAAGTCGGACGCTTAACCGACTAAGCCACCCAGGCGCCCCTCAAACTAAGTGCTTTTTGAGGAATACCTTATTTAATCCTCACATAAGCCCTGAATGTTGGTGCTGGTATGTCCTGCCTCGGGCAGTTTGAGGCAGTGAGGTTCAGAGAGGTGAATCAAGGTCACACAGCTGGAAGCGCTGGGATTCTCTGGTTCATGGTCAGCAGGATCCTGTGATGCCTGCGAGGTGTTTCTGTTCAGTTTTAGCAGAGCCTTGCTGAGGACTGCTCCGCAGTAAACACTGCTGACTTGTCAAGGGCCCTGCAAACTTCGAGCTGCACAGGTGCCCTGTGATCTGTTCACCTGCTCTGGGGACGCACCTGGGGCTTATGGGAGGTCCTGACTGCTGCAGATTCATCCACAGATCTGGGACCAGCTGTTTCCCCTGCCTCCTCTGGATGCTGCTCTCAGCCTGTAACTCCTTGCTTTCCTGGGGGGGGTCCCTGGGCTGCCTTTCTTGGATTTAGCACATCGACCTGTGTTCACCTACTGGTGAACTTTGCTTTTCCCACCTTCCCATGTGGCATGTCGGGTAAGTGTGCCAATCAGACAAGCCCAGGTTCAGGTCTGCTCTGGCACTCTGTGTGGCTTTGGGCTTCTTTCTTTCTTTCTTTCTTTCTTTCTTTCTTTCTTTCTTTCTTTCTTTCTTTCTTCTTTCTTTCTTTTCTTTCTTTCCTTATTTGTTTATTTTTGAGAGAGAGAAAGAGACAGATTGCAGGTTGGGGGTGGGGGGAGGGACAGAGAGAGAGAGGGACACACAGAATCTGAAGCAGACTCCAGGCCCTGAGCTGTCAGCATAGAGCCTGACGTGGGGCTTGAACCCACAAACCACGAAATTATGACCTGAGCCAAAGTTGGACGCTTAAGTGACTGAGCCACCCAGGCGCCCCTTTGGGCAACTTTCTGAATTCTGAGCCTCTGTTCATTGGTAGTGGTGGATACTACCTATGGATATAGTGGTATGGTGGATGAGGACTGACCAGGAGAAGGGAGATGAGGAACCCAGCACCTCACACACCCTGGGAAGGGACCCGGCTCCACATGGTCCTCAGTGCACAGGCAGGCTGGCAGCCAGCCCCAGGAGGGGACAGGGAGCTTTGTGTGTCTTCTTGCCCCTGGAACCGTGGGAGGCTCCTGTGACTCAGTTCTGCTCAAGGAGGGGGATGTCAAGGCCAGGCCTCTGAGGTCTGGACCCCGACGAACCTTCCCATTCTCCCCGCTCTGCCCTTTGTCCTGCTCCGCATCCGCTGCTCTGGAAAAGCTGCCCCACAGGGCCCAGTGCATTCTCTACTCGGTGCCTGGGCACAGTCCTCAGCCCCTTCCCCAGATCTGCAACACAGACCTGCTGCCCCCTGGCCCTAGGGCTTGGATACCGGCCATGACTGTGGACCACCCTAAGTGGGTGCTGTAGCCCACGGCATGAGGCAGGAAGGGCAGCCGTACTGAGGCGATGTGGGCCAAGCACCAGAGGACGGTCCTCTGGCCGCAAGAGTGGAGTGTCAGGGTCCTGCCAGGGAAGCGCTTTCTTTGTCGCTGCTGTGGCTCAGCCTTTCCCGGCTCTGCCCCCTCCTGCTTCTCGCATTGCAGCTTCTTCAGAGTTACTGGCACCACCCTGTGCTGCTGCTGCTGCTGTGGCCACTGCACCAGACAGAAGTTAACCCCAGGTGTGCTGGCGCCGGCAGCTGTGTGGCTAGCGATGAACAGCAGGGGCTCTTTGGCCGGAGGTGCTGAAGGAGGAGACCAGCTGCTTTGCTCCAGGCTGGTTTCCCCTCTGGAGTGTTTATCTCTTCTCCTTCCTCCCTGTCTGCCCAAACTTGAATGTAAAGTCTGTCCTGACCGCTAGGAGTTGTCTCCTCCGTTGGCTGTCTGGGCAGTGACAGATGACCACGGAATGTGGCTTCTTTCTCACCGTGCACTTGACCTTGTCATTTCACGCAGATCATGTTTTCTCTTCTGCAGCCCCATGTCCTTCGCCACGCCCAGGCAGCCTCCTCTCTTGCTCCTGGCCTTGTCTGAGTCCTCAGGCTGCCTGGGAGCCATCCTGGGGGCAGGAACACGGGCGGTCGTGAGGGTCTGAGGCAGCCAGGTGCTGGCCCGGACTAGCTGGGATGATGTTGGGCAAGTCCCTAGGGTGTCACGGGACTTCAGGCGCCGCAGTGAGGAGCAGACGGAATGGGAGTAAAGCCGCCGCAGCAGGTGCCACGGGGGCGCAGACCGCTGATGCACACGCACACACACGTGTGCTCTGGGCCCATTCTTCCCCAGGGACAGCTTCTCCTGCAGCCCACCCAGGTCTGCGTTGTCATCAGAGCAGGCCTCTGTCCCTTCCCTGACGTGGCCGGCCCATCCCCTTCTGTCCTCACCTGGGGCTTGAGGTCCTACCTTCCGCCACCCACCTCTGTCCACTCCTTCGGAGGAGAGCTGGCTGACCAGGGGGTCACCGGATACATTCTCCGAGCTCCGAGTGACCCCCACTGTTCCTCTTCCTGTGCCCCTGTGCTTTGTACCTTTCCCTCGAGCCCCAAATACTCCCTCCTGGATTTTTGTGTGCCTCTGCTCAGCCTTTGCTCTCGGACAGGAGGGGGAGACAGGGGTGCATGCCCGAGATGGACTTCCGCCCCACCCCACCCCACCCCCCTTCAAGGGCTTGCTTATGAATCAGACTTAGCTGGAGAAAGGAAGCAGGCATGGGAGGCCAGGGCCTTCGGGCACCTAGACAAGCCTGGCGCCCCCTGGGTCTGCAGACCTTGGGGGTGCGGGGAGGCAGGTGGTCTGCCCCTCCACCCTAGTACCTACCTTGGATTCGCCAGGCTTGCACGCAGAGCGTTGTGTGGGCCTGGCGCCCCCTAGTGGTTGGGGGACTCTAGCTTCAATGACCCAGAGCTCTCCCTGTCTAAGGCTAGTAAAGGAGGCCAGGACATTGGGGATACTGGGCTTTGCTCCAAACCCCAGGAGGGCCATCTGACTCTCACTCTGCTTTCCTGGGAGCATTCAGGATCTTCCTGGCAGGAGCATTTTGCTTCTCAGGGGCCCCATCCCTGCTTCAACAGCTGATACCTACTCCCCACCCTCCTCACCCAGCAGGCTGGGCTCAGAAAGCCATCTGGTGTACCCCCCGGCTCCTGGGCATATTTGTGTAGAAGAAGCAGCCTGGAATTAGGGTTGGGACGTTAGATTCCTGTTTGGGTTCCGTCTCCAGTTATCTAGATGTCCTTGGAGAAGTCCCTCAACATTCTCCGGCACCTCTCTCATGTTCCCCTGTGTATGGTTGCTGACTCCCAGTGATGTTTGCCCTTCGACACCCTCCCATTGAGTGTGGGTGGAGACTGTGCAGAAGGTGTGACTCCCATGATTAGTTTATGTTATATGGCACAGTTGACCCTGAGAGAGATTAATCACGAGCCCCTTATTATTTTTATTACAACATTCTTTTTTCTGTTTATTTTTGAAAGAGACAGACGGAGCATGAGCGGGGGTGGGGGGTGGAGAGGCAGAGATCAAGGGCAATACAGAATCCAAAGCAGGCTCCAGGCTCCAGTCATGAGCCCTTTAAAAGCAGANCCTGCCTGGCTCAGTCGATTGAGCTTCCGACTTCAGCTCAGGTCACGATCTTGTGGTTGGTGAGTTCAATCCCTGAATCGGGCTCCCTGCAGTCAGCACAGAGCTTGCTTCAGATCTTCTGTACCCATCTCCCCTGCTTGTGCTCTCTCTCTCTCTCAAAAATAAATAAATAAAAGCAGAGACTTTTCTGTCCGCTGGCTGTAGAAGAGGAAATTAGAGATTCAAAGTGAGAGAGGAGCCTTCATAAGAGACATCTTCTGTTGCTCAGCCGTCTGAGCTGAGGGGCCACAGGGCAAGACCTGAGGATGGCTTCTAGGAGCTGAGCTCAGTCACCAGCCAACAGCCAGCAAGACATCGGGGACCTCAGTCCTATAGCTGAGAGAAACGGAATTCTACCAACAACCGGTGAGCCTGAAAGAGGATCAGAGCCCCAGATGAGATCATAGCCTCGTATCACCTTGGATTTCAGCTGGTGAGACCCTAATCTGAGAGCCCAGTCATGCCTTACCTGGCCGTCTGACCTCTTAGAACTCAGCGATGATAAGCGGGTGCTCTTTTAAGCCAGTAAATTTGTGGAAGCTGTTACACAGCAAAAGGAAATGAACACATCCTCTGTCCAAAGAGAAGAGGAGAATTGCACACACATGCAAAATAAAAATTTTAAAACGAGAACAATTTGGG
This sequence comes from Crocuta crocuta, assembly GCF_008692635.1. Taxonomy (NCBI): domain Eukaryota; kingdom Metazoa; phylum Chordata; class Mammalia; order Carnivora; family Hyaenidae; genus Crocuta; species Crocuta crocuta. Next base: position 1,068,014 of record NW_027529647.1, read on the forward strand.
GCGCCTGAGTGTGTCAGTCAGTTAAGCGTCTGACTCTTGGTTTCGGCTCAGGTCATGATCTCACGGTTCCAGCAGCACAGAGCCTGCTTGGGATTCTCTCTCTCTCCCTCGCTCTCTGCCCCTCCCCCACTATCATATACCTTCCCCTGCCCACGGGGGCTATCTGGGGTTCAGATCTGCATCAGCCATCCCGCTGACAGTCCCGCCTCCTAGCTGCAGTGTAAGTCTGTTACTTGCATGTTCCACATCCCTCATCCAAGCTTGCAGCCAGCCTGCGATGAGAGAGGAGACAGGGCACTGTTTGCTCTGAGCAGGGCTATGCTGGCGGCACTGGCGGCAGCCGGATCCCGCTTTCACTGAAGAAAGGAGCTCCCGGAAACCCACTGCTGGGGGACGCGGGGGCTGTGACTTCTGGAACTCCCTGGACTTTTGGGCATCTTTAGGGTCTGTCTAAATAACAGCTTTATTAGATAGAATTCACATACCATATAGTTCACCCATCTCAAGTGTACGATGGCGTGGTTTTTAGTATATTCACAGAATTGTGCAACCATGACCCCAGGAGAAATGGCCCTGTACCCATTAGCAGTCACCCCCCCATTTCCCCCTGACTCCCCCTTATTCCCTGGCAGCTTCTTAGCCCTTCTGTGTCTATGGATTTGTCTATCCTAGGCGTTACATCCACATGGAATCCTACACTCTGGGGCTTTTGTTTCTGGCTTCTTTCACTCAGCATGGTGTGAAGACTCACCTGTGTTGTAGGATGCATCTGTACATCATTCCTTTTGTTTGTTAACTTTATAGAGATATAATTCACATACCATACAACTCACCCATTTAATGTGTACAAGTCAGGGGCGCCTGGGCGGCTCAGTTGGTTGAGTGTCCAACTTTGGCCCAAGTCATGATCTCACAGTTCATGAGTTTGAGCCCCACATTGGGTTTTCTGCTGTCAGTGTGGAGCCTGCTTTGGATCCTCTGTCTCCCTCTTTCTCTCTGCCCCTCCCCGCTCTCAAAAATAAACATTAAAAAAAAAATAAAGTGTACAATTCAGTGGTGAGCACAGCATAACATACAGAGTTGTTCAATCACTATGTTGTGTACCTGAAACTAATGTAACATTGTGTGTCACCTATACTTCAAAAAAAAAACAAGCGTACCGTACACTGGTTTCTAGTATATTCACAGAATTTGTGTGACCCTCATCACAGTCTATTCTAGAACATTTCATCTTCCCCAAAAGAAATCCCGTAACTGTCAGCAGGCAACTCCCTTTTTCCTCTTCTTCCCAGCCCCTGACAACCAGTCATTTACCTGCCGTGTCTGTGGTGTTCCACTTAATGGAGTCATACACTCTCTGTCCTTTGGTGATGGGTTTCTCTCACTGAGCATCACGTTTTCAAGGTTCATCCACGTGGTAGCAAGTATAGGTACTTCATTCCTCTTCCTGGCTGAGTAATACTCTTCTGGGTGGATAGACCACACTTTATGTATTCTGTTGCTGACTCATTCACTCCTTCTACCTGGAATTTGGGGGTGGGGATGGGGGAAGGGGAGCAGTGGGAGAGGGAGGGAGCTGGGTGGGCTCATATTTGATAACACAGAGGAAGGAGGGTCAGGGTTCTGAGGTGTCCTAGGCCACACTGCAGTCACATCTCTTTTCTCCAGGTCCATCCGAACCCCTCCCCATGCCTGCCTTCCGGAGCAGTATCTGCAGCCCAGCTGCAGGCGGGCCAGCTGTCTGTCAGCTCCATAGATGATAGTCTGCATTTCTAACACAGATCATCCACCAAGCAGTTATTTGATCACAGTCTTTACAGAGACACCTCCCCGCCTTTTATTTTTTTTCAATGTTTATTTTCGAGAGACAGAGTGTGAGCAGAGGAGGGGCACAAAGAGAGGGAGACACAAAATCTGGAGCAGGCTCTAGGCTCTGTGAGCCTGATGTGGGGCTCGAACTCGTGAACCGTGAGATCATGACCTGAGCGGAAGTTGGACACTTAACCAGCTGAGCCACCTAGGCGCCCCAACCCCTGCCCCCTTTTAAAGGGCAAGTGGTCGGGGCGCCTGGGTGGCTTAGTCGGTCAAGCGTCCGACTTTCGCTTAGGTCATGATCTCGTGGTTCGTGGGTTCAGGCCCCGCGTCGGGCTCTGTGCTGACTGCCAGCTCAGAGCCTGGAGCCTGTTTCAGTCTGTGACTCCCTCTCTCTCTGACCCTCCCCTGCTCACGCTGTCTCTCTCGCTCTCTCTCCTAGAAATAAATAAAAACCTTTAAAAAATTAAACCCATGGAAAATGGTAAAAAAAGAAAATTTTAAAAAATAAAAAAATAAAATAAAATAAAGGGCAAGTGGTCTGCCGGTTGATGGTCATACCACCCGATCCTATGTAAAGGCATCTACCATAAAGCACAGCAAAGAACCCTACATAAAATACACTGGCTCCTTTTCACCTGTGGCAGATTTTAGCAGGAAGGGAAAAAGAGCTCGCTCTCCTCTGTCCCCGCCCCCTCCACATTGCCACCAAACCCGGTCATTCTCCCTGGTCTTGCTCACATGCCTCTGGTCACTGCTGCCCGTGGCAACCTGACATCAGTGATACCGGCAACTACTCCTTATTAATGCTACAACATGCCAGGTGTATCACAGACTTCTTGCAACAGTCTGCAAGTTAGGTGCTGTAAGTCCTCTTTTACAGACAAGGGAGCTGAGTCAGGTTAAGGAAACTTGCCTGTGGTCACCCTCCTACCTGAAGCTGGGGTTCGAGTAGAACCTGGATCCTGAACCACACCATATGGCTTCTGGTCCTTTCTGGAACCCTATCGTCCAAAAAGCAGAGAGTGTGGGCAGACCGAGACGGGTCCGAGGACTTTGGCTGTGGGCGTGTCCCAGCTGCCAAGCAAAAAAACGTCAAGAAGGTCGCATACAGTGAAGACAGAAAACAGCTCCGTGGAGGGAACACCAGTGACTTCAGCAAGAGCAGTTTTCCCGGAGGAGTCGTGGGGGCCGGGCAGAGTGAAGGAGAGAGGGAACAAAACACCCACTTCAGGAAGTTTTGCTGTAAAGAACAGCAGGGAGAGAGTGTTAGCCTGGAAGGGGTGGAGGGTTGTGGGTGTTTTGTTTTGCTTTGTTTTTTAAATGGGAATCACACAGCTTGTTCTCGGTGAGGGAAAGGGTCCAATGCAGGGCAGGCGGTACGGATGTGGGAGAGAGGACACCCCTGAGGGGTTCTCCATGCACCTGCAGAGCGCAGGCATTCATCCAGACGGGCCAGGGGCCAGACGGCAGGTTACAGGTGCGGGGGCGGGTGGGGTGGGGGTGCAGAGGCAGCAATAGGAGCACGCGCGGCTTCTCGTCCGGACGGGTCCCGGGTTCTTAGGATCTGAAGTCACGCAGCTGAGCGAGGAGGTGGGGAGGTGATGACCGTCCTGACAGAGGAGAAGGTGGCGGGAAGAACAGACCTGGGCGACAGGAGGCTCCCTAGGGGGATTTGAAAATAACATCAGTCAGCCAGCTTGTGGGATTTCCTTTTCGCAGGGCTGTTCTGCTGAATCGGGAGGGTGGGGGAGGGGCAGGGCGGGGGTTGGACACACGAGGGAAGGAATGCGTTGAGGGGCTGTGAATTCTAAGCTGGGTAAGGAGGGAAGTGAGGCGATAAAGGGGCACAGGGCGTCGGCAGGACCTATGGGTCGGGCAAACTATAGCCCACGGGTCAAACCTCACCCACTGACCATTTTTCTTTTATTTTTTAAATGTTTATTTAGTTTCAGAGAGACAGAGAGAGCGAGCGAGAGAGCGCACAAGCAGGGGAGAGGCAGAGAGAGAGAATCCCAAGCAGGTTCCATACTGTCAGCACAGAGCCGGATGTGAGACTCAGTCTCACTAACTGTGAGATCATGACCTGAGGTGAAATCAACAGTCAGAGGCTTAACCAACTGAAAACCCAGGTGCCCCCATTTTTCTTTTTTTAATGGTAAAATGTATATAGTATAAAGTTGGCCATTTCCACCATTTTCTTTTTTATTATATTTTTGTAAAATCTTAATTCCTATTAAGAGCCTTTATTCTTTTATTTTTTTAAATATTTAGTTTTGAGAGAGAGAGAACCAGTGGGGGAGGGGCAGAGAAAGAGGAGACAGAGAATCCAAAGTGGGCTCAGAGCTGATGGCAGAGAGCCTGATGCTGGGGCTCGAACTCAGGAACCATGAGATCATGACTTGAGCTGAAATCATGACTGACTGAGCCACCCAGACGCCTCCGCCTGCCGCCATTCTAAAGTGTACAATTTAGTGGCAACAATTACATTCCCAATGTTGTGCAACCATCAATACTATTTCCAAAATTTTCCATCACCCCAAACAAACATCATACTCCTTAAGCAATAACTCCCCCATCCCCCCTCACCCCAGCACACAAACCCCCTCAGTTAGCTCTGATCCACTTTTTGTCTCTGTGAATTTACCTGTCCTAGGTATTACATGCCAGTGTAATCATATAATGTGTGATCTTTTGTACCCTGGCTTAAAAAAGAAAACACATTTATTTTTATTTATTTGAGAGTGAGAGAGAGCGCAAGCGGGAAGGGCAGAGAAAGGGAGAGAGAGAATCCTAGAGCGCTCCGTAGTGTCAGTGCAGAGCCCAATGCGGGATTCGAACCCATGAACTATGAGATCATGACCTGAGCCCAAATCAAGAGTCGGATGCTTAACCGACTGAGCCACCTAGGTGCCCCAGCTTATGTTTTTTTTTTTTTTTAAGTTTATTTATTTATTTTGTGTGTGAGAGAGAGCACGCATAGAGGAAGGACACAGTGAGAATCCTCGGCAAGCTTGACTATCAGTGCAGAGCCCAACTCAGGGCTGGAACCCAGGAACCATGAGGTCATGACTTGAGCTGAAGCTGGACAGTTAACCGGCTGAGGCACTCAGACACCCCAGTCCTGGCTTATTTTACTTTTCAAGGTTCATTGGTGCTGTGGTATATATTAGCACTTCATTCCTTTTTAACGCCAAATAATATTCCATTGTACAAATAGACCACATTTGCTTATCCTCTCTCATCAGTTGAAGGACAGTGGGTGGTGTGCACCTTTTAGCCACTGTGAATAATGCTGTTATGAACACTGGTATATAATTACCTGTTTGAGTCCCTGTTTTTATTCTAGGAGTGGAAATGGGGGAGCATATTACAACCTCTGCCAGGGTTTGTATGGCCCCTGAACTAAGAATGGTATGGTCCCCCCAAGACGTTCACATCCTAATCGGTGGAACCTGTTATTAAGTTTCCTTATGTGGCCAAAGGGACTTTGAAGAAGATACAACTGGGGCGCCTGGGTGGCTTAGTCGGTTAAGCGTCCGACTTTCGCTTGGGTCATGATCTCGCAGTTCGTGGGTTCGAGCCCGGCGTCAGGCTCTGTGCTGANTAACGCCAAATAATATTCCATTGTACAAATAGACCACATTTGCTTATCCTCTCTCATCAGTTGAAGGACAGTGGGTGGTGTGCACCTTTTAGCCACTGTGAATAATGCTGTTATGAACACTGGTATATAATTACCTGTTTGAGTCCCTGTTTTTATTCTAGGAGTGGAAATGGGGGAGCATATTACAACCTCTGCCAGGGTTTGTATGGCCCCTGAACTAAGAATGGTATGGTCCCCCCAAGACGTTCACATCCTAATCGGTGGAACCTGTTATTAAGTTACCTTATGTGGCCAAAGGGACTTTGAAGAAGATACAACTGAGGTAAGGATCTTGAGATGGGGAAATTATTCTGCACTGTCTGGGTGGGCTCAAGGTCATCATCAAAGAGACAGTGTGGGGGGGGTGTCAGAGTCTGAGACGGAAATATGGTAATAGAAGCAGAGGTTGCAGTGACCTCCTGGAGGGGGTGGGGTGCCACCAGCCAAAAAACTTGGGCAGCTTCTAGAAGCTGGAAAAGGTAAGGAAAGGAGTCTCCCCTAGAACTCTCAAAAGGAAAGGAGCTTTGCTGACACCATGATTTTAGCCAAATGTAACCCTTTTGGACTTCTGACCTCCAGAGAATAAATTTGTATCAGCTTAGCGAGCCTTGCGTTATTTGTTACTGTAGCAATGGAAACCATCACAAATAACTTTTATACGCCCTTTACAGAAAAGGTTTGCTGACCTGGAGACTCAGGGGTAGAGGCTCTAAGGGATTTTGCAGAGGGCACAGTGGACCCTGTTCGGGAGTCCTGGAAATGGGGGACAGCCTGGAGTTTGAGGGCTTCTTGTGTCACTTCAGGAAAGAGGGCTAAGTGTTGGGAGGGAGCTGGAGTCGGGTGGTGGGGGCAGGGATGCTATTTCAGGCCTTGGGGAGGAGCAGATGAACCCCCAGCGGGCATTTTCGGCACCTGTGGCAGGAACGGCCAGGCCAGTCTGAGTGACAGCTCCCAGGTTCCACCAAAGCAGTTCTGTAAGAGATAAGCACATTTCTCCCAGCTCTCACTCACTCATTCATTCACTCATTCATCCACAGAGGCACTATAGACTTTGCTGGGTGTAAACAGTTCTGTGGCCTTCTATCCTATATTTCCTCCCAGGAAGTCATCATTTCCTGAGCACACTTCCTGTCCCCACAGTAAGGCTTTCCAGGGACTGTGATGTTAAATGGTTTGGGACCTGTACTGAGAGAAACTACCCAACAGGTTGCTTTCAGGATCGGAAAACATGCATGCAAAACTCTACAAGGTGCTGGCGAAATCTAATACTAATAATAGTTCCCGAAATAACAGTAACTCTTTTTATTAGTAGGAATAGTTTAATTAGGAGGCGCGATTTGGGCGGAACCTTGAAGGCGGATGGGATTGGGAAAGGCAGTGGGCGGGAGGGAGGACATTCCAAGGCAGGCGTGGTCTTCCTGAGCCAGGGGCCAACCCTCCAGGAGCCAGGGGAGGGGACACGGGAGGGGGGGACGGAAGCTGGCCACCACGGTCCCTCCCTCCCCGCCCTGGGCCGTCACCCGTAGCCAGAGCGCACCCTGGCGGAGGAGCAGGTCCCGTACTAGTTTAGCCATGAATGAGAAGCTGCGGCCCTGCGTCTCCTTCTGTCCAGCCTTCCCGCGGAGGGGGAGAGGGGGTGGGAAATAGGGGGGTACCCGGCAGCAGCCGCCAGACCTCCGGGTCGCGCTTGGCAGCCCGCTGCCGCGGCCGCTGCGGTCCTGGCCCGCCCCCACCCTTCTCTCCCCACCGGGGCCCCCGTTTCGTAAGGCAGCCTCAGAATCGGAGGCGTCCGGCGCGCCCCCCTTTGCTCTCTCCAGTCCGGCTGCGGGATTCCCAGGCTCCGGAGCCCGGGCCAGGCGGCCAACTGGGCAGGCAGGGAGGGAGGGGGCTGGCTGGCCTCCGAAGTCGGCCCCAAGTTACATGTGGGAAGAGGTTGCTGTGACGCAAGTTTCCAGGGGGCCCTGGGCTCTGAGGGAGCGCGCCAGAGCGGCTCCTCTCCGTGCAGCTGCAACCGTGCAAAAGAAAAAGCCCCGAGCAGCACCCCAAGCCTCCTTCGCCATCGCGCTCGCGGTCCAACTGCGCGCCCTCCGCCCCCCAGGGCCACCGAGCGCCGGGACCCCGCATCGGCCGGTCCCCGCCGGACCCCGGGCGCACGGGCTAGGCTCCCTCGCGGTGGCTGGCCCCTTTCTCTCTCTCTCTCTTTCTTTTTTTTTTTTTGCAACGCTTGCCAACCTGTCAGCTGATGGACCTCATCACCCATAGTGGCGCATGTAGCTCGGCCGCAGCTCGCTTCATTCACGCCGCGCCCCCCCAGCCGGCCCACTGCCCCCGGCTCCGGGTACCGGGGGGGTAGGCCCGCAGACCCAGGCCGCAACCAGCCCCCGGGGGCCCGCGCCCCTCTCACCCGGGCCTCGCGCCGCCCGGGGGGCGCTGCAAATAGTCCTTTGTTTACATGCAATTCCTTACTCCGCGGAAGGAGGCCGGGGGAGTGCTGAGTTTTCACCAGCTGTTTCCCGCCTTGAAACAGACATCTGATCAGCTGCAAACACACACACACATACACACGCCCGGGGAGGCAGGCCGGAGA
>NW_027529647.1:1076210-1086040 GCF_008692635.1 Crocuta crocuta
GACCGGCCGTTTCTGCACCTCCGTCCGGCGCTGCCCTTTGATTCGGATTTCCATCTTGCATTCTCCGGCGGACCGCGGGACCCGGCTCGTGCAGAGGAGGGGGGCCGATCGCTATGGAGTATTTCATGGTGCCCACTCAGAAGGTGCCCTCTTTGCAACATTTCAGGAAAACAGAGAAAGAAGTGATAGGAGGGCTCTGTAGGTGTGTACTCCTCCTCCCCCCCACCCCCTTCCCATGATTGCAGCCCCTGGCCAGCCCGCTTAGGCTGGCGCGCGTGTGCGCACGCATGGCCCGCGCTGCCGACCCCGCTCGCCTTTCTTAGCCTCCGGGGCGGCTACAGCCCCGCGAGCTGGGCTTGCGCCGCCGGGGGACCCTCCTCCCCGGGAACGTGGGGGCCCCGAGCGGCCCTGGTCACTTTTGTCCGCTGCAGGCGGGCGAGTCGCGACGTTTGTAAATTGCAAACAGACCCACGTGGTTCTGCAGCAGTCCCGGCCATGCTTGGTGCTGGTGGCTTTCCCCCCCCGCGCTTCCTCCTCCCCCCTCCCGCGGCGGCTTCCTTCCTCTCCCTCCTTCTTCGCTGTCTCTGGGTACCCCNATGGGTGGAACCCGAGAGGCCGGTGCTGCCGGCCGGGGGCGCCGCGGACTCGGGCACGTTAGCGGCCGCTCTCTCGCTTGCCGCCCGCGCCCGGGCGCTGTTTACTAGCGAGGCCTGGACGTGACTCTGCAGCCCTCTTGGAGTAGGCGGACCTCCGCGCGCCGCCTCGCGGGAGCTGTAGTTCCCCGAGCCCCACCGGTGCGGCATTGTGGGAGTTGTAGGCGCGCCCGGGCCACGCTTTCCTCGCACAAAGCTCGGCTCCCGCGGGCTGGATGGGCCAAGAAGGCCCGGTGGAGGCGCCTTTCGGGGAGGGGGTTCCAGAGGCCGCGCCTGGCCTCACAAGGCTGCTGCCTTCCGCACGCTGGTCTCGGCTGCAAACTTTCCCATCCACACCCCTTCCCTCCCCCTCCCCGCTGTAAACCGAAAGCGTTCAGTCTTCCAGCCGTGTTGGGTGCGTGGGTGGGTGGTCCTCGGCCCCTCCGGAGCCACTTTCCAAGTTTGGCCCGGGTTGCTCCACATCCACCCTTTACCAAAGGGTGATGGGTGCGTGTACCACTCGCACCCCATTTCCCTGGACACTGGTTAAAATGCACACGTCCGCAACTCTGATGGCCAGGATAAGGGCTTGGGCATCAGCACTGAATATCGCCTGTGGGACGCGGCAGTACAGTGGCCGGGGCCCTCCTGTGTGTCCAAGTGTGGGATCTGCAGCCCCTGTACGGCCTTGCTGCTCTGGGAGCGAAATGGCTCCCTAGGGCTGGGGCCACGTGCTCTGCCGCCCAGGGCAGCCTGGGCGGGGCTTGAGGGAGGAGGAGCCCAGGGCGGTGTGGCCCAGGCTGGTGGACACCAGGGGCTGCAGAAATGAGGCTGGGGACGGCTGCTGCTCTTGTATGCACATACCCCACCCTGCTCCAGAGTTCCTACCTTAACAATTTTCAAGTTCGGGTGGTGGGCAACCAGACTGGTGGCCTAGGTCTACCTGGAGGACCTAGCTGTAATAAGAAAAAAAAATATTTTCTGCTCCTCTTGATATGTTCTAGGGACCCGTTTTGCTGGAGTTTTCTCATTGAATTTTCAGTCTTCCTCCTGAGTTAAGCGGCCTTATGATTCCTGTGTGGTATGAGGACACAGGCTTGAGAAGCAGACAGTTACAGCAAGTGGTGGGGCTGGAACTTGAACCCTGATCCCGGAGACCTGCTCCTACCGGGAAGGGCTGGGCATTGGGGAGGTGAGGTTGCGCTGCTGCGGATGTTGGGCAGGACGGTCGGCACCTGATCCTGGGCAGGCTTGGCACAGTAGGGACCTCTGGCCGCAAGGCCTGGCCCTTAGTTGAATCCTCTCGGACTCTAGGACTCTGGCTTCACTCTGTCCCTGTCCCAAGCCCCACTTTAGGGGAGTCCAGCAGTCGCCAGGGGCCAAGTGCCCCAGGTGTGAGCCTGCCTATCTGTGAGACCCTTGTAAGCTCCTGCACTGGGTATGGAGTTGGGGCCTCTGTTCATTTTCAGAAGGAGCTGTGGGGGTGAGGTGGGATCAAATGTGTGGCTGGGGCGGGACCTTTTGGCTGTGTGGACTGGTTTCTCAAGCTGTCGGACTTTGTTCCATCTCTCAGTGCCTGAAGGGTTCCTTGTCTCTCTCATCCTTCTCCCATACTTGCTGGAGGGGGCCATACTGCACCGTGGGTCCCCGTGTCTCCTCCATCCCAGCATTCCCCTTCATAGCTGCTCCTGCCCAAGCTGTGTGGTCTTGGACTTGGGTCGTCTCAGTGCTCTCTGCTTCTGTAAAATAGAGCACCTGTAAAGGTTGGCTGTGTGTGTGGAAAGCACCTGGTATCTGTTAAAATGGCACTCACACTTTTATTTTTATTTAAAAAATTTTTTTTTCAATATTTTTATTTATTTCTAGGAGAAAGAGAGAGAGAGAGAGACAGCGTGAGCAGGGGAGGGTCAGAGAGAGAGGGANGGTCCTTGATCTGTTTTTTTTTGTTTTGTTTTATGTTTATTTTTGAGGGAGATTGTGTGGCAGGGGCAGATGGGGGCGGGGGGTGTACAAAAGATCTGAAGCAGACAGCAGAGAGCCTGATGTGGGGCTCGAACTCAGCAGCCGTGAGATCATGACCTGAGTCAAAGTCGGAAGCTTAACCAACTGAGCCACCCAGGTGCCCCCTTGATGCAGTTTTTATGATGTACCTACTCTGTGCGAGGAGCCAAAACTGGCCCTATCCTAAGAGTTCAGTCTCCTAGTACTAGAGAGTCTTGTCAGCCCCCTAAGAGAGATCTTGGGTTCTCCTCGAGTCCTGGGTACAAACTCTGGAAAAACAAGTCATCCTGTTTCTTCAGTCTCTCTTTTTTCTTCCTCACTCCCTCCTTCTGTCTCTCTTTTAATAACCTAAGCATACTCATGACCCCCAAGATTAAGAGTCATACACTCCACTAACTGAGCCAGTCAGGTGCCTCCCTTTTCTGTGTCTTTAATTTTTTAAAATGTTTATTTATTTATTTTGAGAGAGAGAGAGAGAGAGAGGGAGGGAGACAGAGAATCCCAAGCAGGCTCTGTGCAGAACCCGATGCAGGGCTTGATCCCACAAACCGTGAGATCATGATCTGAGCCAAAATCTAGAGGATGCTTAATAGACAGAGCCACTCAGGTACCCCTCGCCTGTGTCTTTAAATTTCACCATGATCCTATGAAGTGAGGCAGTGTTTCCCCATTCACAGGTGGGGAAACTGAGGCTTTGAAAGATGAAGTAGCTAACCATGGGGTTCCACAGCTAGTAAGTGGCTGGGGTGGTTTGCACTTGAACATGGTTCAGGGAGTTCCCTCTGAGGAGCTGAGGAAGCCATGGGGAGGGGAGGGGAGAGAAGAGGTGTTTCTGATGGGAACAGCCTAAACATGGTTTGTTCTGGGATAAGGGCAGGGGTGGCAGCCTGGGCAGAGTGTGGAGTATGGATACAACAGCGGGGCTGGCGGAAGGCCCTGGGCGGCTTCAGTACCTTCTGCGGAGGGGAGTGCCTTGGGCGTCCTTGCTGAGAGTCAACTTCTTACCTTCTGTCTTCCTTTCGGGGTAGGGAGAAATCCCGTGTGGGGTTTCCCACCTCACACTGTAGACACTGAGTGGCAGGTGTGTGAGTGACTTTGGGTAGTGTAAAATGAGAGTTCTCAGTGGCTAATCTGAGGCTAGAGCCAGGCATGGGGGTGTAGGGGGATGAGGGCTACCTGCTTTTGGGCTGGGTAGGAAGGACAGGTACAGGTCAGGGTCCTGTCTTGCAGAGTGTGCTCCCGGGTCACCTGGGTGGCTCAGTCGGTCAGGTGTCCGACTTTGGCTCAGGTCATGATTTCAGTTCACGAGTTCCAGCCTCGTGTGAGTCTGTGCTGACAGCCCAGAGCTTGGACCCTGCTTCGGATTGTGTCTCCCTCCCGCTGCCCCTCTCTAGCTCGTGCTCTGTTTCTCTGTCAGAAATAAATAAAAACGTTAAAAAAAAGAAAGAAAGAAAGAAAGTGTGCTCCCTACCCCATAACCTCTGATTGGTATGCTGGTTTTATTCCCACGGGGCTGTTTGAGGGTACTCTGGTATTAGGGTGGCAATCTTGGCACCCAGGCTGGTACCCACACAGTTCTTGGCCATTGGCTGCTCACCTCCAGGAGACTGGCTCTCATAGGTCTGGGAGGGCGAGAAGCAAAAGATACTGGGCGTCAGTGAACCAGACTACTTTCACTGCTCACCTGGGAGTCTGAAGTTGATGTGGAGGAGACAAAGGGCCTTATGATTCCTGTAAATCATGTTTACATGTGCAAAATTCAGAAAGAAATGTGAGAAACTTTCAGGCATTGGCAGAAAAGACCACTTTATCTAGTACAGTATCAGCGGGATTAGCTATCCATTAAAGGAACCGCGGGTTGGTCAGCAATCAGGACCCCTGGTTGGCCAGCCCTCCCACCAATGAGAACTCCCTGTTATCCATGATTCCACCAATCAGAATCCCTGATTTGTCAGCATTCCGCCAATAAGAAACCCTGGTTAGTCCACATTCTATTAAAGAATCTGTCAGCTGGTACTTCCGGGGCTGGGGGGTGGAGAGGGTGTGGGTGCGTTGTTGGTGGCAACCAAAGTTCTCATAAGGAACTGCAGCTTTGGGGTGAAGTCTGTTTTCTGGGACGCAAGCCTGCGCTAGGTTAGCCAGCAGCTGGTTCCTGAACCGGGAAGGTGGGCTGATTGACTTAGCAAGAGGGAAAGAATGGATAGAACATTTGGAAGAACCAGGATGAGCCCGCCTCTGCTCCCTGCCTGGGTCCTTCATTCTCCTTTGTTCTCCCCAGCTCCTGGGCATCCTGGGGAGAAGGGAGAGCTGAGGGTCTGCTCCCCAGGGCAGAGGTTTTCATGGGCAGATGAGCTGCCTGGTTGGAGAAGGTGGGGCTGAACTCTGGTTTCTGAGGGTGGGGATGAAAGTGCAGCTGCACCCTGCTCTGCCTGACCTGTCATGGGCAGGTCACTTCTGTGCCTGCCCCACTGTCAGGAGGGTGCAAGGGCATTATCTGCTGAGGCCATACACAGGGCTTTGGTATGCAGCGGGGTCATTTGTGAGCCATGGATAGAGGGTGCCATCAGCAGGTGTGTGTGTGGGGGTGGGGGAGCTGAGCTTTTGCTTGGCATCTGCAGATGCCTGTTAAGTCCTGGTCTGGTTGTCTGACCTTGGGCGCTTCCCTTCCTTGGACCCTGGATTCCCCTTTGCAACACAGCTACCCAGCTGGGTGTCCATGGGAGTCAGATGGAGAATGATGTAAATGTTCTGTGATGGTATTAAGAGCATGATGGCTGTGCGTGCCGCATGCTTTGCCTTTTCTACAGGGTAACTCGTCTGTCTGTCTGGGTGTCTGGCTCTGTGGGATGGTGCAGAGCCCACTCTGTCCTGTGGGTAAGAGCAGGGCTCTGGGATCAGGGTTTAAGTCCCAGCCCCGCCACTTGCTGGAGCTGTTCCCTTCCCAAATCTATGTCCTCAATCCACACAGCAATCGTAAGGCCACTGGACTGAGGAAGATTGTGACAATTCAATGAGAAAATTCCAGCAAAACGAGTCAGCATAGAACTCGACTTTTTTTTTTTTTTTTTTTTTTTTTTTAAGTAAGCTCTACGTCCAACGTGGGGCCCAAACTCACAACCCCAAGAAGGCGACATGCTCTACTGAGCCAGCCAGGCTCCCCACCGCAGAGGGTCTCAAGGGCACTGCTAGACCAGGGGAGCCTGGCCTAGGTTCTAGGCCCCCACAAAGGGCAGGCGAGCCACTGCACATCAGGTCTCTGACCTGCATCCTCTCCATTGCTCTCTCCAGCAACCCTGTCACCTCCACTGTAGGGGCAGGGAAACTGGGACAAGTGAGGTGCCCCTGGCCCAGAAGTGGGGACCCCGATGACTGGCAGTATTACACTAAAACTCCGTCCCTTCTCACTCTGAGTCCTAAGTCTCATCTGTAAGGAAAGGGTCATGAACCCACTTTCCAGCATCGATATTCCAAGGCCCTGTGACAAAACTGCACCCTCAACGAGGGGGCCCAGGGAGGCTGTCGGGGTGCTGGTGGAGGAGAGGGCTTGTCTGTGGACTCCCAGCTGCAGCTGATGTGGAGCCTGCTCTTAGCCCACCTTCCATGGACTACCCTCTCTGTCAAGAGAGGAGGCCAAGGCCCAGGAAGGGGCAAAGACAAGTCCAAGGTCCTGCAGGCCTGGAATGGGATGGATGGGGTGGGGCGACAGGGAAAGCCTTGCCTCTCTCCAGCTGTTGCAGATGCATTCTCCTGGGTTTCTGAGCAAACTTCTTTCAGTCTGGGGATGGGCACGGGGGCTTGGGCACCTCTTGGAGCCCAGGGTCCCCATCAAAGGAACAAGGCTGCCCGCAGGCCTGTCCCCATTCCCCCAGAACCAGGGGAGTGAGCTCTCTTGGCCCAGGCCTGGAACAGGTCGCCCCGGGAGGGCCCCTCAGGAAGAAGCCAGGGCTGTGGCTTTGGGTGGGGCTGGTGGCTTCTTCTGGGAGCCCAGCATCTGGAAGCCATCAGGCCAGGAGCTGGGGGGGTGGCGGGGGAGTTTCAGGAGAGGGCCGGGAAAGGGGGAATGGCTCCTCCAGGCCACACACAGGCCCACCCCTCGGGAGCAGTGGCGTTGGGCCCACAGGCCGCGCTGCTGTCTTTGCCTCCTGCCAATGCCGCTGGGCCCATAGCCTCTCCCCCTTCCACTGGCTGCCTTCTCTCTCCCCCCACGAGCTGCTGCTCCTGTAAGATGCAGTCACATAGTATGCGATAACATTGCCCACTGCATGCTGGGAGCCTTGCTCCTCTGGCACAGGCTGGGCCTGCCTCTTGGGGTGGGTGGGTTTGGGGGCGGGAAGTGTCTCCAGGGGTGGTGGGCCTAGTGTCCCCTTCGTAGCGTGGGGTGTCCGGGGCCGGCTGGGGGCTTACAGATGAGTGTGTGGCCAGAGATGTGGCTGTGGGTATCTGGAACCCTCTTCCTCCGTCGTGAAGCCTGCAGGGCTGAAGGAGGGGGTCCAGGTGTGCAGCAAGATGCTCAGAGGTATCCCAGGACAGGTGTCTCCAATTGTTCTCCGGCACCACCTGCATCAGAATCACAGAGATTCTTGTTAACCATTCAGGCTTCTGGGCTGCACGCACAGCTGCCAGACACGGGGCGGGACCTGGGGCTGAGCACTTGCACCCAGGCATCCCAGGGCACACAACTCCATCACCCTCCTGATCTGCTGGGGGCGTAGGCACCTGACAGATCTGGCATCTTCTGCAGTGGAGGGATGAAAGTTACACTAGGGGCCCTCTGGAGATGAATTGTAAAGACAGGTTCCCACTGGGGCAGGGCACGGAGGGTACCCAGCCTGAGCATGTCTTTGTCCCTCCCTGTAGCCTCGCCAACATTCCACTGACCCCTGAGACGCAGCGGGACCAGGAGCGGCGGATTCGGAGGGAGATCGCCAACAGTAACGAACGGAGGCGCATGCAGAGCATCAACGCGGGCTTCCAGTCCCTCAAGACCCTCATTCCCCACACAGATGGAGAGAAGCTCAGCAAGGTAGGCTAGGGCCCAGAAGGCTTCCTGGAGGAGGTGGTGGGCTCAAGTGGGGAGAAGAAAGTGAGCCCACTGGGAGCCCTGACTTGTCCCTCCCACCCATAGGCAGCCATTCTCCAGCAGACGGCAGAGTACATCTTCTCCCTGGAGCAGGAGAAGACCAGGCTTCTGCAGCAGAACACGCAGCTCAAGCGCTTTATCCAGGTAGCGCCCCGTTGAGGCCGCCTCCTACCACAGTGCCTTGCCCCCGTCCTGACTCCGTTTCCCTGGTGTGGGCGTGTTCTGGCTCAGCGGTGGCCTGGGACTCCTCTGCAGTTGTGGGTCACATCTTCCCTATTGACCTGCCTACTTCAGGCAGTTGCCTTCCTGCCTGGGCCTCAGTTTACCCATCGGTCAAGTGCAGTGGGCTGGGCTCTGGAAGGAACCAGGTGATTTCCGGAATCACCGTTCCGGCCTTTGGCCGTTTGTTGGAGTTGCAGAACGGGACACCCTGGGGCCAGCGCAGGCGCACCTGGGCCTGACAGCCTGGGGGGCTGTGAGGGAGCCCCCGACTCCCCTGTTGGTGGTGGTAGTGGTGGTGGTGTTAGTAGTGTGGGAGTGTCACGGCACACTCACTGGCCCCTTGGGGTCTCCAGGAGCTGAGCGGCTCATCCCCCAAGCGGCGGCGGGCAGAGGACAAGGATGAGGGCATCGGCTCGCCAGACATCTGGGAAGACGAGAAGGCAGAGGATCTGCGTCGGGAGATGATCGAGCTTCGGCAGCAGCTGGACAAGGAGCGCTCGGTGCGCATGATGCTGGAGGAGCAGGTGAGGCGCTAGGGCGGGCCACTTACCTGCAGGAGCACCTGCTTTGTGCCAGGCCTACAAGCGGGGGGCTCAGCGGGAAGCAGAGCAGACAGGTCCCTGCCCTCGGGGCTCACTGTCCTCATGGGGTTGAGGGACATTTGTCAGAGGATCTCACACGGCTGGAATAAAACACGACTGCGATAAGGGCCATGTGCCAATTGTGGGCACCGGGGAGGGGGATTTGGGCTGGTTCCAGGGGGGCTACTCCACGGCTTCTCGGTGCAAGTGATTGGAGCCGAGGTGGGGAGGGCGAGTCTCACGTTAACCAGGCAGAGAGAGAAGGGTGCTGCACGCAGAACAGCACAGCCTGGGGCCTCGAGGTGGGAGGGGTCAGGGCATGAGGGAGGCCGTGGCGGGAGAGGAGATGAGTCATGGCGGGCCTGGCAGGCTGTGCTCAGGACTTTGGTCTCTACCCCAAGGGTGGACCAGCTCCACGTGAGGGTTTGCAGTGGGAGTGAATGGCGTCTTGGCGAAGGGCAGAACTTGGGGAGGCTGAGCGCAGCAGTCCCGAGGGCCCCGAACAGAGGCTGGGGGCACCAGGGTGTGGTCTGGGGCCCATGCCCCACCGAGCCTGTTGCTCTGCTCTCAGGTGCGCTCGCTGGAGGCCCACATGTACCCAGAAAAGCTCAAGGTGATTGCACAGCAGGTGCAGCTGCAGCAGCAGCAGGAGCAGGTACGGCTGCTGCACCAGGAGAAACTGGAGCGGGAACAGCAGCACCTTCGGACCCAGGTGAGCGGGCGACGTCTGCGAGGGGCCCCGCGACGCAGCGTCCGTGCCTCTGGGGCCCGGCGTTCGTGGTTGCCGGGTGTCCTGCATCCGTTGTTACGTTGAGTCCTGGTAGCAGCCCTTTGAGGCCTGAGCTTTTATTCTCCCGGCTTTATTGATGGCAAGACTGAGGCACAGAAAAGTGAATTGCATGCCCGCTCAGGATCCTCAGCGACCTGGCTGTCCAAACCCAGAGTCCACACTCCTGCCCACCACCGTATTTGTTAGATGTTGACGTGCTTGCTTGGTGGTGGAGAGGGAAGGGGCCCTGGGATCTCAGACGACTGGAAGCCCCTCTCTGCACCACCTTTTCCTCGTTTCTTAAAATAAGAGAGGTGGGCCACACACTGGCTGGGCCCCTGGGAGTGAAGGAGTTCCGGGCGAGGAGGGTGGGGGGGGGTGTAGGCAGAGGCTCTGCCAAGGCAGCAGGCAGAGTGAGGGCCATCCTGTGCCCTCAGTGAGGGTCAGCAGGGAAAGGGAAGCTCCTAGAACCTTCAGAAAAAGATTGAGGGTCTCTGTCTTGCAGCTGCTGCCCGCCCCGGCCCCCACCCACCACCCCACTGTGA
>NW_027529647.1:1086080-1087055 GCF_008692635.1 Crocuta crocuta
GATCGTGCCGGCGCCACCCCCTCCCTCCCACCACATCAACGTCGTCACCATGGGCCCCTCCTCTGTCATCAACTCTGTTTCCACATCGCGGCAAAATCTGGACACAATCGTGCAGGTACCCGGGCTTGGGGAGGGAGCAAAATGTGGGGAGATGTGTGAGAGCCAGAGGCCATAGGGGGTGGAGATGGGGCTTGAATATAGCTGGAAGGTCTGGCAGCTGGACGTCTCCATCCCCGAGTTTCCCTTTCTGTGTCTGCGGTAGGAGGTGGCTCTGGAGAAGCTCTGGGGCAGAGAGGGGGACAGCATGGCCTGCAAGACCCTGTCTCTTCCCTCCATGGGGTTTGCTGAGAGGGTTCTTTGCTCCCTGAGCCTCCTGGTGTCACGTTCCTGCATCCAGCTCTAGCTTCGCTCCAGAGCCTCCTCTCCGCTCCATCTGCCAGGACCTGGGATGGGATGCAGGTGGCAGTGGCTGGGTGGGGGACAGTTAGGCCTCTGCACAGATAACGAGCAGTGTGGGTCAGGCCTGCAGTCTCTGCTGTGCCCCACTTTGGGTGGCATCCCTTGGGAGAACCCAACAGCATCCCAAGGAAAGAACAACAAAACAACAACACAAGCCCACCAACCCCTGCAGCTTTGTTTGCACACGAATGCAGCAAATTGAAGAATCACGTTAATAACAGAGACATCCCCTAAGTGAACAGGCAGACTTTGAAATACAGAAATGAGAGACGCATGTGACTTCTAGGCGGCCCTGAACTGTGATCACCGAGGCGCTTTCCAGCTCCGCAGAGGAGTTCCGAATGTTTGTTTCCCCTGTATTCTGGCAGGCCAGTCGCTGTCTTGCCAGGCTTACTTCTGGATCTTTCTGTGTGTGTGTGTGTGTGTGTGTGTGTGTGTGTGTGTTTGTATGTACGGGGCCCAGTGTCCCTGGCCACCCTCATCGCAGCCTGTCCCCCCCCCCCCCAGGCGCCCCAC
>NW_027529647.1:1087157-1132193 GCF_008692635.1 Crocuta crocuta
CGATCCAGCACATTGAGGGCACCCAGGAAAGGCAGCAGCAGGAGGAAGAACAGCGACGAGCCGTCATCGTGAAGCCAGGCCGCGGCTGCCCCGAGGCCCATGCCTCCGACACGGCCTCCGATTCAGAGGCCTCGGACAGCGACGCCATGGACCAGAGCCGGGAGGAGCCGACAGGGAACGGGGGGCTTCCCTGACCACCCCCCAGCCCTCCTCTCCCCTCTTGGGGCTGGAGGGGGCCGGGGGGCAGCTACAGGGAGCAAACGCAGGTGAACAACTGAGGAATTTTTACAAAATTACGATGTCATTTGGGTCTCTTTTATGACCTCTTTTTCAATACTGTAAATCGACCTTTGAGCGAAGCCACCCGACCTGAGGTCCCCGGGGGCTGGGGTGGCCCGAGCGCGTTGGGGGCACCGGGACACCTGGGGCTGGGCCTCGCCCCGGAGGCCGGGGGAAGCTGACACAGGTGCCCGGCCTCTCTCCGCCAAAAAGCATTTTTTCATTTAAACATATTTTGAAGAACAGGGAAAAATCAAACGAAACCCCATGGTATGCTGCCCTCCCCAGAGCCAGCCCTAGACCCGCAGTTTTTGACTCCTTCCCTCCTCTTTGGTTTTTTCTTTTCTCCTTTAAGCACTTACATGGGTTGGGGGTCTGGCTGGGTCGGGGCTCTCTGGGGACCCGGGGGTCTACGTTGCTTCTCGGTTGGGGTTTGCTGCTGCCCTTCTCCCCTCCCCTCCTGGCCTCGGCTCAGCGCGAGGATTTCCCCACCACCACCTAGCCCCCCCCTCCCTCCGGGTTTCCCATCTTCCACCCAAAAAATGTCTTTGTCTCTCTCTTTTTGTTTTGTTTGTTGTTGGTTCTTTTTGGTTTTGGTTTTTTATCTTTTTTGTTTTTTTTGTTTTTGTTTTTGTTTTTGTTTTTTTTTTTTACAATTTTGAGGTCTTTGTGTTCAAGGAGAAGCTATTATATTTTGTTAAGAAAGTGGGGGGAGAAACCAAGAGGCCACCGTGCCTTTATAAAGAAACAAAATAAAGTTTGTACTTTGTTTTTTAGATTCCGTGCCTGTGGGGTGTGTGCTGTCCTGAGGAGCCGGGAGAGGCTTCCCCGACTAGGGTGTGGGGGTGCTCTGGGGGCCCACCAGAGGGGCCTGGATGTGGTTGAGCACAGTGACTTCCTCCAGCTGGAGTGTGGTGTTGTGATGAGAAATCAGGGTCCCCAGACTCCCTGGGGTGATCCCTGGGATTGTCCAAAGATGGGAGATGGTTTTTGGAGTGCGAGGGGCAGCTCCCAGCTCCTTGGGGGGAGGCAAGGAGAGAATGAACCACCAAGCCACAGCTTCCTATATCTGAGAGAAAGGACAAGGATGTTCAGGGGTCCTGTAGTCCCTAGGCTTCGCCACTTCCTCATCTTGCGTAATCTCCCTGAACCTCAGTCTCCCCATCTATGGAAAGGAAGTCAGTTCCTCCTTGGGCGAGCTGGTTCATCTTTGAGCATCAGGTTCTTCATATGAAGTTGGAAATTAGTGGCACAGGGGCATTTCATCTTTTTGGGTAGGGAGGTTGACCTTTAACTCTCTCTTTTTTTTTTTTTTAATCTTGTGAGAGAGAAAGAGTGGGGAAGGGACAGAAAGAAAGAGCAAGAGAGAGTCTCAAGCAGGGTCTGCACCACCAGCTCAGAGCCTGACACAGGGCTCACGAACCATGAGATCATGACCTGAGCTGAAAGCAAGAGTCAGACACTTAACCGACTGAGCTGCCTAAGCGCCCAGACCTATAATTCTCTTAATCCTCTGTGAGCAGAGCCACCTTTATAAAGTGTTCCCCTTGCCTTGCTTTTCCTCATGTACATATTGTGACAGGTAGATGGTAACTGAGGCCAGAGCAGAATAGCCAGTTTACATCTCACCCCTACAATGAATGCTTCTAGACGTTGAATAGAAAGGTAGGCAGGAGGCTAAACTTTTTTTTTAGGTGAAATTCAAATAACTTAAAATTAAGTATTTTAAAGTTAACAATTCAGAGGCATTTAGTATATTCACACTGCTGTACAACTGCCATCTCTGTTCACTTCCAAAACATTTCTCTCACTCAAAAATGAGCCCCTCACCCCCTAATGGGTCTCTCCCCATTCTCCCCTCCTCCCAGCCCTTGGCAAGCACCAATCTGCTTTCTGTTTTTTGTGTCAAAAAATATTTTTTTTAACATGTGTTTATTTTTGACAGAGAGAGAGAGAGACAGAGTTTGAGCTGGGAAGGGGCAGAGAGGGAGACACAATCCAAAGCAGGCTCTAGGCTCTGAGCTGTCAGCCCAGAGCGCTGCACAAGGTTCGAACCCACAAACAGGGAGATGATGACCTGAGGCAAGTCAGATGTGTAACCAACTTAGCAACCCAGGTGCCCCTCTGTTTTTAATGTTTTTAAAAAAATGAAAGTGTAATTTCCATTTAGTGAAATTCACTTTTTAGTTTGGGGTTGTGTGAGTTTTGATAAATGCATACAGTTGTGGAACCGTCACCCCAATCACCCCAACTAGTTTCCTCCTCACTGTTACCCAATTGTCCCTTTGTGTAGTCCAGACGCCGGCAACCACACTAATCTGTTCCTATAGTTCTGTTTTTTCCAAAATGTCACATAACTGGGATCATAAAAGGTTTAGCCTTTTGTATCCAGCTTTCTTCAGTTAGCATTCTAAGTAATTTTCTTTTTTGGGGGGGTCTATCTAGCTTAAGTAAAAAAATTACTTTAAAATGCGTGTCTGAGGGGAGGGGCTTAGCTAGGATCTGGGTGGGGATGGCCCTTTCCCAAGGCCAGATGAGCGACCCTTTTCTCCGCCAGGTGCAAAGCGCGCTGGACGGGTTCCGTCCCGCTCCTAAGAGAATCAATAGAGGGCGCTGTGGGCCCAGAACGCGAGGCCCAGTTAGGGAGGAGGCTCCGCCTCTTTCCGGTGCCCGCGGGGCTGCTCAGCTCCTATAGGTTAGAGGAGAAACGGGGGCGGGGCCGGAAAGCTCCCTCATCCGACCCGCAGTGGCGCGCCCCGGGACTCTAGGCGGTCTCCCCTGCAGGCGGCGGAAGTCAGGGGTGCGGCGCGGCCCCGCCCCTTCCCGGACTCGTCCCCCGCCTCCACCCCCTCGGCGCGCATGCTCTTTGGCGCTTCAGTCCGCCTCGCGCGCGCTCCGGCCTGTTCTTTCCTCTGGTCCCGCCCTTTCCTCTGGTCCCGTCCCTGACCCCGCCCCCGCGCATTCTCACGTACGCCTCGCACGCAAATGGCGCAAACGTGTGGCTTCCGCGTGTTCCCCGCTCGGAGGCGCTCGCCCACTTTCTCCCGCGCTCGCCGGTGCTGAGGACGCGCCCTGTGGCTGGGTGCTGTCGCCCTGCGGAAGTGCTACAGTGGTCTAGAGGCCGCAGTGAAAAGAACAGGTGACGTTAATTTTAAGCCACAGTATCCGCAACATTGTGATTTTTTGCCCAGGTGACGAGTGTAAGAAGCTACGCACGAAATACCTCATTCTTTTCTTTCTGCCCCGACTGCATCTATGTGCAGATGGCCACGGGCCCAAGGCCAGCAGCCACGCGTGGGGTAGCGACAGGGTCAAGGGTCAGCAGTCACGCGTGGGACCACGACAGGGTCAGGGGTGGGCAGTCACTCGTGGGGCAGAGACAGGGTCCAGGGTCAGCAGCTACATGTAGGTTGGCTCTGGTCCAGGGTAAGCAGCAACGTGTGGTTTAGCAACAGGGTCCAGGGTCAGCAGGCACCTGTTGTGTGGCTACGGTGCAGGTGGCCACCCCACTGGGAGCCAGGCCTGGTGGTCTGGAAGGGCATAGTCTCCTGCGGGCTTTGTGCACACTGGCCCCGAAGGAGCAGTGGAGAAGGTGTTGGAATGGGTTGGTGTAGGACTTCCAAGTCCTGCTAAGAAGCTTGGATTTTATTTCTTGTGAAGGAGTGGCCGTCTAGGAGGGACGTGATCAAGGTTATGTTCAACAACCACCCCCCCCTTTTTTTTTTTAAAGTGTATTTATTTTAGAGAGCACAAGCAGGGGAGGGGCAGAGTGAGAGAGGGACAAGACAATCTGAAACAGGCCCCAGGCTCTGAGCTGTCAGCGGAGAGCCTGATGCAGGGCTGGAACCCATAAACGGTGAGATCATACCTGAGTGAAAGGAGTCGCTTAACCGACTGAGCCACCCAGGCATCCCAATGAAACTACTTTATTGGAATATTGCATGATACACACTCAGAGGAAGGGTGTAGCTTATGTGTTTAGCTCCGTGAATTTTCACAAACTCAATATATATCCATGTACCCAGCACCCCACCCAAACTCTCAAGTTTTTTGTTTTTTTTTTTTTAAGTTTAAAAAACATTGTGGAAGGGGCACCTGGGTGGCTCAGTCGGTTGAGCGTCCGACTTTGGCTCAGGTCATGATCTCGCAGTTGGTGGATTCGAGCCCTACGTCGGGCTCTGTGCTGACTGCCGGCTCAGAGCCTGGAGCCTGTTTCGGATTCTGTGTCTCCCTCTCTCTCTGAGCCTCCCTGGCTCACGCTGTCTCTCTCTCTCTCTCAGAAATAAATTTTAAAAAATTGTGGAAATAATTAGAGGTACAGGGAGGTGGTACTGTGCACCCTTCTCTCAGCCTCTGCCACTGTTAACATCTTGCGTTCCTGAAGTACAACACCAAAACCAGGTTGTTGTGATAGGTGCAGTGCACGAGGCTTATTTGGATTTTTCCGGTTTTACATGATTCATTTACGTAGGTGTGTATATAGTTATATACCATTTTACACCAGCCATGTATGAGTTGCTCTGCATCCTTACCAGCAATTGATATTGTCAGAACGTAATGACATATATGGGCTCCTGAGTGGTTCAGTTGGTTAAGCATCCTACTCTTGCTATTGGCTCAGGTCATGATTTCGTGGTTCGTGAGTTTAATCCCTGCATTGGGCTCTATGCTGACGGCTTGGAGCCATCTTGGGATTCTCTATCTCCCTCTCTCTCTGCCTCTCCCCTGTGTGTAAGCATGTGCACTCTCTCTCTCAAAATAAACAAACTTAAAAAACACATAATGACACATATTCAGCCATTCTGGTAGGTGTAGAGGAACCTCACCACTGTTGTAATTTCTGTCATTTATTTTTGATGCAGAGAGAGACAGAGCATGAGTAAGGGAGGGGCAGAGAGAGGGAGACACAGAATCTGAAGCAGGCTCCAGGCTCTGAGCTGTCAGCACAGAGCCTGAGGTGGGGCTCGAACCCACAGACTGCGAGATCATGCCCTGAGCTGAGGTTGGACACTCTGAGCCACCCAGGTGCCCTTCATTTTTTAAAAATGTTTTTTTATTTATTTTGTGAGGGAGAATGGGGGAGGGAATGGGAGAGAGGCTCCCAAGCAGGGTCTGCACGGACTCCAACACAGGGCTCCATCTCACCCAGGAGATCAGGACCTGAGCCTTAATCAAGAGTCGGCTGCTTAGCTGACTGAGTCACCCAGGTGCCCCTAGTTTTGCCTATTTTAGATCTCCATACAAATCATACAGTACTTACACTCTTCTTGTCTGGCTTTTTCTGCTCAACACAGTGTCTCTGAGGTTTGTTTATATTTTTGTGTGTATCAGCAGTTTATTCATTTTTATGGCCAACTGTATTCCGTGGTATGAATATACCACAGTTGATTTAACCATTTGCCCAGCGGCGGATGTTTAGGTTTCCAGCGTACAACTATCATGAATGTATATGTTTGAGAATATACTGTCCCCCAACATAGATTGTGAGGTTTCCCCTTCTCCTCTGTGAGTGTGAGCTGGTAAAGTGGCAGTGGAGGAGAAGCTACATCCTGAGCACGAACCATTGACCCTCTTTGGTGGCGAGTTCTTTGGGAGGGGACTGGGCCTTCTTGGTTCCTGGTGGCCTCTCCTGGCCTATTTTAAGCATCTCTGTTGGGATAAACCTCATGGAAATGCACATCTGCTCTGATGTTCTCAAGGATCACTACATTACATGGCATCCTTACAAAGATCCTCAGAAGAAATTCCTGTGGAGGGGCACCTGGGTGGCTCAGTCGGTTGAGCGTCCGACTTCGGCTCAGGTCATGATCTCACGGTTTGTGGGTTCTAGCACCGCATCGGGCTCTGTGCTGACAGCCAGCTCAGAGCCTGGAGTCTGTCTTCAGATTCTGTGCCTCCCTCTCTCTCTGACCCTCCCTTGCTCATGCTGTCTCTCTCTCTCTCTTTCAGAAATAAATTCAAAAAACATGAAAAATTTAAAAAAAAAGAAATTCCTGTGGAGTCTCAGTAGCAGAAATAATTTCATTTCTCCTGGGCCGTTGGTTTGTTCTTATTTTAAGGCACCGTGAATTGGCAAGTGATCAAGTTACACACATGTGAGGTCCTTACGTATGAAGCGCCGTTTGCTTTTGTATCAGTCTTTGGAATGGCCCTATTTTGTGTGCTGGCCTCTGTGTAGTTTCCTTCTACTCTTTCAGTCCTTGCTTTCTTGTTAGACTTTATGGACACCTGGGAGCCACCTTTATGCTATTCTGGCATAGGGTGGGTTATGATAAATCTGGCACAGGGCACAAGGTCATCTACGGCAGGGGAGGTGTCGCCTCAGCTCTGGGTGGTGTTTGAAGGGTTGTCTAGCTGAAGTGGGAGCCTTCGTTTGACCTCAGCCTCCTTAGCGGTCGGTGAACTGGCCTCACACTGGCTGTACAAGTGTGTGAAGCGCAAGCAAATCCTCCAGCTGCCTCTGGAGCCGGCTGTGGCTGCCGCGTCATCCTTCGCCCCAGGTTTTGTTGGCTGTGGCTCTCCCCTGTCCCACCCTGGCCCTTTGTAATATCCGTTCCGACCCAGTGGCCTGCGGGCTTTCCTGGATGCTGCTGACCTTGTGGTGTCTGTCGTTTTCATTCTCTCTCGAGTTTTGCTCTCTCCCCACTTGCCCTACAAGTCCTGGGCTGGGAGTACACTTCGTGTCACCCCTGCTTTGGTCCCCTCTCTTCTCTGGCCCTGCTAAATTGCAGGTTTCTGGTGCTGATGGACAGGAGCGCGTGCTGCGTGAGAGGAGGGGGTGGGATTGGGGGCTGGGGCTCCTAAATGAGCAGCAGCTGTAGAAAGGAATGCGTTCCCCAAACCCACTCTCCCCCTGCCACACCCCGGGTGTTGAAAAGGAGCTGGGAGTGACAGCTGCAGAGTTTCCTGAATTAGGGGCCCTCAGTCACAGGTTCCCCCACAGTGCGGCCTGTTGTAGCGGACAGCCTCATGATCAGATTCAGGAGGAAGAAGGAGGAAAGGGACTGGAAGAAGGCCGCAGGTGCTGCACCTGTAGCAGAGATCAGCTCGTCTGTGTCCCGTGGTCTCTCACCCTTTGGGAGATCAAGAGGATGTTCTGAAAATCCCAGGAGAGAATTGATGAACCTCTCCTGTTCTCCTGTTGAGAGAAGAAAGTGTCGGTGGGGCTGGGCAGGCACTGAGGGTTCATGGAGGGCTGCTGGTTTGAGATCCGGGAGGAGGCGTTCTCCATTCTCCAGGGGATCCTTGTGGTGTGTGTCCCTGGCTTTCTGCGGGAGGGCGAAGTGGCAGGCGCAGGGGTGACCTGGAGCACGTGGCTGTTTCTGGGCCTCACCTCGCATTCAAAAGAGCAGGGCTACTTTCTGCTACTGCTCTCTTCTACTGCAAAAACTCTCTGGTAGTGAGTTCCTTGCCCTTGGGGGTTTTCAGTCAGAGGCTGCGTAGATAGCAGAGTTTTTTGTGGAGGGGGAAAATAATCACGCTGAAGGTCACTTTCTGCACTGTGTTAGCATTGAACATAGAGCAGATCCAGCTGCAGAGGCCTGCCTGGTCAGGGCCCGACCCCGCTTTCTCGGTCCCTCCAGGAACCGTGGAGATATTGATTGACCTAGGAAATCAGTTGCCACAGAGAGACAAAACTACAGGGACTGTGCGAGGCTGAGGACCCTTAGTCAGACACTCTGGCAGCTTCTGCCCGAAGACTGAACTGGGGAGAGGGGAGGGCCTTGCTCTTGGCGGGCAGTGGCCGCGGCAGCAGCGGAGGGTGGGTGATGTGGGGTGAAACCGGCATGGAGCTCTTCCAGCGCCGAGTGAGGTCTCTTGCAGATTTACGACTTGGGAGTTTCTCCACAGTTGGGTCTCTCCTCCTTTTTAATCTCTCACTTTCAAAACAGGGTGTCCTTTTTCTTTGATTTTTAAAAATTGTGGTTGAAATTTACCATCTTAATCCTTTTTAATTTTTAATTCAGTGACAGAAGCACATTCACAATGTTGTGTAATCATCACCACTGTCCTTGTCCAGAATGTTTTCATTATTCTAAATAGAAAGTCTGTACCCATTAAACGCTAACTCCCGTGCCCCCTCCCCTCCACCCTGGCACCCACTGTCTACTTTCTGTCTCTTTGACTTTTTTTTTCTGACTTTTCTCGGTGCCTCATGTAAGTACATTCATACAATATCTATCTCTTATATACTGACTTGTGTCCCCCTAAAATTCATGTTCAGTTCCTAACTCCTAGTATTTCAGAATGTGACTGTACTTAGGGTCTTTGCAGACGTGATTGCGGTAAAATAAGTTCTCATGGGTGGGCCCTGATCCAATGTGGTTGGTGTCCATACAAGAAGAGGAGATTAGGACACAGATAACACACACCAAGAGATGGCCCTGTGAGGAGGACACAGTGAGAAAAGGTGGCCTTCTACAGGCCAAGGAGAGAGGCCTCAGAAGAAACCAAACCTGCCGGCACCTTGATCTTGGACTTGTAGCCTCCAGAGCTGTGAAAAATAAATTTCTGCTGTTTAGGCTGCCCAGCCTGCGGTTTTGTCATGATGGCCCCGGCAAATAAAGACTTTGTCCTTTTGTGACTGGTTTATTTCGGTTAGCATTAGTTTTTCAAAATGCTCATCCATGTTGTAGCATGTATTAGAAATTCATTTTTTATGGCTGAAGAGTATCCCAATGTATGGATAGACCACATTTGGTTCATGTGTTCCTCTGCTGATGGACCCCTGGATTGTTTATTGTGCCGCTCAGAACATGGCTCTGCAAGGGCCTGTCTGAGCCCAAACAGGGTGTCCTTAAATTACATGCAGTGAGCCCTTTAGACAGTGCATAGCTCACGTTTTCCCTTCCTGCCTGGTCTGGTGGCTTTCTCTGTCCCTTCAGCCTGTGTCTTTCCCTGTTCTCTCCCATAGCCCTCCACCACCTTTCCCTAACACACCAATTCCTCTCTTCCCCTGACAGCATTCACTTGGATCAATGGGAGAAGCTGTGGCTTTATGAATCAGGCATATCCAGGTTCAAGTTCAGGCCACTCTGCTCCTGTGAGGTGATGTTGAACAAGTTGCTGCCGCAGTCTGAGCCTCGGCTTTCTCGTTGTGACATGGTGGCATGCCCACCACTCGTGACAGGTGATACACTTGGCTCAGAGCAGGCACATCATTGACTTTGAGTTCCTTTTCTTTTCCCGGACCCAGGGCTGCCCCCTCCTCTCATGGCAGCTAGAAGACTCAGTATTGGTGTATTAGTTGGGGTTCTCCCAAGAAACAGAGCCAATAGGATGTAAGTTTATAGAGAGAGGTCAAGGAGAGTTTATAGAGAGAAGTCAGAAATCCACAGAGGAAGCTGGTGGCTGGAAATTCTTGCAAGAGTAGATGCTGCAGTTTTGAATCAGAAGCAGTCAGAGGCAGCATTCCTTCCTCTTCCAGGGTGGGGAGCTCAGGCTTTTCTTTTAAGGCCTTCAACTGATTGGGTGAGGCCCATTCACATCATGGAGGGTGATCCGCTTGACTCAGAGTCTACAGATTTTAATATTAAGTACATTTAATTTATTTTTATTTTTTTTAATGTTTTTTATTTATTTCTAGGAGAGAGAAAGACAGTGTGAGCAGGGGAGGGTCAGAGAGAGAGGGAGTGACAGACTCTGAAACAGGCTCCAGGCTCTGAGCTGGCAGTCAGCACAGAGCCTGACGCGGGGCTCGAACCCACGAACCGCGAGATCATGACCTAAGCGAAAGTCAGACGCTTAACCGACTAAGCCACCCAGGCGCCCCAATATTAAGTACATTTAAAAAATAGCTGCACAGCAACATTTCAACTGATATTTATCAAACAACTGGGCACTAGTTAACCTAGCCGAGTTAACACATAAAATTGACCATTGCAGTTGGTACCTTGTCATTTTTCTTCAGATTGGCCTAAAGATTCAGTGTAATCCCTATGAAAGTCCAAGAAGGCCTTTAAATAGCAATTTGCAGGCTGATTGCAGAATTCATATGGACGTGTGAAGGAACTACAATAGCCAAGGCAATCTTTTAAAAGAAGATCAAAGTTGAGAGATTCACACTACCTGATTTCAGGACTGATTAGGAAGCCACAGTGGAAAGGTAGACACACAGATCAATAGGAAATAATATAGTTCAGTAACAGCTTTATACACATATCATCAATTGATTTTCAATAAAAGGTACGAAGGCAGTTGAGTCTTTCACCAAGTGTTGCTGGAACCCCTGGATGTTCACATGTGAAAATCTAAACTTCATTTTAAACCTGGCAGCCTATTAAAAATTGCACAAAATGGATCACAGGTCTAAATGTAAAACCTAAAATTGTTACACTTCTAGGAGAAAACAGGAAAACATCTTGGAGATCTTGGGTTAGGCAAAGAGTTCTTTGGATTTGATGAAAATTACGAATTTCTGCTTTTTGAAAGATATCTTAGTGCATGAAAAGACAAGTCACCGACGGAGAGAATTCTTACAGATTACGTATCTGATGAAATATATTTTTATATATGAAATATATATTATATATATGAAAATATTTTATATATATGAAATATATTTTTATATATTTAGCATATATAAAAACATCAAAGCTCAATAGAAGAAAACAAACCCATTAAAAATAGTTGAAAGATTAAAACAACCACTCCAAAGATACACGAAAGAAGTGGATGACAAAAACACACACGGAAACATGGTTAGTATCAGTAGTCAGGCTCCTGGGTGGCTCAGTCAGTTAAGCATCCAACTTTGGCTCAGGTCATGATCTCCTGGTTCGTGAGTTTGAGCCCTGCATCGGGCTCTGTGCTGACAGCTCAGAGCCTGGATCCTGCTTCGAATTCTCTGTCACCCTCTTTATCAGTCCCTCCCCAACTCACCCCTCTCTCTCTCAAAAAATAAACATTAAAACATTAAAAAAAATCATTAGTCATTAGGAAAATGCAAATTGAAACTACAATAAGATACCACTGTGTACCTACAAGAATGACTGAAATGTGAAAGACTGACCCTACCTAGGATCAGCAAGGAGGTGAAGAACTGGTGGCAGGAATGGAAAATGGCACAGTCACCTTAGGAAAAAATTAAATGGACCCTCTACCGTGTGATCCAGCCACTCCCCTTCTGGGTATTTATTGGAGAGAAACGAAAGAGGATTGATAAGTGAAACTGAATATAGATGCTCCCGGAAGCTTGATCGGTAGCAGCCCAAACTTGTAGACAACCCAGTGTCTGTCATGAGGAGAATGGATAGCAAATTGTGGTCATTCCGTACAGTGGAATATAGCCCAGAATACAAAGGAATAAGCTATCGATACAGAACTGCAGTGTGAACACATCTTAAAATAATTATGCTGAGTGAAAGAAGCCAGATAAAAAAGAACACAAAAGATGTG
This sequence comes from Crocuta crocuta, assembly GCF_008692635.1. Lineage (NCBI taxonomy): Eukaryota > Metazoa > Chordata > Mammalia > Carnivora > Hyaenidae > Crocuta > Crocuta crocuta. Next base: position 1,098,834 of record NW_027529647.1, read on the forward strand.
ATTCCATTTATATTCACATCTAGGAAATGCAAATGCACAGAATGTATAGTGAAGAAAGCAGCTGAGGGGCTGCTGGGTAGGGGCTGGAGGGGGGAGGCATGAGGAAAATTGGGAAGTGAGGAATCTTCACTATTTTGATTGTTCTGATATATATGCATCAGATTTGATTAGCGTTCTGTGCTACAGGTGGACTAGACCTCAGTAAAGCTGTGTTAAGTGTAAAGCCCATGGAAGAATGGCCAGTTACTTCATTTCCTTTCCTCCATGGCCGACTGCCATCCTTAGTGACACCCTCCCCCCAGCCGGACAAGCCAGTGTCTGCGTTCCTTCAGCTTCATAGAACTGGCTCTTAGGGGCCATCATGTGTCATTAGGAAAACTGCATCAAATAGCACATTACTGACATGACAAAGTTCTGGAATCCCCATGTCACTGGAAATGGATCTCTGTCCGTTGTCTTACGTCACAGCATGGGACACGCCTCCTAATTCCCCCTTTGTCCTCCAAGGTGTCAGCATTCTGTATCTTCCGGAAGCCCCGAGAAGGTTAAGCGCCTAGCCATCTACCTCAAAGGTCAGATGTCGCATGTTTCCTTAACCAGCTATTGTGGCTTCACCCTCCTGACCTTTGGAGAGGGGATGAATTGTTTGTCAGTGGCTGTCAAATAGAATCTAGCTTTGCCCTATGGCTCCTTCATTCAGAAAACTGAGGCAGGTCAAGGTCAGTGACTTGGCCCAGACTTTAGATCAAGTTAGCGCAGGGGCCGAGAAGGCTTGGGGTCCTAACCCCTAGACCTAACCCGAGGGATGCCCCACTTTTTCTCCACCACCCCTGCCCTGTGACCCATGTCACATGACCCCAGGGCCGCTGGGGGGAGAGAATCCGGCCCGGGCTCTGCCTTCCGGGGCCTGGCAGCTGGCACAGCAGTGGCAGAGCGAGCCTCTGTGCAGCCTGTCAGGGTCTGCGCTGCTTCCCCATCACGTCCACCCAGTTGCCCTAGTGACTGTGTGACCCTTTCTCCCCCACCCGGCGCTGCCACCAGCCCTATAAATAGAGGCGAGGAGCAGCTGGGCTCTCTTGGCAGTCACCATGAGGGCGCTGGTCCTGCTCTGCTGCTTTGTGGCATCGCTCCTGCTCCCAGGACAAACAGGTATGACCCTCACCCATGTCAACCAGGCCAGACTGCGACCCCCATGCGCCCGGAGGTCTCATGTTTGACTGCAGGGGGCGGGGGAGGGGAGTCTTGAGCAGTAGAAGGAGGATGAAGCCTCAGTGGTTCCTGGGGTTGATGGTATATCTTGATTCCTGGCATTGTCTCCATTCCCTTCTCCCTGGGGCCCAGGAGAAAATGGTACAGAGAACCCGAGAGATGTCAGGGTATGCAGGGGAGGTCGGAGAACGTGGGAGCAGTGAACGGAGAGGTGCAGGCAGGCATGAGGCCTGAGCCAAGGGCCAAGAGCCAGAAGGCAGGTCTGTCCAGTAGATGTTGGGGAAGAGGACCCCAAAAGTCAAGACTAGAGGACCCTTCTAGATGGACAAAAGAACCCGGTCTTGGAGCTGGAGGGGCCCCTGGAGGTCTGAGTTGGCTTGACCCTCCCACGTGGTGGGGATTGGGCAGGGGGCTGGCTTTGCATGACTGAGGACTGGGCGTAGTGCATAGAGTTGGGGGTTTGGAGAACAGCAGAGTAGAAAGGGGGTCTGTTGGATACAGATTGGAGATGGGGTTGGGGATTGGACGCAGAGTTCAGGAGAGGAGCAGGACCCACTGCAGCATATCCCTGGGCTGGGCTGGGGGCTCCGCTGGAAGGGGGCTGGGGCATGTGTGCATGGTTTTCCTTTGATATCTCAGCACTTTGTGTGGCAGAGGTGGTGGCTCAGGTTACAGCATGGAGGTTATTTCTAGGCATAGAGGGGACACCAGAGCATTTGTCACCTCTTTCTTCCCAAGACTTCTGGGGCCGGGTCCCCCTTGGTGATGCTTCAGGGGTGGTGTGGGGACCCCCAAGCATCTGGGTCTCCTGCTTCGTCTTTTCATGAGTGGCAGTCTTCATCTGCACAGGGGACCATGGCAGCCAGAGCCCCTGGCTCTCCGATCTTTGAGATTCTGGGTGTTGATGTCCCTGTCCCAGCCAGGAGAGCAGGTAGCAGGCAGGAGCAGAAGCTGTTCCCTCAGGGTTTAGGGACCTGGGTGGGGGGATTCGGCCTCGTGTGTGCGCTGGGCCCTGCCCTTGTCTGCCCTTGAGTTAATTTGGGCCTTGCAGGGCTGCCGTGGCTGGAGCGGTGAGGATTCCAAGCGGCTGTCAGGTGGCTAAGTATGGAAACAGCCGTGTAATTGGATCCTGAGCCCTGAGCCCCGAGCCACTGCTGCCCGCTCCCCTCTCAGCCCCTGCCCCGCTCCGCCCAGCCCCTGCCTCGCTCCCCTCTCAGCCCCTGCCCTGCTCCCCTCTCAGCCCCTGCCCTGCTCCGCCCAGCCCCAGCTGCTGCCTTGCTTCCACACAGCAGGCCCCGGGGACTTTTAGCCTTTTAGGGGCATCCTTCATCTTTCCTCCCAACAAGGGAACTGGACATCTGGAACGTTCCATAGGCCTGACTGGGAATCTTGCTGTGGGGGGAAGGAGGCGGGCAGGCACTTTTTGCGAAGCTCATCTCTGTGCATGCTCCTTCCCTCCTGGACTCTGCCCAGGCCTGGCTTCCAGGGAGGGTCGTCCACCACGTGCAGAGTCCTCTTTCTCCTCAGTCCTGCTCACCACTTTGGCTGTGGACTCTTGCCCTGGGGCTGAATTTTATCACTATTCCAGCTGTAGATTACCTGAAAGACAGCTCTCTCCTGTGCCCACCAGGAGGTTCCAGCCGTGGGGGTGGCTTCTCCCTGCCCCCGTGATAACAGTCCTTGCTACTGGTTGATTTCCCACTGGAATTGTGCCATGAAGTAAATGCCACCTTGCCCAAAGACAGCAGCTTTGCTCCTGAACTTCTCACCCTACCACCGGGCCCTCATTTCCATCCCGTGTCACCTGCCCCTGGCTGGATGGCAGTGTGACTTTCTGTCTAACCCAGCGTCCTGCTCCCTGGGGGAGGAGCGGGCCCTACAGAGCCTTGCTTCCTTCTTTTGTCCCCATGTTGCTCCTGTGGTCCTCTGGACTGAGGTGGCCTCTTCTCATTCCCAAGCAAGGGGCCAAGTACCTCTCCTGATGCCAGGACACAGCCAGAGCTGCTGGGGCCCCATCACCAGACACATTGTGGGTCCCTATCCCCCAGCCCCTGGCCTCCGTGCATTTGTCACCACTGGGGTCCTCCTCTTTGTCTTGGGGACTTGGCCTGCTCACGGACAGGGGAAAGCAGCCTTGAGTATTGTCTAGGTAAGAGAGTGAAAGCCAGAGGAACGAGAGATGTGTACAAGGTCAGGCAGTGAATTAGGGATGGTCTCACCCTACCCCGGAGTTCCTGCCTTTGCCTCCTCCCAAGAGTGGCATGGTGGGGGTGGCCAGAGCTGAGAAAGCACTCGGGTTCAAGCTGCTGGCGTCTGCTAGGCTGGACTGGGGACTTCTTTGTTTCCTGCTGTCTGCTTGATGCACAGATTGGGGCAGACGGGGATTCTGAGCCTTCTCCTCCCTCCAGCCCAGCCTTGGTTTGGCCTGCTTGCAGCCTGCTCTGGCCTCCACCCTGCCATCCTACTGGTGAGAAGTTTGTGCACACTGGGGCTGACCTGTCCCCTCCATGAGAGATGAGGGTCTGTCAGGAACCCATTTGTGGCCCCTCCTCACCCACCCCAGGTTGGCTATTTCCAGAAAGAGACTGTGTTCACGGTCCCTCAACAGGAGAGCCCAGCTGCTGCAGTCCACTGTGGGGAGGGGTCATGAGCTCAGGGGTTTTGGGGAGAGGGCAGAAGCCTTTGCGGCGCCCCCCGCAAGGTGTGACTCCTGGCTCAGTGCAGCCGGATGAGCCCATAGGGAGAAGATAGCCTGCCCCTTCCCACATCGAGTCTACAAAGTACTCGTGGGATTTGCTAATGGATGTGCACACCTTGCTTAGTGGCCCGTGGAACCAGAGTTTGGGACATGCTGGTTTTGTCCCTCATCTGGGTGTGGCGCTGAAAGTCAAAGAGCTGGTTCAAGGCAGGTCGGAGCTGGATTTCAGGTTTCCTTCCTCCCCTGGAAGGAGGTCCACAGGAGGCCAGCTGCATCCACCTGAGCCTTTGGTGCTCACTTAGGTGTGGTGGGCTGGGAAGGAGCCTAATCCCTACAGACACAGGAGGAAGATGGCTGTTCCTCTCTGACAGGGTCTCAGGGCCAAGGACAGGGTCTAGGTGCTGTGTCTCCTGGTCTGGAACGAGGGTGCAGCCGGGAGAGTGGGCAGGGGTGGGGTCTGCCACTGTGAGATGCTGGACTTAGCTCTCTCCTGGACACCTTTCCTGCTCCAAATCCAGACCCACTCACTGCAACAACCCCTTACATTTAAATACTGCCTGGGTACAAAGCCTTTTCGTTCAAACAGCTTGCTACATCTCACTGTGTACTAAGCATCCCAGATTTATCATGTACCTCTTGTTGTTTAGGTATGGTACTAGGGGAATTCACACAGGCATTTCATCCTTGGCATGCTTACAGTCCAGTACAGGTAACAGGGCTTCTTCTGCCTTGTGGCCTTACACACACACACACACACACACACACACACACACACACACACGCCACGCATGAATGTTGTAAGGGAGACGCAGGTAAAGTGAGGTGGGGTGGAAGGACCTGGGGAGATCGTTTTTAGCTGAGTGGACCAGGAACTGTTTTACAGTTGAGGGAATATTTGAGATGGGCCTGGAAGAAAGTAGCATTGAGACATGGAGTGATGGAGGGAAGAGGATTCCACTTTAAAGGAGCAGGATGAGCAAACTCATGCCGTCAGGAAAGGTTGGGGCTCTGGTGAGAACTGGGCAAGGATAAGAGCAGGCAGAGCAAAGTGGGGTCATGGGGAAGGTCCTTGGAAGGCTGGGTTGGACCAACCCTGGAGGACCTCATGTGGTCGGCTGATGAGGAGGGCTTTGTTCTGTGGATGGTGGGTAACCTTTGAAGGTTCTGGAAGCATCCATCTGGCAGATGTCTGTAGGGAGGGGGAGGATGAGGGAGGCTGATTGGAGGACCCTGTCAGAAATGCCATTTAGAGGGTATGTGAGCTCCGCAAGGTGGTGGAGGCAGAGAGGAGGGCCAGACCCAGCAGGTAGCTGCGGTGTAATCCACTGGACTTTGAAACCTGTCAAGCCAGGGCCACAAGGAAGCCTTGTGGGTCTAGTGTGGGTCGCTGGAGGTGTGATCTTGGCAGATAACTAACTAACTAACTAACTAACTAACTAACCAGGAACATACAAGAACAGATTTTCAAAGCTCAGCTTGGGTCATTATGAATTTGAGGTGCCAGGGAGACATCTGGATGGAGATCCTGGCTGTCTCCATCCAGATGGAAAGTCTCATTTGGAGGCCCAGAGATGAGAGGCACTTGTGTGAGGATGAGGCAGTTGCAGAGAGAGCAAAAGAAGAGATGCAGGGTTGGTTGTTGGGCAGCGCCAGATTTGGGCAGTGGGAAGAGGAAGATGAGGGGCACCAGGGTGGTTCAGTTGGTTGAACGTCTGACTTCAGCTCAGGTCGTGATCTCATAGCTTGTGAGTTTGAGCCCCGCATTGGGCTCTGTGCTGACAGCTCAGAGCCTGGAGCCGCTTTGGATTCTGTGTCTCCCTCTCTCTGCCCCTCCCCTGCTCACATCCTGTGTCTGTCTGTCTCTCACAAAAATAAATAAGCATTAAAAATTAAAAAAAAAAAGGAAGGTGAGTGGATTTCAGGAAAAGGAGAAGAGACCCAGGAAGAGGCAGTGACCTGAAAGCCAAGAGAAGGGCACATTCTATTTAAAAAAAAAAAAAAATTTAACGTTTATTCATTTTTGAGAGACAGAGCGCAAGCAGAGGTAGGACAGAGAGAGAGGGAGACACAGAATGGGAAGCAGGCTTCAGGCTCTGAGCTGTCAGCACAGAGCCCGACACAGGGCTCCAACCCATGAACCATGAAATCATGACCTGAGTGGAAGTCACATGCTTAACTGACTGAGTCACCCAGGTGCCCTGGGAAGGGTGCATTCTAGAAAGGCGTTCGGAAGGCTGAGATGCCAAAGAGATGCTGGGGAAGATGCGGCATTAGCTTTGATACCCCAGAGGTCGCAGGCAGAGAGCGTGAGGGCCTTCTGTACCTCTAGCCAGGGTGCAGAGGCAACACACTTAGACAGTGGCCTCAGGAGGGATAGAGATGTAAGAGTAAGTGGGCAGGAGGTTTGTGGATGTACCAAATGTCCTTTTCAACACTAGGAAGACTAAGTGTGTTTATGGGCCAATGGCCAGGGTCCTGGGAGACTGACAGTTCCAAGGACTGACAGACACAAGATAGAGAGTAAGTGACCAAGATGTCAGACGTGTCAGAAGGGTGGGGTAGGTCTTAGGAGACACATGCCATAGCATCGTAGAGACCTCAGAGGGACAGTGCATACTTGAGGCAAACCCAGGAGCCAGCCAGGGAGCTAAACTAGAGGGTAGGGATCTGGTCTACACTAAGACTGCTGTGGAGGGCTGGAGGGTCACGGGGCGAGGGGAAGGAACCATAATGCTGTTCCAAGAACCCGTGAGGTGGAAAGGGAGGCCGGTCGCCCCAAGTTGCATGGGGTGCAAGAGCAGCGCCAAGACCAGAACCTGGTCTGTGGTGCTGGAGGAACACCCACCAGGCAGAGCCCGGAGACGAAATCAGTGAACCAGCTTTTTAGTGTGGGTGAAAGTTAGTTTCTCAACACAGGTGGACCAGCCCCCTCAAGCCAGGTGCTATGGAGAACAGGGCACAGTCTGGCCCCAAGCTCCACCATCTAAGGTGTCCATTCAGCAAATGTCCTCTGGGCCTGCAGTGGGAAAGGCTCTGTGGTTGGACTCCAGGATCTGTGACTTAGCGGGAGCCGGCTGGGAGGCACGTGGTGAGTTCCCCGGACGTCAGCCTCGGTTCTCACTGTGGAACAGAGATAGTCCCAGGTTCGGGTTTCCTCTGGGCTTTTTTCCTGGCTGGGAGGACTTGGCCGCGCCCCTCGGCGGGCCTCATTTTGGGATCAGGGAAGCCCTGTCCCATTTGGTTTCAGCCCCGTCCCTCTGCAGCCCTGAAGGTGGTTTTGTTGAGACTCAAGGTCCCGGGCAGGGACATGCCTGCACTTGTCACTTCCTCATCCTCCCTCACAGAGGGCTCCAGAGCAGCCTTTCCTGAGCTGCCTGGTCTCAGGGTTGGGGGCTTGGGCCTCAGAACCAGTTCCTGCTGTTAGGAGGTCAGCCATTCATACCCCCCAGCCACGGCCTGCAACGGCCTCCTCCCCAGCGTGAAGACAGCAGGCTGCCCTACCCGGCTGCTCTGGGGGTGGGTGTGCCCAGGGCCCAAGAGACCGTGGTGCCAGCAGGCAGCTTCTGCCTGGCACCATCCCAGGAGCCCGTCTTCCCTGGGACCATGTCATCAGAGCCACACAAAAACATAGTCTCCACTGCTCCATCCACTCCAAATCCTGGGCCCCAGAAGGATTTTGAGTGGAACATTGGCTTAGCTGGGGCGGGCTCCCCAGCTTCACTGCAAGCATGTTATGCAGTGAGAAAAGCCTTTTCTCTCTTTCGAGGCTTAGGCGGACCCTCCCCCCAGGGGTCCTTGTCCTTTACCACCTTGGCAGGACTGACCCTCTTGTCCTCTGTCACCTCAGAGCACTAAGGGCACAGAGCAGGCGTGGGCTGCGTGGCCAGCTCTAGGGAGGAGGAGGGCCCTGTGCAGAGTCTGAGAAAGGAGAGACAAGGCTTTACCTGCGGAGCCCACCCTGGGTTGGGAACAGAATGCATTCATGATTAGGGGTGAGCAGCGTATGGGCAGCAAGTGATGTAAGAATGCAACTGCCTTTCAACCCGGTACTTGCCCAGAGAATGCAGGTGTGCTAATTTAAAGGGATACGTGCACCCCTATGTTTATAGCAGAACTGTTTACAATAGCCAAATTATGGAAGCAGCATGGATAAAGAAGATGTGGCATGTGCACACGTGCGCGCGCGCGCGCGCGCACACACACACACACTGGAATATCAGTCATAAAAGAGAATGAAATCTTACCATTTACAACGACACGGATGGATCTAGGGAGTATAACGCTAAGCAAAACAAGTCAGAGAAAGACAAATACCATTTGATCTCATTTATATGTGGAATTTAAGAAACCAAACAAACAAGCAAAGGGAAAAAACAGACAAAGCAAGAAACAAAGACTCTGTTCTACAGAGAATACACTGATGGACACCAGAGGGGCAGGGGCTAAGGGGACGGAGGAAATACAGGGTGGGGATTAAGCAGTGCACTTGTCATGATCAGCACCGGGTGTTGTATGGAAGTGTTGAATCATTCTATTCTGCACCTGAATCTAATATTACACTGTCTGTTAACTAACTGGAATAAACATTTAAGAATTAAAAAACCCCAGAAAACGGGTGCCTGGGTGGCTTAGTTGGTTAAGTGTCCAACTCTTAGTTTCTGCTCAGGTCGTGATCTCATGGTTCATGGGTTTGAGACCCAGGTCGGCTCCAAGCTGCCAGTGAGGAGCCTGCTTAGGATTCTCTCTCTTCTCTCCCTCTCTCTCTACACCTCCTCTACTCTCTTTTGCTCTCTCGTTCTTTCTTTCTTCCAAAATAAATAAACATAAAAAAGACAGACAAATGAGATATGAGGTATAACATGGATTCGGACACAGTGGCCACTGATTGGGGGCGAGACTGAAGAGAGGCAGGAAAGGGGGTGCCGATGGGGGGCCCTCTCTGAAAAGCCAGCTCTCTAGCCCCAGGGCCATGAGGTCCTGGCCAGCCATGCTGCTCAGACAAGAACGGGCCATGTCTCTGCCCCACAGGAGCTGACTTCTATTTGGGGAGATGACACGCACTGAGAGAAAATGTAACTAACACCCGGGCAGCTCTGGTTGGAGTTCAGAGGAAGGCTGGAAGGTCGGCCTCATGGAGGGGCAGGGTTTCAGCTGCACTGGGAGGAAGGACAACAGTCACTGGACTGTCGGTTCTTAGAGGGTAGGGGCAGCGTGTTTGGTTAATTTGCTCACCGCTGAGTCACCGGTGCCCAGCCTGGCGCTTGGTTCATAGAAGGCCCCTAACAGTGTCTGATGACTGAGGGGTGGTTTGTGCAGGCAGAGGAGGAAGAGCATCTGCATCTGGTGGTGGTGGTCAGAACCAGGAATGGGGACACTGGGGGCGTTGTACCGGCCAGGGGGCGGGGAGGAGCCCTGCTCTGGCTCCGTGTGGCGCTCCTGGTGTGGGGGTCAGACCACCCTGATAGGCGAAGGGTCTGGAATGCTGAGGCAGGTGGCGCTCCCTGAGCCCTTGGCATACTGTAGCCCCTCCCCTTCTCCCTCTCAGATATTTTTGGATCCTTCTAGAGCAGGGACTGCATTCTGAGCTCAAACAGGTGCAGGCAAAGCCTGGCCTGGAGTTCTGAGCCCGTAGGAAGTGGGTTGTGTTGGGAGCTCAGCCCGGAACCAGGCCAGGGGAGAGCCCTGGGGTTTGGGAGCCCCCTCCTTCCCCACCTTACCACCAGCTCACTGCCAAAGCTGTAGCCCCTGGTCCTCCTCCAAGTGGCCATTCGGTTAGGACTCGGCCAGTCCAGTTGTCTCCCATGGAAGTTTCCCTAGGTGGCAACAGGTAAAGACTTGACAGAGCCATTGCCTTGAAAACTATATCTCCCACGTACCTGGTTCCCCAGCTGCCTGCCCTGTGCATCTGCGCCCCCCAGAGAGGCTTCTGGCCACTTCGTTGGTCCTTTGTTCCCCCTCTGCGTTTCCTCCTACCCTTTATTTTGAGTGTCAGATAGTAGAAGCTTACTTATTTCTCTAGCTTATCTCAGGGGGTCAGGACACCAGGAAAGGGTCTGGAAAAACTGGAGAAGGGTATTGACACTTGACATGGCCTGGGGAGCCCGACCTGGCCTCAGAAATGAGCCTGGGTACAGGCTGTGGGGGGAATAGAAGCCCACTGGCAAATCTGCCTTTCTTCTGCCTTTTCCTGCCTCAGTTTCCATCCTGACTTGGTAGTTAGGCCATCACCCTCTTCACTGGGAGCCCTGTCGCCTGATGCTGCCCATATTGGGAGCAGAGCAGCCAGCCCTGGGATGGGGCACAAAGGGATCGGAGGGCGGAGCAAACACCGGCTTTGTCACAAATTCGCCACCAAGCCCCTTACCATTTTGCACCTGTTTGTTTGACCATAAAACAGGATAATTATACTTGCACTATTTACAGCATGGGATTGTTGTGTGACTAAAATTGAAAAATGGCTATCAGATGCTTAGAATGTTTTTTGATATCAGATACTTTTTAAGGTTAAAAGGACTGTGGCAGTAATTATAGGCCACCGCTGCTGTCCCTGTTCCTTTGGCTTGACATCTGCCTATGGTTTCCTCAAATATCACGAAACATGAACAATCAAGGGAATCCGTCAACATCTCTGCCCCTTCTCAGGGCTGTTAAGATCCCTCGGATTCTCTGTCCTCAAAGAGCTTACAAACCGGGGCAGGGGGGAGAAGCAGCCCCCGCTCCCGAGCGGCGTAGGGAACCATATAAGGCACATGTCACCAGGGGCTAAAAATAAGTAGCCTAAGTGTGCAGAGAAGGGGAGCGGGTGGGACGGGGCCGTGGGGCTGGTGAAAGCACCACCAGCTTAGTGTGAGAGGGGTCGGGAAGACCTTGTGGGGCTGGGCCTCAGCGCTGTCCCTCTGTTATTCTCCTGGGGCCACCAGAACCAGTGACCATAAACCGTGTGCCTTCCCACAACAGAGACTTAACTCTCACAGTCTGGAGGCAGGAAGTCAGAAATCAAGGTGCTGGCAGGCTCCACAGGGGGATCTTTCTTGCTTCCTCCAGCTTCTGGTGGATCCTTGGTCTTCCTTGGCTTGTAGACGCATCTCTGACCTCTGCCGCTGTCCTCACGTGGCCCCTCCTCTCTGAGTCTCTGTGTGTCCTCTGCTTTTCTACTAAGGACATCAGTCATCGGACTTAGGGCCCCCCCACCCCCACCCCCAGTGCAGAATGGCCTCCTCTTTACTTACATCTGCACAGACCCTATTTCCAAATAACATCACGTTCTAAGGTTCCAGGGAGGACAAGAATTTGGGGGTGGAGGGCACCCTTCAGCCACTTGGGCTCTGTAGCCTTGGACCCAACAGTGAGTGGTTGCTGGCTCCCCAGAGATAGTTTCCGTCTCTCTCCTGGGTGCCAGCCCTCTACTGGGCACAGATGGCACCTGTTTCCTTGGTCCTCTCTCTGGCCCCACCGCCCACACGACTGCCGCAGCAGCTAATTTGGAGCTCTGCTGACACACCCCGCGTGAGCATGTTGAATGAATGGAACGACAGCTGGCCGGGGGCAGGCAATCCCAGGAGGCTGCCTAGCCTCGCCGTGGTGCCGGGGAGGAGGGCAGGGGGCATGTTCCAGCTCCCTGTTGGGTGTGCTCAGGTGTGGAGCGAGTCAGACTTGGCCTGTTCTGGGGCAGGAGGCTCTGGTTCTGGGCTGGTTGCATTGTGGAGAAGAGCCGCAAGCCAAGAACCCAGAGACGGAGGCCCAGCGGCGCGTTAGGCCCAGCTCTCCCTTGTGAGTGCCCCGTCCCTTGGAGTCTCCCGCCCCGGTTGAAGTAGGAGAGTGAGCAGGGCGTGTGGTCACCTCCTAACGCTCTGCAGGAGGCCCTTGCATCCTGGCATCTCTGCCTTTCTGCACACTCCTCACCAGCAGCAGGATCACCCAGCTGCAAGGGCGGGCAGGTGGGCGTTCCCGACCCTGAGTCTGGGGTGTCAGGGCAGCTCTGGAAGTTGGTGGCTGTGGCTCTGCTGCCCTCTCTGCTCTTTGTCCTGGTTCTGGAAGAGAGAGGGTTGGGGACAGGTCTCCAGCATCTGCTGGCCTTTCTAGAAAAGCTCACTGGTGAATGCAGTCTGGGTGCCTAACTTGGTATTCCTTGCTCTTATCTCCAATTAGATGCAGTGTGCTTAAGGGGAGGGTCTCAAATTCAGGAAGGAAGTTCATGGTTATCACAGCAATCTTCTGAACTGATAAGGCAGCTACTCCTAGGACCCTTTGATCACGCGCACACACACACACACACACACACACACACACACACACACACACACACACACACACACAAGGCCTAGGCTGGTTAAATGACTTGACCCATGGGTACTTCCATGGTTATGAATCTGAATCTCAAATCTCTTTTCTTCTGGAACTGTCTGTCACTGAGTTTAGAGAAGGCCTTATATTTTGCCACCATCATCCCTCCATCCCTCCATCTCTCCATCCCTCCATCCCTCCATTCCAAGTCTGTTCAAGGTGCTGGGAAATAAAATCTCTGATGAGGAAACCAAATAAGTAAGTTTTTTAGTTTATTGGACAACTATAAGTGCAGTGGAGAAAAGGCCTAGGTTGGGGAGAGGAGGAGGCTAGTCGGGAGACAGTGTCACCAGGGTGGCCGGAGAAGGCCTTGCAGAGATAGTGCCAAGGGGCCAAGACTTAGGAGAGGCAAGGGGAGAGCCGGGCAGCTGTGTGGGGAGGGCATTCCCAGCAGAGAGCACAGAGGCCTGGTGCGCTAGCTCATGGAAGAGCAAGCCCGTGTGGAGGAGAAGCCACCGGAAAATGTGCAGAGGGAGCATGTGTGGGGAACAGAGGGCCTGGAGTTAAGGGGGGGTAGTTTCACAACCCAGATGAGAGATGACAGGCTAGGGATGGGAGAAATGGTTAGGCCGAGGATAGATCTGGACGGTAGACAACAGATTTTTTTAAACAAGATAGCTTTATTGAGACATAATTCAAATATATATAATGTGTCCATTTAAAGTGTGCAACTCAGTAGTTTTTAGTGTTTTCACAGGTATGTGTAACCATTAGCAAATTAGTTTTAGAACATTTTAAAAAAGTTATTTATTTATTTTTTGATTTATTTATTTAGAGAGCGTGTGCACAAGTAGAGGTGGAACAGAGAGAGAGGGAGAGAAGAGAATCCCAAGCAGGCCCTTCACTGTCAGCACAGAGCCGGATGCAGGGCTCAGACCTATGAACCACAAGATCACGACCTGAGCTGAAATCAAGAGTTGGATGCTCAAGTGACTGAGTCATCCAAACCTAGGACATTTTTTATTACCCCCAAAAGAAGCTGTGTCCGTGGTGGCTGATTGGCTCAGTCGGTTAAGCATCAGACTTCGGCTTAGGTCATGATCTCCCAGCTTGTGAATTGGAGCACCGTGTCGGCCTCTGTGGTGACAGCTCAGGGCCTGAAGCTGCTTCAGATTCTGTGTCTCCTCCTCTCTCTGCCTCTCCCCTGCTCACTCTCTGTCTAAAAAATAACGTTTAAAAAAAAAAAAAAAGATGCTGTGTCCTCATCATTCCTCACTCCCCACAGCCTGCTCCTCAGTCCCTGGCCACCACTAATCTGCTTTCTATCTCTACAGATTTCCCTGTTCTGGACTTTCATAGAAGTGGACTCCCACGGGATGTGGGCCTCTTGTGTCAGGCTTCTTACGGAGCATCATGTCTTTATGGTTCTCCCACCTTGTAGCAGGTGTCCATACCTCACTTCTTTTTATTCCATTGAGTGATAAGGAATGAATACTCATTGAATAATATTCCATTGTGTGGATAGACCACATTTAGTTATTCCATTCACCAGTTGATGGACATTTGGATTGTTTCCACCTGTTGGCTCTTGTGAGTAATGCTTCGATGAACGAAGATGTACACATTCTTGTGTAGACATATGTTTTGGGAGATTTTACCTTAATGTTAGAAATAACTCATACTGTTCTTTTTTAAAGATTTAATTAAAAAAATTTTTAATGTTTATTCATTCTTGAGAGAGAGAGAAACAGAGAGTGTGAGTGGGTAGGTGCAGAGAGGGAGACACAGAATCCGAAGAATGATCCCAACATGGGGCACGAACCCACGAACTGAGAGATCATGACCCAAGCCAAAGTCAGACGATCAACTGACTGAGCTACACAGACACCCCTAACATTTCATTTTTAAGTAATCTCTACACTCAACATGGGCTTGAACTCACAACCCTGAGGTTAGTAGTTGCTCGCTCCACCAACTGAGCTGGCCAGGTGCCCCTAGAAAAATACCTTATACTTTTCTGGTATTATTTGGCTGTTAGAATTGTATCGCATATCATTTGAGCCTCCCACTATCTGGAACACAGTAGGTGTTCCACCAATAGTGTAGAATGAAGGCACACAAATCTGGTGGGGGGCAGAGTGTAATTTCTCTTTTCCGCTTTATTACTTAAATTTTTTTTTCTTTAATGTGTATTTAAAAATTAAAGAAAAAATCTTTATTTATTTTTGAGAGAGGGAGAGAGAAAGAGCACGAGCAGGGGAGGAGCAGAGATAGAGGGAGACACAGAATCCAAAGCAGGTTCCAGGCTTTGAGCTGTCAGCACAGAGCCCGACACAGGACTAGAACCCACAAACTGTGAGATCACAACCTGAGCTTAACTGACAGCCACCCAGGAGTCCCTTTTCCACTTTATTATTGATGAGACAGGCACAGAAGAGTTGAGACAGATGTTCACGTTTTTACTGCTGATTAGGAGAGCACATTTGGCCCCTAACTGTCCTCTCTTTCTCTTCCTCCCCGAGGGTCACAGGGGCCCCAGGGCTGCTCCCTGTGCCGGCAGCTCTGTCCGACCACCTGGCTTCCATTCCACAGGCAGATTCCGCGGGGGCCTCCCGCCACCAGCCACATCTGCTTCTTTGTGCTCTTCTCCCACGAATATCCCCCGGCAGGGTAGCAAGGCCAGCTAGACCCCAGACCTGTAATGTCCCCAGACCTGATAGGCATCAGCCTTGACCCCCTCCTCATGCTGAGTGCAATTCAGTGACTTTGAGGAATGGCCCAGGAATGGAACTTTAAAATTTTTTTTTAATGTTTTATTTATTTTTGAGAGAGAGAGAGAGAGAGGCAGAATGTGAGCAAGGGAAGGGCAGAGAGAGAGAGAGAGGGAGACACAGAATCCGAAGCAGGCTCCAGACTGTTGGCACAGAGCCCGACACAGGGCTCGAACCCACGAAGTATGTGATCATGACCTGAGTTGAAGTCAGATGCTTAATCTACTGAGCCACCTAGGCATCCCAGAATGGAACTATTAACTAAGCTCTTCTCTCCTTTTGGCAAGTGGCCTTGAGCCACACCTTGAGAAGGGCTGACCTGGGGAGGAGGCTCACTACTGTCTGGCGCTCTCAGGGCATCCAACAGATATTTGCTGTGCTGCTAGGCCCCATGCTGGACACCTGTGATCCCACTGGGGACACACAGCAGGCCCTGGCCTCAGGGGGCTTATCTTCCATGGGACACAAGTTTCAAAAGGCTGCCATAGGAGGTGACAAGTGCTATAGGAACACAGAGCAGAAGCATCTCAGTACTGAGGGGCCCGGAGGCCTCCCAGGGCTTCAAAGCTGAAGTCTGATATGTGAGCTGAAATTAGCCAGGTCCAGACAGTGGGGAGTGGGCGACAGTGAGGCTGGCACTGGAGGAGACTGGTTGGAAATTACGAGGGCTGAACACTGTTTCTTAGAGAATTCTGCAGGTTTTCATTGTTTGAGTCCCGGATCTCATGGCTTCCTCAGCACTGTGAGGACACGAACAGGCTTTGGGTCCACCCATGGACCAGAGTCAGTGACAGCCTAGGAGGGAAGAGTAGACACTCACAGGCCCCCACCCCCACCCCCGAAGGTCACAGCCACATGGGACAGGGGCTGCATCAGGTGGCTCAGTATGGACAGTCATGGACACGGAGTCAGCTGTGGTCAGTGAGGGGACACGGGTGGCCTGGAGAGGTGAGAACTGGAAGGCGTCACGGAGGCAGCAGGATGTAGGCTGGCACCTGGGAACAGGTGAGGCCCGACCAGTGGAGATGCGCACGCTGCCCAGGCAGGTAGTGGTGTGACCTCTTATGGGTTGGTTCTCAAAAGGTATGTTGAAGTCCTAGCTCCCCAAACCCCCAAATGTGGCCTTATTTGGAAATTGGTTACTTGCAGATGTAGTTAGTTAACCTGACTGGGCTCTTAGATGTGGAGAAGGAGAGACACAGGGGAGAGACACAGGGAGAAGGCTGTGGACCACGGAGGTAGAGACTGGAGACACATGTGGACAGGCCAGGGACATCCCAGGAACCAGCAGAAGTGGACGAGGCAGGAAGGAGCCTCCCTGAGCACCTCTGGTAGGAGTACGGCCCTGTGGACACCCTGAGTTTGGACTTCTGGCTTCCGGAACGGAGAGACAATACACTTCGTCTCTCTCTCTTTCTCCTCCCTCCCTTCCTCCCTTCCTTCTTCCTTCCAGTGTTTCAGGTGTACAATATGGTGATTCGAAAGGCTTCCCTGATCAGGAATCGAGACGTTCCTGCTGCTTTAAGCTGCCCAAGTTGTGATGCTTCGTTGTAGCAGTCACGGGGAGTGAATACAAGAGCAGGCTTGGGCTGGGGACCCTTGCTTTGTGTGGCCAGCCGGCCAGCAGGCCACTGGCTGGAACTCCTCTATGTGGCCTGGCGGAGGCTGCGTGGGGCCCTTGGTGTTGATCAGGAAGGGTCATCCCGGGGACAGTGAGTGCAGAATGTTCACTTGCTCTAGCCCCGCCCTCCGGCCTGCCCTTGGCTTTAACCTTCCTCTCCCCAGGGGAGCCCCGTGGGAACCAGAAGAGTGCTCACCCTGACCAGCCTGGTCACCAGGCTGCCTAAGGAAAAGAAAGGTCTGGGTAGCAAGAGCCTTGTTAGCTTTCAGTGTTCAAAGAGACGAGAGCCCAGGCCTTTGGCGGCACTAACTCCATCAAGGAGGAAGCTGCTGTTGGGTTTAGTTGTCTAAAAGAATTTCTCCCTTGGGGTGGAAATGTCCAGAGGGGGTGCCCTTTGGGAGGGACAGAGCCACCTTTCACTGGGAAAGCGTGGCCCACGTGCCTGAGGTTCAGTGGGCTAGGCCTCTTGGGGATACAGACCGGCAAGCTTGCTCCCAGGGGAAACATAGGATTTCTAGAACATTCTACCATAGATTGGCCTGGATATTCTTTGCCTGTGGTGTTCCAAGTTCTGAAGTGCTAACTGAGGGTAATGGATGGATTTGCTCCAGAGGCTTCGGGAGTTTGTACTGTTCATGGAGCAGCCAGTGGGGAGAAGTCTTTCTTTTCCCTTGCGACCTAGTTTCTGGAAGCCTCTTTTGGTTGGTCTTATTTGGCCTCTGAAGTCCTGAACTCAGAAGCTAAGAGTTGATCTCATGCAACTTTCGTGGAACCAGCTGACCTTTGTCCCCCAATGACAGGGACAATGAGCCCCTCCCTGCATCTCCCACTTCCACCCCCACCCCCACCATGATACCAGAGCACCCAGAGTGATGGGAAACACGGGGCTGGGCCGGGTGCAGATGGTCTCCGGGAGCTTGAACCTTACCCCCGTCCTTCCCAAGATCTCCATCGAGATCTGTGCTCTGGGACCCAGCCTGACGTCAGAGCCCTCAGGTGACACTCACTGGGAGGCCATGCCTTAGAGGAGCTATGAGGGGAAATGAATGGGCGATCCCAGGAACGCTGGGTCTCAGGGAGAGGGCAGGACATGGGCATAAAGCATTAGAAATGTCAGGGAGAGCGGGACCTGGGTGGTTCAGTTGGTTGAGCGTCCAACTTCAGCCTAGGTCATGATTCTGTGCTTTGTGGGTTTGAGCCCTGTGTCGGGCTCTGTGATTCGGATTCTGTGCCTCCCTGTCTCTCTGCCCCTCCCCTGCTTGCACTCTGTCTCTGTCTCCCCAAAATAAATAAACATTAAAAAAATAAAAAGAAATGTCAGGGAGAGAAGGAAATCATAGCTGAGTGGAACCCCTTGTGAAAGACCAGAGCAAGGGGTACAGAGACCTTGGTTTAAGTCTAGCTTTGCTCCCAGCTCAGTAGGTGGCCTCCAGCTGTCTCTTTTCGGTCTCTGTGCCTTGGTTATCTCTGCTGTGAAATGAATGGGTTGGGCTAGTTGATTTCCAAGATTTCTTCCAGCACTGCAAATCACTAATGCAAAAATAACCAAAACAATAAAGAGGTTTGGGACTACCCAGGAGTGGAGCCCATCTGCTGTGAACTTGGAGAAGCCCTCTGGGAGAGAAGCTGGAGACATCTGGCATCTTGTCTGGATAGCAGTTCTGCTAGAAGGATCTGTGGGCCAGAGCATGCAGGGCAACTCCTGGGGCACAGTATTCGAGTTATTGCTGCTCTAGCCTCTGCCCTTGGTTTTACCTTTCTCCGTAACCTTCCATGAACAGACTTGGGGGAAAGCAGCTTCTCTGGTTTTCTGGTGGCCGGAGATGAGATCTGCTGAGGACACCTCACCGCCCAGCAGGTGTGGGGCAGGCCTGGCTCTGTCAGTGGAGCCACGTGTGGTCACGCAGACCCTTCAAAGCTGCGACAACATTAGCTCTGATTTCAGCTGAGCAGAACAAGTGGAGTGCTGTTCTCCCCCTACATCTCTCTGGTGCCGTCAAGGCTACTTTCACAAGGCCTGAGTCATTTCTGAAGGGCTTATTGCCCTGTGCTCTCTTATTCCAAGGACAGCGAGGACACTGTGTCACTGTGGTGGCCTCTCTGGTTGTGTTGCTGCTTCTGAGAGCTAAGAAGGAAGGGCTCTTAGTTGCTCTTCCTTCAGACAGGGCCTCTCACCCGTTCTCAGTGTGGGCTTCAGCATCCCCCTGAGTGTGTGCATTTGTGCTGGGGGCGATGTGTGGGGTCACCTCCTTCAGTGGTGGGTGGAAAGGATCTGGGAAGGGATCTGAGAGAGGAAGCTGTGCATTCCTTCAGAAGTTTCTGGGTGAAGGGCGTCTCGGTGGCTCAGTCGGTTAAGCATCTGACTTCGGCTCAGGTCATGATCTCACAGTTCATGAGTTTCAGCCCCATGTTGGGCTCTGTGCTGACAGCTCAGAGCCTGGAGCCTGCTTCAGATTCTGTCTCTCTCTCTCTCTCTCTCTGCTCCTCCCTCACTTCTGCCCTGTCTCACTCTCTCAAAAATAAATAAACATTAAAAAAAAAAGAAGTTTCTGGGTGAGTCAGGGCTGACTGGAAGTGGGGGTCAGTCACCACAGGAATCAACGTGGGGCTCAGCAGGGCGAGATCTTGGCCCCAGAAGTGTTGACAGCTGAGGCCCATTCCTGGCCCCAGGCCAGCTGGAACCTCATGGAAAGAGTCAGGCTACCCCCAACATGCCCATAGCTCCTTGTCCGAGCTGCTTCTGGCAGCAAAAAGGGGATAAAGAGCCCCGGGTGGAAAGACCACTGACCAACCCCCCAGAAACAGTGGGTAGGAAGGATTAGAGTGAAGGTGAGCCAGCTTGGCTCCTGTCCAAAGCTCGTTCACTCAGTGAACTTGGGATTTGGCCTGGCATCTTGGCTCTTCTAGGAAATTAGCATTATTATTTCTGACATTGTAGAACACTTTTAAACATTATCAGATGCTTAAAATACTTTGAAGGGTTGGCAAAGGAGGTATTATTACCTGCATTTTGTGGACCAGTGGAGTTGGTGTGTGACCAGTGTTGGGGGTGAGGAGCAAGGTCACACTGCTGGTTAGTGAGACACTGAGGAGCTGTCCTGACCTCTGACCAACCACGTCCAGAGACTAGTCTGGCTCTGGGTTTCATGGCAAAAGGAAGCCTAGAGATGTGGTTCTGGCCCAGGCTGGGGAGGGCGTCAGGTCCATTTCTCAAGCTTGAGAATCAAGCAGACTTCTCTTCCCTTCCCTGCCTTGGAATTGAGGTGGGTCTGGTGTCATTATTTCCCCCACATCCAAGCCCGAGGTGGTTCTGACCTGATCTCAAGGCATCTGTCTGACTGTGACCTCGGGGAGCCACAATCCTTTGGCTCCTAGCAGGTATCTCCCTGCTTGGTGGCCAGAAGTCCAGCCATAGCCCTCCCAGAGGTCAGCCTCCAGATTCTAGGAGATTCCATGTTGTTGGGTGGGGAGGTAGGAGGTGGAAGAAGCCAGCCACCTGTCTCAGGATCCAGCCTGCATCTTTCCTTCCTTCCTTCCTTCCTTCCTCCCTCCCTCCCTTCCTTCCTTCCTTCTTCTGCCCAGCTCAGCCCCTCTGAATGGAGGAAATATTGCCCAGTGACTCCTACAAGGATTTCAGTTCACTTTAAGAAGGGCTGATTGATCTCTGGGAAAACTGGATTTTCCACAGTGTATCCTGTTAATAATCGAGTCACACAGAGGGGTTAGGACTTTGATGTTTTACTGCTTCTAAACTTATTTATCTTTTGAATGTGAGTGCTCATCCACATCCATGAATCCTCAGGGCAATAAGATGGGTTGTGGGATTGTGGGTGATTTCTCTCCATATCCCCCAAAGCAAGAATTCCCAGGAATTAAGGATGGGGAAAGGGGGGTGGAGTTCTTCTGTCAATTCTCTGGACTTTGTGGGTTAAAAACAATGGTCTTGAAGTCTTAATCCTTTTTAAAGGGAGAAGGAAGAGAGTACACTGAGAAGTTGCTTATCCTGAGGCTGGCTCACCCTCTCTCCTTTCTGGGGGTTGGTGGCCTGGTGCCGGGAAAGCCCATGGTCTCAGAGTTAGTGGACATCCGGCTTCTAGAACCAGCTTGCTGCTAATTGGTTTAACCAGCCCTGTGGCCTTGCGGCAGTCACTCCTCAGAGTTTTAGGCTCCTGATCACCGTGAAATCCAATGACTTGGTCTGTGAGGGGTTCCCTTTTGACTCCCAATCTCATGATGCCCTTGTCATTGTGTCCTATCTCCTGGGTGAATCATTTTGGGGCCAGAGTCCAGCTGGGGACTAGCTGTCCTGATGGGATTAACCTTGACTTTAGGAGCTTGGCCAGGAGGCCAAAGAAACCTTCCAAGGATGGCTGCCTTGCTTATTGCACCCTGGTCCCCTTGTCTGGGGGAGAAGAGGTAAAGGCCAACAGAATGGTGAGAGAGAGGGTCTCACATTTCTGGGAGGATGTGGACACTTCCCTTCTAGGGTTCTTCTCAGTGTTGGCATCTGCAAGGCTGTCTGGAGGCTCATTCAAGAAGCGAAGGAACAAAGGACCCTGAGTGGTGAACATTTACTCTGTAAATAAGGTCAAGAAAAAATGTGACACCAAAAGAGGCTGCCAACTATTTGCCAGTCCAGGAGTGCTCAGAGACAAGATCTAGGACACGGAAGGGGTCGGTCTGCTGCTCTGGCTCCATAAACTCTGTGTCTGAAGGGCTCACAGGTGTACTTGAGGCACGGCTGATGAGCTAAGTGTTGGGTGAAGAACAGCCTGGTGAAAGACGTGGGACCATCTGGATTGGTATTCTTGATTCCTGGGTACAGATGTCCCCAGAGGTAGAACTGGAAAGTGATGGTCCCCCCTGGGGCTTTATTACTGATGACTCATCTGCATAATTGTGTATGAGTGACAGTCAAAGGTATTTTACCTGTGTATGACTTTGGACTCAATAATTTCAATTGGATGAGAAGACACATGGAGGATAACCTTGGCCGATCCTTAGAAATGTGTGCTGAGGAGTCTTGGACAGGCGGGATCGAGCATACCTTCTATTCCGTGGAGGCACTGAATAAATTCAGCACCTAGAGGTGGGTTCAAAACAGGTCAACTAAGCAGAATCCTGGATTCTGACCTTCTGATGATCTCCAGCTTCAACTTCAACACAGACTCCCTGATGCCTGGCACGGAGGGTTCTCACACGTTGGTGCTTCTTAGAATCACCTTCTGAAACATGCAGATTCACACTGACTCAAACCTTGGAGGCTGGGCGTCTGTGTTTGGAAAGCCCTGCAGCTCTCGGATACCACCTGCACGTGGCCTGGGAGCTCTGCTTTGTTTCTTGGCCTGAGTTTCTAGCCCATCACTGGAATGCTTGTTGGGCAGACAACTTGACTTTCCTGTGTCTGCTTTAAGAATATGTAACTGCTTTGGGAAGTGTGAAGTTCTGCATGAAGTCAAGCACCACCCAGCTCCGTGCTGGGTACATGTTGGTCAGCAAAGCCAGCAGATGCTGGAGTGGGGGATCCTTGGGCTGTTGGGGAAAATGATCAAGAGGAGGCTAGTGGAAATTTTAGGGACAAGGTGGGAGAGGCAGAGGCAGTGGCTGTCATCCCCCACCCTTAGGCACTGGTACTGATAGACCCAAGAAGAGCTGCTGGCAGGAGGTAAAGGGGTGGCTGAATCCCAGTTCCTTCATCTTCCTGCACCCCCAGCCATGTCCATGGAACTCTAGCCTTCATGGGACATGGTTTGCAAGCTACATGGGAGCAGAACAAACTCTAGACTGAGGGCCTTGCACCTGGGCTCTGTCTCAACCCTACATTTGACCTTGGGAAAGTCTCTAAAGCTCCCTGGCCAGAGCTTCCCCCTCTGCAGGTGAACTCAGCAAGTCCTCTGTGCCTCCACAGTTTTGAGTCCATGTGGAAAGTGCTTTGCAAAAGGATAGGAGCTGGGAAAAATCAAGTGTTTGGTTGCTAGTAGAGAGAGGGATTGAACCTGGGGCCCCTGCTGGGATGTGGATGGGGCAAGCCACTGAAAAGCTGACCCCAAAGATGGCAGAGGTGGTGTCAGGAGAGAAAGCAGAACCAGTTTATGCCATGCTCTGCCCGGAGTGTGAGTGGGGCTAGGGCCCCAGGCTGTCCAGCATGCGGGCCTTCCCGTGATCTCTGGGGTTGAGCTGGGGGCTTGCTATTCATATACTCTGACGTAAACACCCTGTCCAGGGACAGGGCAGCTGCCTTGGCAGAAGCACATACAGTACAGTACTGTGTGTCCTGGGGTAGACTGAGACTCCTCTTACCAGGTTCTTGACTCATTCAGGGTATCCTGGGTCCTCTGTGCCCTCCCCCACCTCCTCCAGGGGTCATTAGGGGGCTTCAGCTAGATGCTGGGGAGATCAGAGAGCAAGGGAAGATACCGGATTTGATTTCACGGAATTGAACTGAACTTAATCAGAGGCTTCTCCTCCCAGAGGAGAGATCATGCCCAATGGCACAACTGCTTCCTGGGGATTGGGCTCTGGGGGCCTAGTGGCACAGCTTGTTTCACTGAGGGACTTTCTGTCTGAGAAGTTATTTTTAGCCTGGAAAGGAAGGTCACAGGGCATGAAGGCATCACCCTTGTTCTCTTTTGCTCCAAATTGCTTAGCAGGTCAGTGACAGCTTGGCATTAAATCATAAAAACCAGGGAAGGGTATGGATATAAATGTGTATACACATACATGTATGCGCGTGCACGCAGACACACATACACACACACACACTTGAATTCCTGTCCGGTGCCCAGGAGTGGAGTGAAGTTCATGGTAAGCCCCCAGAATCTGGGGTCCTCATTTCCCTTGGGATTACGTAGCCCTTTAACCCTTGCCAGGGACAGAGAGTGTTTTGAGAATATTAGAAACACCACAGGTGCTCAGACCCAAAGTATGTTCCACCTACCATCCCCACCATCCCCACTATCATCACCATCACTGTCAGCACCATCACCATCACCACCATCACCATCACTCTTAGCACCATCACCACCATTATCATCCCCACTGTCACCACCACCATCCCCAGCATCACCACCATCACCACCCTCACCATCACTGTCACCACCATCACCGTCATCATCATCATCGCCACCATCATCACTATTATTGTCAGCACCATCACCAGTATCATCACCGTCACCATCATCCCCACCATCACCATCACTCTTAGCACTATCATCACCATTATCACCGTCACCATCCGCACTGTCACCACCAACATCCCCACCATCCCCACCATCACCACCAGCATCACCACCATCATTACCATCACTGTCACTGTCAGCATCATCACCATCATCCTCACCATCATCCTCACCATTCCCACGATCCCCACCATCACCACCTGCCTCACTGTCACCACCATCACCATCACCATCACCATGATCCCCATCCCCACCACCATCATCATCACCATCTCCATCACCATCCCCACCATCATAATCACCATCACCATGGTCATCATCATCAATAGTAGAAGGCAGAAGGGACCTGTGGAAACAGCTGGATTCACCAGAGGAGAATTGGTGCTGTTACAAAGGCACATGCCAAGCCTTGGGTGACTCATCCAAATTGGAAGCCCCCAGTAGGTATACAAGTCAGGAGGGCCAGGAGCAGAAGCCTTGGGCTCAGGATTATTTGATTTATCAGTGGTTTGCAGCTTTGGCTGCATGTTAGAATTACCCAAGAAATTTAAAAAATGTTTTTTTAATGTTTTATTTATTTCTGAGAGAGAGAGAGACAGACAGACAGACAGACAGAATCTGAAACAGGCTCCAGGCTCCAAGCTGGCTGTCAGTACAGAGCCAGACGCGGGGCTTGAACCCATGAACCGTGAGATCATGAGCTGAGCTGAAGTCGGAAGCTTAACCGACTGAGCCATCCAGGCACCCCAAATTTGTTTTTGTTAAAGTCCTGATGCTGAGGATACATCCTAATTCAATCAGAACTCTTGAGGAGAGGGGAGGAGTGGCACCAAGAACTGGGTGATTCCAGAGTGCAGCCAGTGCCCAGAACCACTGGTTCAGAGGCAGTTTTATTAGGAGGTGTAGACTAGTGCTTCTGGAAATGAATCACCTGGGCATCTTGTAAAAATGCAGATTCTGATTCAGTGGGTCTGGGCCAGGGTCAGAGAGTCTGCATCTCTCCCTGGGTCCCAGGTGATGCCAGTGCTGTGGATGCTCTGCTCCAGGGCCAGGCTGCCTTCTTTGCAGCTCTGTAGTTAAACGGCTTCAGCCAATTGTCAGCTGAGTGTGGGGCAAGGCATTCAGTGTCTCAGATTTCAGTCCTCTCAGCTGTAAAATGGGGATAAACATAAGACTTGTCTTACAGAGCAAGTGAGACTAAGTACAATGAGCAAGGTCAATTCATGTTTTATGTATATAAAGAGCTTAAGCATTGCCTGGCACCCTGAATGATTGTGCACATGTATCTCATATGAAATATATTACATGTATCTTGGTGCTGAAAAGGACTATCAGTCTCTTTGGGTTAAACCAAGTTCCCGCCCTAGATTTCTCCCTGGGGAGTTGAGGAGATAGAGATGCAGGTGGAAGAATCAGGACATATAGGTATTCCGGAGGTAACGGAAGAGAATTTTAGCGAGTAACCTCCAGCTCTCTCTCTCCGAGGGACCAGAAATTCTTTTTTGTACCCAGATGTGACCACAGACCTCTCCATAGCACTTTCTGGGGGCCAGGCAGGGTTCCAGGCTTGGGGAACACAGGAAGGATGAAGCCTTGGCTCCCATAGTTCAGGAGTGGAGAGAAGGCACGTGCAGGGAGGGGTGAGGTCCCAGTGAGAAGGGATTCTCCTGTGTGCCCCCAAACACAGTTGGCATGGAAGGCCTGGACAAGGAGTAGGTACTTCTGGGCTCCAGTCTGTCATCCAGACGGTTACCGAGGAGGTTGGCTGAGGTCATGAACTTGGAAGTGTCCTATCAGTGTAAGCGGTTCCTTTATTTCCTTCTTCTGAATTTGATAGCAAGTTGCTGCTGTGGGGGCTAATGAGAAAATATTTGTTCCTGGCCCCTGGAGGGTGCCCCACCTTTCAGAGAATAAGGTGTGTGGGGACTGGGATGTCAGAGAGGGACCCCAAGAAGTGGCTTTTCTTCGTGGGAGGCAGAGATGGGAGACCAGACTGTCCCTAGCAGAGGTGGGATGCTGCTTCCTCAAAAAGCATCTCTGTGAGTCAAGGGAGCCCTGGGGCTGTGTCAGCTACCCCAAGGCAGGGGGCCAGTCACCCCTCATCTCCCTATGCCTGCAGAGTCCCCCTTCTTAAACAGGTTCTAGCCTGAGTGGGAGGGGTCAGAAGGGATAGGCCCAGTCCTTTCTTCTGACACCACTTTGCACATGAATCACACTCCTCTCCTGACCGAGGTCTCCAGTACTTAGAAGGCCCCTACCTTACTCTCTCCTGCTGCCTCTTTGCCCTCAGCTCTCCTGGTAAAGCTGTCAGTCCTTAGAAGGGGATCCCTTGGGAAGGGGTTGGCTAAGGCCATCGGGAAGCTCTTGGCCCTGCCTTGGATATCTCCTTCTCCTCAGGCCACGTCCCCTCTAAGGTAGCAAGGCCAGCAAATGCCTGCCCTGAAGGGAACAGAGTTGGATGTGTGACTTAATAAGGCTGAGAGCCACAAGTAATCCCCTAAGTGCTTGCCGTGTAACCTAAGATGATCTGGCCCGCATACACCTGTTTTCACTCCTTTGCTGATAGCAATATAAAAAGCATGCCGGCTAATGACTCTAGGAAATGACAGGGGTGGAATGTCCATGCATCTGTCCTATCTTGGAAAGATCTCTTGGTGAGCCTGGCTGCACGTGCCTGCTGCAAGGTTGAGGAAGGGCTGGAAGGGATCCCTGAGTTTCCCTCCCCGTAGTCGTCAGGACCCAGCGGAGGCTTGAAGAGTCAGGGCTGGGGTGGGGCTCTCAGGGCGGCTCAACCACTCACTCCTCCAGTGGTGGACAGTGGTGATAACCGCCCCCCATCTTGGAAGGGAGGCACAGAGATGCACACTCTGCTCGCCTCAGAGGGCAATTATGAGAGCGGGAGGGAAATGAGTAGCCGCGCGCCCCGGTCCGCACCTCACTCCTGGAGGACGGAGCTAGGTTGTGTTAGTCTTTAGAGAAGCAGAGTCAGTGCCAACCCCGTGAAACTGACCAATGGTGTTCTAATCATTTAGAACTGCAAGTTTCCGCCTCGGGTGGCACAGAAGATGTTGGCAATTTGTTGGAGAATCATTTTTCTGCCGGAGATGCAAGTCTAGAGGAGAAGGAAAGGGCGCTTTATGCGGAGGCGGCCCCTCAAGAGAAGACCCTGGTCCTTCACTCCCCGGATGGCAGGGAGGCTGAGAGCTCGGAGCAGACAGCTGCTGGGGCCCCTGCTGCTGCTGCTGCAGGCCCGGGCTCTGGTCCTGAAGCCAGCCTCTCCAATGCCTCAGCCTCAAAGTCAGCTGCCCCCGGGGACCTTGTGGGGTCTGGGGAGCAAGAAGCGGGTCCACCAGGAGGGGAGGACGGGCCTGAGGAAGAGCTGGGTTTGGGAGAGGGACCAGGACAGGAGAGGGCTCCTGGGGAGGCCGAAGAGGTCATAGGCGACCACCTCGAGCAGGGGGCAGCAGTAGGGGCCACGCAGCTTGAAGGCTCGGGGGCCTCTCCGGGCATGGAGGCCAAAGAGGCCCATGCCCCAGAGACACGACCAGAGGACAGCCCAGGACCTGATCAGGAGCCAAAAGTGCCAGACAGAGTCTTGGATCTGGACACGGAAACTGAGGAGGGGACCGAGGACCATGGGGAGCCCATCCTCACCCTAGCCTTGGAGACCAGCAGTGTACAGAGCTCCGAGGTGGGGGGTGACCAGACGGACCAGCCCCCCGAGGCCCAGGCACCAGGGCTAAATGAGGAGGACACCTCCTCTGAAGAAGAGAGTGGTGACCACAGTGGAGGCGAGGAAGGAGAAGGCGCTCTATCTGAAGAATCTGAGGAGGACAGCGGTGACGGGGCTAGTTCAGAAGAAGAGGATGAAGAAGAAGAAGAAGGGGGTGCCCTGGAGGAAGCCGGGGAACCCCAGGAAGGAGCAGCAGCTACAAGCCCTGGGGACGAGGAGGCCCAGCTGATCTCAGGGGAATTGAATGCAGGGCCTGAGGAGAATGAGACAAAGGAACCCGAAGAGGGACCTCAGGGTAGGGGGTTCCCAGAATTAGCAGACATGTGTGGTGGGACAGGGTGGGGTGGAAGAGCCCCCCTCTGCCCCCTGTCAGCTCCAGGTTTGCTGGTTGGAGGCCTAGGCCAGGATGCCTGGCCCACAGGGCACCTGCGGGCTGCTCATTAGCCGCTAAAGCCTGTTCAGAGGGACCTGGGGGAGGCCTCACTGTGGAGGGTCTAGAGGACTCTGGTCACTTGGGAGTTAGGCCCTCGGGAGCCTCCCTGTTAGGATCCCTCCATGCACTTTAACAGGGACAGTGCCTTAACCTGAAGGACAAGGGACGTAGTGGCAGGACTTGAGGCCATGTCTTGGCAAGCTGGTGGAGGCGGGTGCAGGTAGGGTCTGGTTGGGAGCCCCCTGGCGTCTCCCCTTGAAGGCTGGGCCAGGTCCGGTGGGGTGAACGGAGACCAGGGTCAGGATGGTGAGAATAAATCTCAGGCTGGGGGTGACAGTGATGTCCTTCAGATGGCCACTTGGAGAAGCAGCAGCCACCCCCTCAGCATGAGGCGTGGGGAGCAGGGGAGGGAGGTGTAGTGCAGCCCACATGCCACATCAGAGATGGCCGCCCCCCCCCCCCGGCCTTTCCCCTGTCCCCTCTGTGCTGCTACCCAGGCTGATCCCTGTGGAGAATCCCACTCCCCAGCTGCTGCGGGGGACACACAGATGCTTCTCAGCTCCCATTCCTTGTGAACTGGTCTCCCAGTGCCCCTCACGCCCATGTCCATCCCACCCAGCACAAAGGCTGGGTATTAGAGGCCCGTGGCATGGGGACCCCTCTCTGGGAGCCTGCAGGTGGTCACTGGCATCTCTGGCTTGGGCAAGAAGCAAGGGTTGCCCCCTACCCACCCCCGCCCGCAAGACTCCCAGCCACAGCTCCTCCTGCCCAAACCCCACCAAAGCCTGTGTGATGCTGATAAGATGCTCATTCATCAGGGCAATTGTTTGCCTAGAGCCCAGCCCTGACTTCCAGTGCTCTTACCGTGAAATGCAGACTCTTATAAACCACTCCTGTCTTGGGTCCTCATCTTCACCCAATTTACTCCTCACAGCAGGCTCCCGGAGGTTTTCGGAAGCCCCCGCTGAGACTTTGTAGGCACCTTAATTAACTTTCCAGAGGATTTGTCCCTGTCTCCCCACTGGGCCATAGGAACCCTCCAGGGCAGGAGCTTTGCTTTGGGCACCACTGCATCCACAGCATGAAGCTCAGTAAGTGCTCAGTCAGTATTTGTTGAACACATTAAATGGATCGTGGAGTTTAGCAGAAGTTGAGTTTGGGTTTTCAAAGTCCCTCCTAGAGCCAGAACTCTGTTCAGTTGAACTTGGCAAGCCTTCCTGCAGCACTTCCTTGTGCCCTTTCCTGTCTTCCAGGGGCTTAGAGCCTGGCTCCTAGCTTTGCCCTAACCGCCCTGCTCTCTACTTCTCTCCCCAGAAGAGGCGGAGGATGTGAGTGAAGAAGTCCCAATGAGGGACCGCTCCCACATCGAGAAAACTCTGATGCTGAATGAGGACAAGCCCATTGATGATTACTCTGGTAACCAGAGGAGGATCTGGAAGACGCCAGGCAGAGCCTCAGGGGCTGGGCTCTGAGGGCAGCAGCTACCCAGGCCTGAGAGCCCTGGACGTGGGGGGCTTCATGGAAGAGGCTCAGAGCAGTGTCCAGGGCTGGGGTGGGGACTGTGGATTGGCAGGGAGGAGGAAAGGCGAGCTACCGACAGGGGCCACTGCAAGGGTAGGGGACAGATCCCAATGCTGCCATCTGGGGCCCCGTGCCAGTTTTCATGCTGTGGCTGGGAAGGCTTGTTAATAACGGTTCATCCCATCTGCTTTGATTTTTACAGTTTTTGAAGCCCTTTTATTTCCGGGATTTCATCCTCATAATAACCTAAGGCTTTCAGTGGGGCTAATTGCCTCCTCTTAATTGATGAGCTAGCTGGGGCTTAGAGCAGCTGCGGTTTGCACAGGGCACATGGCTGGATGGGAGCAGAGGGAGGGGAGGGTCTAGAAAGCCTGACCTGGGAGCCAAGCTCCTCCTTCTGTGCCTCACATCCTATGGGCTCCCAGTCTTGCCCTGGAGGGAGAAGAAGATTAGGTTAAAAAGTTCCAGGAGATTCTGAGGGTGGGAAGGGAATGCCTTTCGGTTAAAGATTTCTGAGGGTTGGGCTGTGGACCAGCTCCCTCCAGCAATGCTAACAGATGGCATTGTGAGGGTTGGGGGGGGGGGCCTACTCCTGACCCGCCTGGGGGGAGGGTAGTGAGCCGGACCCTCTCCTTCCTCCCTCTCCTTCACCTTTCTCTGCTCCCAGTGGTGCTGCAGCGGCTTCGAAAGATCTACCATTCGTCCATCAAGCCCCTGGAGCAGTCTTACAAATACAACGAGCTTCGGCAGCACGAGATCACAGGTACCCTTGTGTCTGATGCCCATCCACACTCCCTGTGCCCTCCGGAGCTGTGTGAGCAGTGGGCACGAGGACAGGGAGCTGAGCTCTTCTGAAGTCTCCGATGCCCTGGTCACATGATCATCTTTCCCCTGCAAGATTTTCCTAACGGGACCAGGTTTTGTGGAGATCGCTGATTCTGCAAACATTCACACTTGAGTAGTGCAGATGTGGTTTCCAAGGGCAGCGATGCCCGTTCCGTCCCTCCCTTGCTGAGGGGCCCACGACAGCCCCCTGACTGCGAAGGGACCATATGCTAAGTCCCCTAATTGCAGGAAGGCCTGCAATCCTTCCTTTCTTCTTATGGCTTCTTTGCTTGGCTTTCCTTGTGTCGAGATTCTTTTAAACGTTGATTTTCAGAATAATTAAAACAAAGTATACTTGTCTCTGTAAAAGAAGAATAATCAAATAATGGAAAACAAGTACAAATTGAAAAATAAAAATCCCTGGGGCTCCTGGGTGTCTTAGTCAGTTAAGTGTCCCGCTTCAGCTCAGATCATCATCTCACACTTTGTGAGTTAGAGCCCTGCATCAGGCTGTCTGCTCTCAGCACAGAGCCTGCTTGGGATCCTCTGTCTTTCTCTCTCTGCTCCTCCCCCTCTCAAAAATAAATAAATAAATACATACATACATACATACATACATACATAAATAAAAATCCCTTTCTTGATTTCTAGTTTCTCTGCTTTACTTCCAGTGACTGCCACTGTCCTAGTTCCTTGCAGATACTTCCAGACCAGACATTTGCTCTGTGCACATGAGCACATACAAGTATGTCCTCTGTTAGTTTGACACAATGATATCACATCACACGGTTGTGTATGTGCAGCCCCGCTTTGCTCTGAGCCTCTGAACGCACCACACTAGATGGGTCACTGTTCTAGTGATAGACAATGGGGTGTTTGCCATGTTCCATTTTTATTGTTTTTAATTATAACTTTTTAATTTCTTTTTTGAGAGAGAGAGAGAGAGTGTGTGTGTTAGCAGGGGGTACAGATTAAGGAAGAGGGAGAGAGAGAATCCCAAGCAGACTCCATGTCTAGTGCGGAGCCTGAAACGGGGCTTGATCTCGCGACCATGAGATCATGACCTGAGCTGAAATCAAGCCAGATGCTTTATAGACGGAACCATCCAAGCACCCCGCCATGTTCCATTTTTAAAAATGTTACAGACACTTCTATAATCGTTACATATTCCATGCAAATATATTTGTGGGATACATTTTAAAAAGTGGAACACTGGAGTTAAGCATTTTCAGAGTCGTCCCCAAGTTGCCGTAGGTGGTACCAGTGTGAGGCTACAGTGTCTGAGAGCTCTTATCCCCCGCAGCCACGCCCTTTTTGCGAGTCATTTATCTTTGAAAACCTTCACAGTGGCATCCCACTGAAGAGTGGTTGGCATTACACACCTCTTTCTGTGCAAATTGGCTATTTCCGTATTATTTATGTGATGGATGTGCTTGATGGCTATAAAGTGGGTTGGGTCCTCAGGATGCGCATCATCCCTGCTTCAGGAATAATGGGACCTGGTGCCCAGGGAGATGCTGGGCATCCAGGATCACACGGCCGGAACCAGGAGCTAGAACTCTCTGCTTCTCGGAGAGAATGCCGTTTCATGATTCCCCGACTGCCTGTTGCAAGACTAAGAGCAGATGATCCTCTCCAGCTTCACAGAGGCTGTGTGAGGTGGCGGTCTCCCTCCTGGGGCTTTCCCGTCCTCAGCACTTGCCTTTGCCCGCAGCCCCAGACCCAGCGGCTGGGCCCGGGAGGCTGCGGGCCAGTGAGGTCAGGGTGCTCTGCAGGGAGGGCGTTCCTGGGTCCGGATCCCACTTTCTGGGCTTGGCTTCTCTCTCCTCACCTCTCCCAGTGCAGGGGACTGCACCGCGTGCCTTGGGGCAGCCTCCGAGGCTCACCTGTGGCCTCCTGCACAGGCCAGTAACTCCCCCTGCTGCAGACAGCCGGAACAGCAGCCCCCAGAGAGCTGGCTGGTTCCTCTCTCTACTGGATGCTGGAAGGTTCAGTTCTCCTTGTCTCCTGAGCCTGGGTAAAAGACACTTTTATAGGATCTCTGTGGCTATAACTGGGGACTCCCGCCACTCCCTTAGCCTGCCTATCCCTCCCTGTCCTCAAGGCAAGGGTTGCCGTCCAGAGATGCGAGCAACTCATTGTGTGTATTTGCAGGCAGGGAGGAATGGGGCAGGGCCATGGTATCAATTTCAGGCGATTATATATGTGCCTGACACTTAGAGACGTTGTCTTGGTCTTCTGGGACTTAGTTTCACCTTAACAGAAGGAAAACTGGCACAGTAAGAAGCGAGGTGCTGAATGAGAGGCATACTGTACTCCTCTTTGTAAAAAAATTAAAGGGGGAATGTGATATCTGCTAATATTGCTTCTCCCATATGCATTAAAATACCAGAAAGGTGGGGCATCAGTTAAGCATCTGACTTAAACTCAGATTATGAGCTCACGGTTCATGGGTTCAAGCCCTGTGTTGGGTTCTGTGCTGACAGGTCAGAGCCTGGAGCCTGCTTCAGATTCTGTGTCTCCCTCTCTCTGCCCCTCCACTGCTCATGCTCTGTCTCTTCTCTCAAGAATAACTATTAAAAAGATTTTTTTAAATACCTGAAAGAATATGTAGTGGGTGCTATGGCCTAGGAAGATTGGGGACAGGAGTGGGAGACTTTTCACTGTGTACCTTTTTATACTTCTGATTTTTTTAAATTAAAAAAACTTTTTTTTTTTTTTTTTTTTAAGAGAGAGACAGTGTGTCTACATGAGCAGCGGACAGAGGCGGGGGGAGAGAGAATCCCAAGCAGGTTCCATGCTCAGTGCATAGCCCAGTGCTGGGCTCGATCCCGTAATCCTGGGATCATGACCTGAGCCAAAATCTAGAGTTGGACGCCCAACCGACTGAGCCACCCAGGTGCCCCTATACTTCTGATTTTTGAAGCAAGAAATTAAATACTGTATATCAAAACAGAAAAAAAAAAGAAAAAGAAAAAAAAGAGGTCCTACCATTTGGGGCCTATGTACCAGACTCAGGGAGACAAAGGGTCTGGAGA
This sequence comes from Crocuta crocuta, assembly GCF_008692635.1. Classification (NCBI taxonomy): domain Eukaryota; kingdom Metazoa; phylum Chordata; class Mammalia; order Carnivora; family Hyaenidae; genus Crocuta; species Crocuta crocuta. The sequence goes on from NW_027529647.1 coordinate 1,132,144, forward strand.
ATTTGAGGTATAAACTAGGCAGGGCGGGCCCTCTGTGCCGTGGCTTTGAG
>NW_027529647.1:1132282-1290154 GCF_008692635.1 Crocuta crocuta
GGAGAGGAGCCGCAACAGTGGGAAGCTGCAGGGCAGCAGCCAGTGCCCCCACCTGTCAGCCCCCCCACCCCCTGCTTTGGAAGCCCTGGAGGATTCTGCTTTCCCTTCTTAGGGACCCCAGCTGGCATGGCCCAGGGAGGGTGTGCTTCCCAACATTGCCAAGAACCCAAGAATTGCCTACTCAGTGCTTGGTCTTGGGACCTGGCAAATATGTCATGGTCTCTGGAGGCTAATTTGAGACTGGCCTGGAGCCCAGGGCTGGGCTGAGCCCGAGGTAGGATGTCAGGGGGCTGCCATCCAGGCTGTCTAAGATTGTGTGAGCCTCTTTCCTGTCTTTCTGTTTTTTCTGTTACCAACCCAGATAGCAGAGTTTTATCCTCTCCCTATGGGGTAGCTCCCTTCTCCCCTTCTTAGGAACCGTTCTCCAGATGTAAACTCAGAGGCCTCACCGAGAGTGAACTCTGAGTCATTGTTTGTTGATGTCACTTAGCTCCTGCTTCTGGTGCCCTTGTGCCAAGGATCTGTGTAAGGCCAACATCATGTCTCCTGGGTTTAACTGGGCGACCGCACTTATGTAGTGAGAGATGTGCGGCGGATTGCCACCCATGTCTGGTCCACTGTGGAGTTCCGTGACTCAGTTAGGTGGACTGTGTGATTCAGTGTGACGCCCTGTGTCACTCCCATGGGAGGAAGCTTCATTGGTCACTTCATTTCTAATTCCTGCCGTCTACAGATGGGGAGATTACTTCCAAGCCAATGGTGCTGTTCCTGGGACCGTGGAGCGTTGGCAAATCCACCATGATAAACTACCTCCTTGGGTTGGAAAATACTCGCTACCAGCTCTATACAGGTGACAACGAGAGATTTTTCTTGTGTGCTTGTTGGTATCTCAGTGTCCTGCGTAAAAGCACTAGGAAACATTCGTATGTGTCTTCAATATAATCATGAAAATTATATACAGGAGCCCAGCAGCCACAGTCCATATTCACAGCGTTTTTCACAGTGCCCAAGAGGTGGAAACAACCCAAACATCTGTCAGTGCGTGAATGCGTACACCAAAGGGCCTATCCATACAGCAGCGTAGGGAGTATTATTCAGTCTTAAGAAGGAATGAGTTTCTGAAACAGGCTACAACATGCATGAATCTTGAATTCACTATATATTAAGTGAAATGAGCCAGACACAAAAGGTCAAATATCCTATGATTCCACTTATGCGATGCCTTGAATTCTCAATTCATGGAGACCGGAGAGTAGAGGTTACCAGGGACTGGGAAGGGGCAGTGAATGGGGACCCTTTCAGTTGGGAGATGGATGGTGATAAGGGCTGCACAGCACTATGCATGCAATTAGTGCCTCTGACCTTGTACACCTAAAAATGGTTCAAATGGTAAATTTTGTTATGTATATTTTACCACAGCTGAAAAAAGAAAAAAGACACTGCTCAGCAAACATAGATCCAATTCTCTTGGCAAAGCCTCCCTGGAACCCCTTGCTTACCCACTTACTTTGTAGTAGGCTCTTTTTCTCAGAGAGGACTGCCTTCCTACTAACCTCATGCCCATGCTCACAGGTGCTGAGCCCACCACCTCTGAGTTCACGGTCCTCATGCACGGGCCCAAGCTGAAAACCATCGAGGGTATCGTCATGGCTGCCGATAGCGCCCGGTCCTTCTCACCCCTCGAGAAATTTGGCCAGAATTTCCTGGAGAAGCTGATTGGCATCGAGGTTCCCCACAAACTTCTGGAGCGAGTCACTTTTGTGGATACACCAGGCATCATTGAGAACCGCAAGCAGCAAGAAAGAGGTAATCAAGCTCTTGTGTCTAAACAGCATGAGCTTCGTCTTAGAAAGCTGTTGGACAGCGGGTGGTAGGCAGACAGGGGAGAGGAAGTGTGGCCAGCATTGTCCAATACCAAAGGGTATGGTCTTTGCTGCCAGTCTCTTCTGGTTGTCACTATCGTGCCACTCAGGTGTGGAGTACCATGTTCTTTTACCTCCCCAAGGGCTGATCTGGTTTGGAGGCAACCCATATTTTCCCAAAGGGAGAGCTGGTCATCTCTGTAAGTAGCTCCCTGAGGCCCACGCTGGGGCTGCACTGTCTTGGGGAGCTCAGACTTTCCCGAGGGGTCATGGGCCTGCACTAATTGGATCCCAGTCCAGGGGTACTTGACCTCTGGTTAACTTGGGTCTGGTTTGAACCTGACCTTAAATTCTTCCTAGTCCAGTGTGTGCTTTACCAGGCCTGCTTCAATATAAGCCTGTTGAGACGTTCCAAAGTTCTACCTGCCTTCCAGTGGGAGGGGAGTGCCACTTTGGGCCCAGCAGCCACTGGGTTATGACATAGGCTACCGGGTATTGCCACGACACAGGGCTGAGTCATATGAGATGAGTCACAGCAGGGCATTTGTAGGACTGTATGACCAGATGGTGGTTCTCAGTTTACAGTTATAACTCTCATTTTGGTTTTATTACTGTTTTATTACTAGTAATAATATTATCACTGATCATTATAATAGTAAGTTAACTTTTATTCTTCTGTTATGCATCAGATAATTTTATGCATTATTGCATTATTGTAGAAAAATTAAAAAACAGGTATTCCTGGTCTCCTCATTTTGGAAATAAGAAGTTGAAGGAATTCAAATATGTCGAGCACCTGCTATGACACAGGCAGTTTTAGTTAGGCGCTTTGCTTTATTTATAACATAATAATCTGTATATCAACTTAGTATTCTTGTTCTTCTTGTCATTTTGTAGCGAAAACACTAAAGCTTAGATGCATTTGATACTCTGGGCTGGCCAGTGGCAGAGCTCAAATTCCAGTCCTGGTCGTAGGCTATTCTTGGTTGAGGGTTGACAAGGCCCAGGAGATAATGTAATTAATTTTTTCAGTCTTCAGAAACTCAGAACGTGCCTAGTGCTGTTACTTCCTTCAACCCAGGCAATGGTTTGGTTCTGGAAGGAGGCACGAAGGGCTTAGGGTGAGCCTGCTCTGCTTGACTTCTTGCTCCCCCCTCCCAAGGTTACCCCTTCAACGACGTGTGCCAGTGGTTCATCGACAGGGCAGACCTCATCTTTGTTGTCTTTGACCCAACCAAGCTGGATGTGGGTCTGGAGCTGGAGATGCTCTTCCGCCAGCTGAAGGGGCGTGAATCCCAGATAAGGATCATCCTGAACAAGGCCGACAACCTGGCCACACAGATGCTCATGCGGGTCTACGGGGCCCTCTTCTGGAGCTTGGCCCCGCTCATCAATGTCACAGAGCCCCCGCGGGTTTACGTCAGCTCCTTCTGGCCACAAGACTACAAGCCCGACACCCACCGGGACCTGTTCCTCAAGGAAGAGATCTCCCTCCTGGAAGACCTGAACCAGGTGATCGAGAACAGGTTGGAGAACAAGATTGCCTTCATCCGCCAGCATGCCATCCGGGTCCGCATTCACGCGCTCCTGGTGGACCGCTATCTGCAGACTTACAAGGAGAAAATGACCTTCTTCAGTGATGGAGAACTGGTCTTTAAGGACATTGTGGAAGACCCTGACAAATTCTACATCTTCAAGACCATCCTGGCAAAGACCAACGTCAGCAAGTTTGACCTTCCCAACCGCGAGGCCTATAAGGACTTCTTTGGCATCAACCCCATCTCCAGTTTCAAGCTGTTGTCTCAGCAGTGCTCCTACATGGGGGGCTGTTTTCTGGAGAAGATTGAGCGGGCCATCACACAGGAGCTGCCCAGCCTCCTGGGAAGCCTCGGGCTGGGGAAGAATCCCGGTGCTCTCAACTGTGACAAAACAGGGTGTGGCGAAACCCCAAAGAATCGCTACAAGAAACACTAGGTCTCTGTGCAGCCGTTCTTGGCTTCCTGTTGGTGGATGAGCTTGGGTCCTAACCGTCTGAGAAGTCCCGATTAATTAACCCTTTGAGCCACACGGGCGAGAATCACTATGTGTTGGAGATTTGGGAGTTTGTTGAGGCCAGTGGTGGGGGAGGGTATGGGTCAAAGGAGGAGAGGAAACTGTGAATTATAGTGTCTTGTTGCTTTAGTGAGGGGCCTGAGTGAGGCCCCGCCTGCTTTTCTTGGGTCCTATCACAGAGGGACAGAGAGCAGCTAAATTCTAGTGTGTACTGAGGTGATGAGCGTCAAGCTAAACGCCGCTGAGATTCCTTTTTCCCCGTAAGCTGGGAAAATAGAGAAGACTCGATTTCTCTAGGGCTCAGGTCCCTTGTAGCTTCCTTCCACACAGTCTCCCACTGGTCCTCCAGCCCTCATCGGCCTCCTCAGCTTGGGCTGACTTCAACAGGGGATGGTCTCTTTGGCCTGAATCCACCTGGGTGTTGGGCCTCCCCCCCAGGCCCTCTTTCCTGTTTCCTCGAGGGATGGGGGGATGGTTTAGGATACCAGAACGCTGAGAGAGAACAGGAGTCGCCAGGCGAGGAGAAGGTTCTGCCTCCCCCATGCCATTTCTCCCATGTAGTCTTCTAGGCCAGCTGGGAAGCTCGGTCCCTTTATCGGCCCCGAGAGGAGGCCGAGTGTTCCGTGGATTCAGGTCATTTACTTCTTGGAAGTGACTTCAGTGAAAATACTGGAAGCGCTCAGAGGGTTAATTGGTTTGCAGTGTGTCTTTGTCTATTGCATGTCTTGGAAAACTCAGACCCCAAAGGCGTTGGGTTTCAGAGGGGACAATGGAGACCTTGCTCCTTCTCATCAGGGTCTTCTCTGGGCAGCCCATCTCCCCTCCCCCCCAAATGTAGGAGGAGGTTTCCACAACTTCTCTGCAGAGACCCTCTGCGAAAGAGTCGTTCCCTCCTGGTTTTCGTGCCATGGCTTTTCCTCCCCGCTCTTCTTCATTCCCTGATGCACAACACTCAAAACTCCGAGTGATTTCCCACGAGTCAGAACCAGCGCCAGCCACTCTGTGTCTACGTCAACCAAGGCTTGACTGTTTGGTTTTCTACCTGAACTTAATACTGATACCCACCACAGGGAAGCCGGGGCCTTCAAGTACTGAGTGTGAATATGTGTGTACCACATTGTGCAAGAGAGATTCAGGAGATAGCAGACGCCAGAGCTCGTGGAGAAAGAACGTGTTGTCAGGGTCCTGCCTGGCTGGTGTGCCTCCTCGGGAGCAACGGGGTGGAGGGAAGGAGCCTTTTGACGAAAAGTAGGCGGCCGGACAGTTTGTGCAGATCCAGGAGACCCCACCCAGGCCTCTCCCGGGAGGGAGCGAGCTGTCTGGGGGGTGGGACTTCCCCAGGAGGCCTGGGTCAGGGCCCACTTGACCAGGAAGTCCCCTCGGATCAGAAGGGAAGTGAGTGAAGATGAAGGCGGGAGGAAGCACTCTGGGGGTGAGGCAGTGGAAGCACGTTGGTTGATCAGATCAGGTCCACATGGAGAATTCGGAATTCCTGCTTCTTGGGATTGTTTGCACTCTGATGCATGCTGCAGCGGACCTGCTTCTCTGGCTTTGCACAGGACAACAGAGGCCCCAAAGCCTCCAGGACATTGTTTCCAAGGACAGAGCCTAGCACAGAAACAGCGCCTGTCGGGGCATCCAAGGGGCCTGGTGAGCAGGGCCTGACAAGCTGCTTTTCTTCTCGTTACAAACCAGCTCTCCCCTCGTCTCTGCATCGCGTACCGTCTCAAGAGCCTGCCTTCTCCTCTTTCTCCTTAATGCTCCTAACCTGGCGTATCTGTCTTTCTCAGTGCAGTTGGGGACACGAAAAGCGCAGAAGTGTATGGGCATTGTCAAGGCGGCTGATGTCACCACTGCTTTGGGGAAGCAGGTGGAAGGAGGCTAATACATTCATATGGCATCTATATTCTCCGGGGGGGCGGGGGGCGACATGATCAGTGTGATCTTCTCTTTTTTCATCCCATCCATTATCTTTTTCTTACCCCCTCCTCCTGCTCAGCCGTTGACCTCCCTTTTCTCCACACCGCCTGCAGGCTGGTCAGTCGGTCCCCCTGGGCTTTCAGTGCTGTTTGGGCCTCGCTCTGTGGATGTGGATTTCAAGCAGGAGTCTGACTGTCTTTCGGGGTAGGGGGGAAAGGGTTGGGAACTGAGGGTCAATTTCGGATCCAGAGATTCCTTTAAGAGAAATATCTGTTAAGTATTTGTGCCTGAACAGTTGCTGTTTCTCTCCAAAGTGGAACCTTTCCAGGGTTCTTTCCATTCTGATTTCATCAGGGAGGAAGTCTCAATAAAGTTCCAGTCTCTCTGTGACACCGCGTGTTTTCTGATCGCCTCCGGCCAGCCCGTTCTCTTTCTCTCTCCTTCATCTAGTAGTGGACCGATTCGTATTAAGACTTCATTGTTTTTTGGGCAGTTTCAGGTTCACAGCACAACTGAGAGGAAGGTAGCGGTATCCCACACACCCCTGGGGCCTCCACCCACGCACAGCTTCCGCCACCAGCAACACGCCCCTGGAGTGGGACATTTGGCTTTGCTCCTGGTGGCATGCGTTGTCCGTGTTTGGACAAATCGATCATGACACGTGTCCATTGTTCTAGAATGAAATGAAATACAGAGTATTTTCACTGCCCTGAAGATCCTCTGTGCTCCACCTGTTCATCCCTCCCATCTCTTCCCAACCTCGTAAACTAATTTGTAACTTTCTTTTTTTTTTTTTATGTTTATTTTTGAGAGAGAAAGGGAGAGATTAAGCATGGATGGGACAGAGGGTGGGGGAGGGGAGGACAGAGGATCCGAAGCGAGCTATGTGTTGACAGCAGGGCTTGAACCCATGAACTGTGAGATCATGACCTGAGCTGAAGTCGGACACTAAACTGACTAAGCCACCTAGGCGCCCTCATTTTAAGTTTCTTACGGATAAATTGACAATCCATGAATTGCCCACTCTTGTTTTAGACGTCCCCAAGGCTTCTTCCCTAGATCCCTCCCGCTTCCAGCCCCATAGTGTAAGATGACCTTGAAACCAAGGCTTCCTGTTGTAGGATTGAAAATGAAAAATAAAACATTAACAAAAAAAGGGGGGGGGCGCCTAGGTGGCTCAGTTGGTTAAGCGTCTGACTTCGGCTCAGGTCATGATCTCACGGTTTGTGGGTTCGAGCCCCGCATCGGGCTCTGTGCTGACAGCTAGCTCAGACCCTGGAGCCTGTTTCAGATTCTGTATCTCCCTCTCTCTCTAACCCTCCCCTGCTCTCTCTCTCAGAAATAAAACATTAAAATTTTTTTTTAATTAAAAAAAATAAAATGAAGAAATACACTCTCCTCAGCCCCTAGCTGTCATTCTCCCTGGCATCCATGGCAATAGCCTATTCATGGGAACTAGTGAAGCTTCCATCCCCAAATCTCTCACAGAGGCCATCCAGGCAGACACACCACTATATCCATGCCCCCAACCACACGGCTGCCCACTTGGTACCTGGAGGGTCTGCCCTGAACATACAGATGGTGTCTCCCCTTGGCTTCTGCAGAAAGTGGTGCTCCCCATGGCATGACCCTAGGGCTCCTCCTTACCTGCTTGTTTATTTATTTAATGACAGAGAGCACAAGCAGGGGAGGGGCAGAGGGAGAGGGAGAGAGAATTCCAAACAGGCTCTGAGCTCAGCACAGAGCCTGATGCAGGGCTTGATACCACGACCCTAGGATCATGACCTGAGTTGAAGTCAAGAGTCGGATGCTCAATCCACTAAGCCACCCAGGCATCCCCACTCCCTTCCTTCCATACTGTACCTATTTTTAAAGAAACCCTACCTTGTCCTTGGCTGCCTGAGCCTGTGATCTGAAGATCAGAGCTCCTTTACTTTAAAATTTTATTTCTGGGGTCTTCCTGAGGACTTCACACCCCTGCATGAGAGTGTTCGAAAAGGAAGAGGCTGGACCCTGGGGAGTCACTGGGGGGGTTGGAAGTAGAAGAGGGGTGTGAGAGTGACAACGTGCTATTGTGATGGGGTGTCCTCAGAGAGGATGCAGAATTCAGTGGCGGGGCCAGCTCCCTGGATTTTCCTAAATCGGGAGGTGCTGACCTCAGGGAGGGATGAGGCAGGCAGTGTGGCTCAGTGCCTCCCTCTCCCTTGCTCTCCTCCTGATTAGAGGGTCCAGAGTCCACAGTTAGCAACTGACGAGCCTGGCCTAACGAAGGCCACCACTGCCCTCCCCTAGGTCAGCTCTCCCTCCCCAGGACAGCAACCAGTGTTTTCCCAGGAAAAGGGAGGGAGGTGATGTCTGTTTTGAAGATAAACATAAGACACCAGAACCTGCCAGCTTGTCCAAAATTGTGCTGTTTCACAAGCCTCGCGCCCTACCATCTTTACCTCATCTGCCATTAAGAAAGCAAAATGCCATGGAGGAAAGCAAAACCCAAGACCATTCCTAATATAGGCAGGTGATATAAGGGGCATGAATGGAGAGAGTGTCTTCATAGGTAGGGTACGTATCTGAATACGTGGGGGTTACTTGTGGTTGCATGTGACAGGGCGTGCAGACACCTGCTTGTAAAATCTCTGTGTGTGTAGAAACCAACGTGTATGTGAGTGTTTGTGACCAAATGATCTCTGAGTACGTAGCACAGTGCCCAGCACATAGGACTCATCACCTGTGTGCCATCAGAATGAATGACAGAGTAAGCAGGTTTGGGGGGAGTAAAGAAGGTGTCTGTGCACTGAGTGTTGTGTGTAGAGGGTCCAGGGGAAGAAAGAATGTCTGGGGTGAGCAGGTGGGTGTGGCTGTGAAGAAGTGATTGTATGCGTAATATGTGGATTACAGATTGTGGGAGCATATGTGTGGCAGCTGTGTGCATGGGGTGAGCTGGACACCTGACCCAGGGTGGAGACCCAGGAAGACCCAGCCATGGGAGGACACCTACCAGGCCCTGGCTTTGCGGTTGTGTCCCATCCCAGTGAACCGAGGGGAAGTCTGAGCCTCAAAAACTCACAAGCACTAGCAACAAATCATGCCAACTCCCCTGTCTGTGACATTAGGCTCAAGCTTTTCCCAATCCAGGGAAACCTTAATTTTTCCTTAGAAGACCACAGAGGCAGTAAAAAGGAAGCATAAGAAAAACAGAAAAAGGAGTAGAGGCATATATTTGCCTGTAGCAAAGGTATATTCCACAGGTTCTGGGGTGTTCCCTATACTGACCTCTTATTCAAAGGATAAAAAAATAACATGTACAGATGAGCATTTTCCATGTCTGCTTGCACTGTGGAACATGTTCTGTTTTCTCAAAATTTCCATGGGGAAGAGAATCAACTTCTAGAGTATTTCTCTTGCCAGGAACTGGGCTATAGACCTATAGACATTCCCACACTTACCCTTGACATAATGTGATAATTCTAACAGCCACACGCCAGGTGCTTTACGTGCATTATTTCATGGAATCCTCACATAGCCCCACAGGGAGGGAGCCATCTCGCACGGAAAAGAGTAGAGACTCTGGAGTCCGATTGCTGAGGCTTCGTCCTGGGCCCGACCAGTTAACTAACTGGGCAACCCTAGCTAGGCAAATGACACAATTTTGTGCTTTAGTATCCTCACCCATAAAATGGAGACACTAATAGCCCCTCTCTCTGTGGGGCTGTTGCCAGGACTAAATTAAAACCTGCAACATGCTTCAAACAGTACTCAGCCCACAGATAGCGTTCTGTAAATATCATGATTATTATTCATATTTTACTAATGAGGAGACTGATGGTCAGAGAGGTTGAGTTGCCCCAAGTAGGAGGGGCAGAATTCCTTCTAACAGCTGACTTCACCGAGGGCATGCTAGGCTACTTGCCGAGTCTCACACCTGGTGACACTGGTCTTGCTGATCCCAAGGCCTTTCCCTCCTCTTCAGAAACTGGCAAAAATTTAGAATTGCTGGATTTTTTTAAATGGCTGGTTAGCACCTTGACATTTGTTTGTAATAAAATTTCAAGCATTTAAACGTCATTTGCTTTAGACAATTTTTTAAGGTGGTGGTGGGGGGTGGGGAGAGGGAGTCTGGTTGGGTCAGTCCGGAGAGCATGTGACTCTTGATCTCAAGGTTGCAAGTTCGAGCCCCATGCTGGGTGTAGAGATTTCTTAAAAAAATTAAATCTTAAAAAAAAAATTTATTAAGGATTATTTCCTGAACAACAAAATACTTAACCAACCAACCAAAGGGCCAATTTTCTACCCATCCCACTGTCTCTTCTACTACATTCAATCACATTGATTTGTGTTCATCGGGAGCCTAGACCAATTGTGACAGTACATTTTTCTGACACACTGAAAAGACTGATTTTGTATCTGTGAAGAATGCAAACACATTTGTTGGTTAATTTCCATTTTCTCCAGACTTCTGAATTTTGTCCCACCAAAACTTCAAAAGATTTAGAATTTACACATATCTGTTCAGGCATAATCTCTGCCCTGGAGGAGTGAATGATCCAGTTGGGGACCCAAGACATGGAGCTAGAGTGACAGGGTAAATCCTGGGGGATAAAGTGGCCACATGTCCCTATCGTTAATAACCCAGGTCACATGGTCAGGGAAACGATTTTTTTTCTCACTTGTAAATGTAATTATTTGAAAAGTTAAACCCATGAGCTGCAGACTTTATTTAAACATTTAACAGATTACCTTTATGGAGGAGAATCCGTTTACATAACATCAGTTCTCTCCTGGGAATACTGAGACACTGGGGGTTCTGAGCTTAGGAAGAGAGTGGAATTCTAGCTCCACTCTGAAGGCTGGTCAGGTTTGGAAGGGCAGAGACCAGGGGGTCAGATCCTGGGGGGGGGAAGATCAAGGGCCCAGACTCTGAAAGGGAGACATCTGAGTGTGGTCAGTGAGGAGTCAAGGTGAGATGAGGTGGGTGAGGGAAACCTTTAAGATGGAAGGTCAAGGAATCTGGGCTTGAGGCCACTGCAAGTTTCTGGACAGAGAGGGCCATGAAGAAGCACGGAGGGTGAGGCCCCAACAGCACTGGGGCTCACCGAGGGGCGAGAGCCTGGCACCAAGCAGCCGATTTTGGCAACCCAGACAGCGTCCCTCGGGCCGTGCCCCTCGGACCCGTGGCCCACGGGTTGCTGGCTGGGGGACGCCTGCACCACCGCTAGGAGCTGAAACACAGTCCTGGAGCCCGGTACGGAGGCGGGCTGGCCGTACTTAGGACCCCCTGTTGGGCCCTGGACCCAGCTGCTGCTCCGCGCCCCCGGCTCGTGCAGCTCATCCGGCCGGGCGTACGGAATCCCGGAGAGGGCGCATCTCCCCGGCCCGCGCGGCCTCACCGCCCACGAGTCCGCTTTCCCCGCTGCACCCCGTCGCCTTCGAGGGGAAACCGAAGCCCCTAGCAGGGCGGTCTGGGTCAGGGGCGAAAGGGTGGGTGAACCGAGCGTCTGGCCAAGCTTAGCGTGGTCTCACAAGCCGGCTTCTCGGCGCAAAATGCTACCCCAGAGCGAGGCTCGTCACCGCGACCGCGCGTACCCACCGCCGGGGGAGCTGCAGAGCCGAGTCCCAGCCGAACACCGCCTGCGGGAGCCCGCCCCGCGCATGCGCCTTCGCTCGCGACCGCGGTCCCGACCCCGCCCCTTCCAGGGCCGCGCGCTCCCGAGCACGCGTCGAGGCCCGCGCAGGCGCACGGCAGTGCTTCCTGCGACCGCTGGCTGTGAGGGGCTGCTGGGGCGGCGGCCGCGTGCTGGAGTCCGTCCTCTCCCCGCCCGGTCCCCGGGCTTGGCCGCCTGTGTCTGCCGTGGGCCTCAGCCGTCCCTTGCACGGTCCGGCCGCTGGAAGCCCTGAGGCTCTCAGAAGTTTGATCTGGAACCGGGAAAGGGTTTGAACTCGCTCAGGGCTGTGGAGAGAGGCCACCGGTTTCCGGAGGCGTTTCGGGGACTTGAAGAATGTCAAAGAAATTGGTGTTGGTGGTGATTAGATTGTGGTTTTCACCTGAGGCCAGCCCAGGAACTGAGATTTTAAGAGATTATTCCACCTCCCTTACCCCACCAGAAACTCAGAAGTTGGTATCCAAACTGCCCTCTCCTGTCCTTTAGGCTTAGAAACCGAGCCTTATGCTGGCATGTGCCCTACCTCTGGGTGAGGGGAGATGGGAAAGCCCTGGGGCAGGTGCAACTCCAGATGGGGATGGGAAGCGCTAGGGAAGGTACTATTCCCAGTAGAATGTCTTTTTCATGGCTCCTGGGGCTCCCTGAGTCGCTAATTTAGGAGATATAAAGGACTCCAGAGATTCCGTAATATCCCCTCAAATGGTCCTCAGCCTCTATTTGAAACGTGTCCAGTGACAGAGACCTCAGTTGCAGGTTTTCTGACAGGATGCTGATTTGAGTGGCTCCCTCTGCCCTAGATACCCACCAGCTGTAAGAGGGCATCATTTCCCTTTGCAGCCCTGTGGAGAAGGCATGGGTGGGAGTGTGCATCAGCTTCTCTGCTTGGCCCCCTGGGCATAACTGAAGCTGGGAAGGGGCCTGTGTGGCTAAATCAAGGTTGGCTGGTTGGTTACTGAAAGGAAAGAATTTACTTGTAATATTCTGGGTTTTCTTGGCTGTTGCTTTGGAGTGGAGATCATTTGGTCCCCAGGGAATCTGGGAGGAAAAGGAAGTCCTTGGAAAGGAGTTAGGTGCCCTCCCTGGGTAAGAATGGGTTGGCCCACCTGCCCTCTGCATTAGGAAGCCTTATTCCCTTATATGCATCTCTTTTCTGGGTTTAACTTCACAGAACACCCAGTAGTGGTGGGGAATTGTAGTACAAAAGAGCTTTGTGGTCCCACTCGTTCTTTTTGCAGATGAGAAAGCTGACAGTAAAAGAAAGAGTGTTGAGGGTCACAACCAGCTGGTGGCAGAGGTGGGACTCCGGTCTCCCCATTCCTGGGCCTATTCTCACTCTCCTACCCCATGTATAATAGGGGCTAGCACGAAACCGATGGCTCATTACAAATGGGTAATATGAGGCAGGGTGTAGGGAAAGAACCTAGGGAAATGTTCTGGTGTAATTACAAATGGGTAATATGAAGCAGGGTGTAGGGAAAGGATAGTGAAATGTTCTGGGGCTCATAACAGTGGGATCTTTTCACCTCTACACTTAGAGGCAGAGAGGCTGTGTGGAGGGTCATTTTGCTGAAGCTAGGACCTCAGGTCAGGGGGTTCAGGAAGGCAGTTGGAGGGGGGGATAAAACCCCTCTGATTTGTCAAGGCTTCCCATGGACTAAACCTGATGGGAAGCCAGAGGGCACGAGTCTTGACTAGTCTAAACAGGTAAATTCCAGAGCAGAGTATAGGTGGAAAAGGCTGCAGAAAGTACCTAAAGAAACAAAAGAAAGATATCCAATATAACATGCAACCTTACTTCTACTTGTTTATTAATAGTTTATACTTCTTAAGCACTTACCCAGCATTGGGTGTGTCCATTTATCTCATTGCATTTTCCCATAAACCTAGTTTTCTCCGTTTGACAGATAAGGAAACTGACTAGTGAAACAACTTGAGGAATGGAGATGTGAACAGCTAAGCGGACACTTGTCTCTCCGGGATCTTATCTTGCGTATAGTAGTTTCTTTGTGGATGTTTGTGCAGTGGATAGATGAATGAATGAATGAATGAATGAATGAATGAATGAACGAGGAGCAAACACACGTAGGATTAGATGGTTAATCTCCCTGCAGACCCTTCGTGTGCCTGTCCTCCACGAGACTGGAGGTGCTCTGCAGAGGTGAGTCCTGTGCCTGTTGGTGTCTGTGTTGCTGGCTTGTAATGAGCCAGGTATTCAGGTTAAAAGAGCAGGTGTCTAGATGTGCAAAAAAAACCCCTTGGACTTCTGGGCTTTCCTAGTGGAAGCTTTTGGAATTAAACAGCTTTCTCTCTCGATGCCTTGTTGATCCAGTCCTGATTTCTGATGCCCCCACAATCTGGGCAGGGGTCCAGGGTGCTGCCTCATTTCTCTGCTCGGCTCCTACCCATCGCTCCACCTACAAGCTCAGTTCTGCTAGTTGCATCGCTGGTGTCACTCCTGGAACATGGCCTTCTTCGGGGATAAACCACCTACCAGTGTGGTTGGGAGTGTCAGCAGCATCCCTAGGATGGAGAGGCTTTGTTTCCTTTCTCTGTGGTCCCATTTCTCTCACCATCCCTTCTCTTTAGAATCCCCTTTTAGTCACTTCTTCCTTCCTTGAGGGCCCCACACAGCCTGTCCAGGCTCCTCAAGCCTGGAAGAAGAACCTAATGTAGACTGATCACTTGCCTTGCCTGCCACCGTGCCTCATGTGTCCTCTCCATCATCTCATTTCATTTCTTAGTGATACACTAGCTAGGAAGCGTCAGGGAGGGGACTTGCAGATGGGAAAACCAAGACTTCTTGTTGGGTAACTTGTTCAAGATCACACAGCTGTTCAGGGTAGAGCTGGCCTTTGACCTCTGGTTGAATTCCAAGGCCACCCTGGCCCACTTCTTGCGCAGAATAAGTCCTGCTGCTTCAGTATTTACGTTCTTATTGACCTTTGCTGTTCGGAGCATTTTCCCTGTGCCTTGGCCTGCACCCCTGGGGCGTGGGCATGTCAGATGTGCTGTTTCATCCTGCACTGCTGGGTTTCCACACGGATCTGCCTCAAGATTGATTCTACCCACAGCCCTTTGCTCACACCACCTCCTCCATATGGAAGGCCATTTGACTTGTTTCTGAATGGCAACATCCAGCCCATTCTCTAAAGACCAACTTCTGTGCCACCTCCCTAATGATGTCCCACTCAACTCGTTCACCTCCAGATTCCCAGACTCGCCTTGTGAGCCTCCTCCAAAGGATTTAGCACATTATTTCCTGTGTGTACAGTAATTCGCATATGCAGTTTGCTTCTGGTGTTGAGTGCAGGGACTGTACCACAGCGGTGTTCACATCTCCCCAACTCCTAACGGAGAACTCACACACGGCAAGTAAGCCACCGGTGAGTGAAGGCATTAGGGGAGCTTGTGGTGGTGAAAAGAGTGTGTAAGATGAAGATTTATCCCTCAACTTTACATTCTGACTTTGCCTAAAACAAAATTCACTGCAGGATAAACGTCCTGGTTGAGTCTGGGGGGACGGGTGGTGGAGGACACGTAACCTTGTGTTTCTATTGAGGACCTTTGAATTTAGGGAAACTAAGAGACACGGGTGAGGACAGGCGGGGGAGACAGGCTGCCTGGGTGGAAGGGCCTGCACATCTGTCTGTCCAGATGGGGCCCCAGGAGTGGTGAGCTGCGCCCCCTGATGGTCACCGCAGCTGCAGCCTCTCCGAGGCCACCCCCTGTGCTCCCTGAGCCCCTTTATGTTTGCTGTCATAGATAAAGGCCATCACTCCTGTTTCACCACCACGGATGGGGGAGTCCTTGGCCATAACAGCAACACCCCCTTCCCTGGGACCTGAGTTGGCCCAGAGTACCCGTTTCCCATATGACCCAAGACACACAGACGCTGGGGCCCTTCAGTGGAGAACGGGTGTGGGCTGGGATGACTCACCTGCTCTGTGGCCGCCTACAGCTCAGTTTAAAGCCCTTGGGAATCCAATCTCGTCTCTGGCAGAGATACAGGAGTCTCTCTTTACAGTTAGCAGCTTGGGTTCCTGTGTGTGCAGATGCCTGTCACTGTCCCAGTGTCTGAAAGTCCATGTTAGTAAGGACCCATCCAGGTACATGGTCATGGAAAAGTAGTACAGAGGCAGCAGCCTAGAAAGCAGTGCCTTGACCTGGGTGGGCATCAGACAATCTTGAAGCTCACCGTGTGGCTATAAAGGAAAAGGGTTTGGTACACTTGGCTAGCTTAGTCCATAGAGCAAGCGACTCTTGGTCTTGCAGTTGTGAGTTCGAGACCCACGATGGGTGTAGAGATTACTTAAAATCTTAACCTTAAAAAAAAAAAAAGGAAAAGGGTTTGTTTTTTCAGTAAACATGTTTTTGACCCCCTACTCCTGCTGTGCGAAGTAAGGACAAGGTGGGCAATGAGAAGGCAAAACCAGTCCCTATTCCTGGTGGCCTCTCAGTCTCTGTAAATCAGTGCGCGTCAGGGTGATCTACGGAGGTGTTGTGGGAGCATGGAGAGAAACTGAACACGTCTTTCCTGGGGGAATGAGCGAGCACAGGGAGATTTAACAGGACACATTTGAGCTGGATTTTGAAATTGGGATTCTCCCGGCAGATGGGAGTAAGTCTTACATCTTTGGAGAGTGTTTTGCAGTACGTGGTTGGGAGAATGATGTCAGTGGGGTGTAGAGAGGAGATTAGACTCCAAGGCCTGTCTGGGTCTGACAGAGAAGGGCCTTCGTGGGTCACTCGGACTTCGGACCTTCTGAATGTGGAGGGGAGACACTGGACTGGTCTGCGTTGTGGCCACATCACTCTGGCAGCAATATGGAGGATGAATTGGAAGGTCAAAGACACAGAGAGACACTGAGTAGAACAGGGTTAGACTATCACAGGAAATAATTTTTTTTTGATGTGCATTTCTTAATATTTATTTTTGAGAGAGAGAGAGGCAGAGTGTGAGCAGGGGAGGGGCAGAGAGAGAGAGAGACACACACACACAGCATCTGAAGCAGGCTCCAGGCTCTGAGCTCTCAGCACAGAGCCCAATGTGGGGCTTGAGCCCATCAACCGCAAGATCATGACCTGAGCCAAAGTTGGATGCTTCACCCACTGAGCCACCCAGGCGCCCCAGGAAAGAACGTTTAGAGAAGAGGATTGGATTAGAAAAATCCCCAAAACTAAAGTTCTATACCTCTGAAACTACCTAGGCATTTGGTTCTTTTCACCTGCCCCCTCCCCATGACTCTTAGTTAATTATCTTGATTGCTTGCTCATACTGCATTCTGGGGTTGCTGTGACCTGTTTGGGGTTTGACCCTATCCAATTTCCCTGTTTGAAATTCTGTCCACTCAGCACTTCGGCTGAGTCCAAGCTCCTTGGAGACCAACCTGTAGGAAGCTCTACTGAGCCCTGGGGTCCCCTCCACTCCCACCTCTCGTCCTGACTCTGCTCTCTCCTCTGGCATTGTCCTCCAGTCTCCAGATTGGAAAAGGCAACTTTGTCATCCCTTCGGTAACTCTTTCCAAAAGGAGCTGTGAGACACTATGTTTCATTTGAAGATGTTTGCAAGCAGGAACTAGAAAAATGGATTAAGGGGACTTTGGGACTTTGATCTAAGAGAGAACAGAATGTGAAATACAGGGCAGTCCCCACAGAATGACCCCACAAGTCTAAGCCCTTGATTTAAATTTAGATCAGTTCTGTACAGTGTAACCCTGAAGCTAGAAGTATGTGTCTTCTGCTAATCGCTTCCCTGTAATCCCAGGCTAGGGGGTTACAAGTACTGCCCCTTCTTGTCTGCTTGTTTGTACAATTGTCATGATTCTGGGGCCTATAGACTTTGGCAACCAGTCAACAAACAGGTCGTTGGGTCTGCTGTGCGCCCACCTCATGCTGGCTGGGATGGGATATAGACACGCCTCATTCTAAAGAAATCAGGAGACTGGTATTTTAGTCTAGTTGGGAAGGCAAGACATGTGTGAGAACCACCTAGACAGCAGAAGCGATGAACCGTGAAGAGGGCAGCTAAGATTTGGTGGGTCGTGCGCAAGTCCACGGAACTAGAGGAAGGAAGGAGCAAGTGGCCTCGGTCTCTTGGGTTCCCCCGGGATGGGGGCAGGGTCCAGCCTAGATCTAGCTGGGAGTCTCAGCTAGATCCCAGCCAGCCTCAGTGTGATGTTGGGAGCCAAGAGAACTTTATGCTGCCCTCACAAGGGACTGTGTCCTTAGTTCCCAATGTTAATGCTGTTTTTTTAGTCCGCATCTTCCCACTTGTCAAGATTCTCCATTCATCCTTCAGCTTAAACACCTCTTTTTTCTTTTTAAGTTTATTTATTTATTTCTTTTCTTTCTTTCTTTCTTTCTTTTTTTTTTTAATTTATTTCTGAGAGAGAGAGATAGTGTGAGCAGGGGGGGGTTAGAGGGAGAGGGAGATACAGAATCTGAAACAGGCTCCAGGCTCTGAGCTAGCTGTCAGCACAGAGCCTAGAGAGACAGCATGAGCAGGGAACTGTGAGATCGTGACCCAAACCGAAGTCAGACACTTTACCGACCGAGCCACCCAGGTGCCCCTAATTATTTATTCTGAGAAAGAGGGAGAGAGAGAATGAGCAGAGGAGGGGCAGAGAGAGGGCAAGAGAGAGGATCGGAAAGCTGGCTCTTTACTGACAGCAGAGAGCCTGATATGGGGCTCAAACTCACAAACTGAGATCATGAACTGTGCTGAAGTTAGAAGCTCAACTGGCTCAGCCACCCAGGTGCCCAACCTCTCTTTTTTCATGAAGACTCTTCCCTCCCGCCAGCCAGCATGATGCTGATCTTTGCAGCCCTTTGCTTATAACTGTGGTGTGACATTTATTCCATCTTGTCATCTATTTGTGAATTTTGGGTACCTTGTGATGTACATGCTTGTGTTTTCGCCACTTCCACTAGATCAAGATCATGAGCTTCTTGTAAAGCAGGGAAAATGCCTGAAGTATTTCTCAAACTCCCAATGAGTAGCCCAGAGTGGAACCCTACTCAGAAAATGTGTGTTAAGTGGTGAGCAATACTTTAGCAGATTCCATTCTCCCTGGTATGTCAGTTATATAAGATCAGTTTTGTGGGGCGCCTCAGTGGCTCAGTCATTTAAGTGTCCAGCTCTTTGTTTCAGCTCAGGTCGTGATCTCATGGTTTGTGAGTTTGAGGCCCACATCAGGCTCCATGCTGACAGTGTGGTGCCTGCTTGGGATTCTTTACCCCTCTCTCTATCTGCCGCCCCCCCCTCCCCCCCCCGCCNCTCTCTCTCTCTCTCTCAAAATACATAAATAAACTTAAAAAAATTAGATCTGTAAAAGCAGTCCTAAAGCCGTAAAGGGGGAGGTGTGTGCCTTCTGGGCCCAGTTTCTGGCAGGGGATCACACAGTGAAATGAAAGGTCCCTGACCTGTGTGGCCCTATAAGAGAAGGGTATCCAGTGGTCTCTTGGTCTTGACCCTTGAGAACCAAAGGGACAAAAGGAAGGTCTAAGTGACAAGAATGCTGTCCTGTAACTTATAGAAGGAGTCTTGGAATCAGAAGAGTTGGGGACTAGTTCTGATCCAAATTTTGTGACGATGTAGTTCCCTTGTTGACCTTATGGGATTGTTCTGTGAACCAAATGAGACAAGAAATATGTGAGTTCTTTGAAAAGGACGAAGTATCACTAGAATATGAGGCACCATTGTATTTTCTTATTCCTCTGTTTCTGTTTCCTGATTCCCAGCCTTTCCTTCACTCTTTCTATAAAGAAACTCAAGTCACCAGCTGCTGAGGCCAGCCGGGGAGAGCCCTGCTTGTCTCCGCTAAGTTCTCATTTGGCCCAAAGACTAGACCCAACGTGGAAGAATATGGTTTTTTGGCTTCCAAACCAGGTAACTCTGGGTAAGTCACTTCAGCTCTCTGAGTCTCACATTCCTCATCTGTAAGTGGGAGATCGTAATCTACTCCTCCTACCTCCTAGGGCTCCTGGGAGGATCAGATGAAACAATGAATATGACAGTAGCTTGTAAACTGTAAAGGTCTGTCCAAATGCTATGGATTTACTTTTTAATCTGTGCTTCAGGGCTCTGGATGAAATTGGCCAAGACTGTTGCACATTTAGACAGTGACATCACACACATGCTATTGGAGTCCAGGGTGGGGCGCAGAAGGCGGCCCCAGAGTCCCCAAAGCAGGGCAGAATGCAGAAGGGAGCCCCACCCACTGGCTGCCTGTAGGAGACCTGACTCTGTGGTCCGACCTGAAGAAATCCAACCTCCTGGTTTCCAAAGTGGCAAAGACTCTGCCGTGACCTCTGTGCTCAGGGGATACTTGGATGACAGCCCAGGAGTAGGGGCTGTTGTGGTTTAGCTCTCTGTTTTTGGGGTCTCAGCTTAGTGTCTGGACATGGCAGGCATTCAGGGTAAAGTTGTCGAACACAACACAGGTAGCACATTTTATGGGAACTCATGTCATTCTCTTCTCACTTCCTTTGTGTTGGCAAATGCCAGGTGTAGAAAAACATTAAAAAAAAAAAAAAAAGGCTTCAGAGAAATGGTAGCACGACTTGTGCTGGAAAACGTGACTGGCCAGTGTTAATGAAAGGCCAGGCTCCAGAAATGGGGTATCACCATCTCGGTGCTTTGTTACTCTTGGGTGGAGGTGAAGCCAGTCTTATGGGAAAGGCTCTCCGTGTGCCTGTGGCCACATAGGTTTTGAATCCCTTTGTTGGCCCTGCTGGTCACTGGAGCTGAAAGGAAATGGCTTAGTCAACAAATATTCGTGACTTAGTTTATAATGTGTTTGGCCCTGTACTGGGAGCTTTGGGAAAGATGAAACAGGTCAAGTTGTAGCTTCTGTGTTGGAAGTCCTTAGACCAGATGTGAGAAGGCAAAATGACTGGGGATTCTGGCTGGCGGGCCCGTGTGCGCAGGGCTGAGGGAGTGGCAGATAATTACTGAGGGAGGAAGGCAGAGGCGAGGATCCGAAAAGGCTCTTGGGAGGGTGGTGGGGGAGGCTTTCTAGAGGAGGTGGGTATACGTGAGAAAGGCAAAGTCAATCACTTCTTTCACTTTCTGGCCCCCATTAGGAGATCCAACTTAGTGGGTCACCACGGCACCTGCTCATTACCGCCCACTTGTGCTGGTTGTACTGGTCATGTGTCCAGGCAGGACACGGTAGCTGTCAGCTGGGCATTGTCCCTGGCTCGTGAAGGCCACTCTTACTTAGTCTTTCCCACGTGTCCCCTCCATCATCAGTCTAGCAGTGGGGTCTCAAATCCCCCCTTGGTTTGAATCTCTGACTTCCTCTCTGTTATCAGCGGTAGAAAACCCTTTGCTTTTTTTTTTTCTTTTAATTTTAGAGAGAGAAAAAGTGCTTGGGGCGCCTGGGTGGCTTAGTCGGTTAAGCGTCCGACTTTCGCTTAGGTCATGATCTCGCGTTTCGTGGGTTCGAGCCCCGCGTCGGGCTCTGTGCTGACTGCCAGCTCAGAGCCTGGAGCCTGTTTCAGTCTGTGACTCCCTCTCTCTCTGACCCTCCCCTGCTCACGCCGTCTCTCTCTCTCTCCTAGAAATAAATAAAAATATTTAAAAAAAAAAAAAAAGTGCCAGTAAGGGAGAGGGGCTGGAGGGGGGGGAGGGGGAGAGAGAGAGAGAATCCCAAGGAGGCTCTGTCCTGTCAGTGCAGAGCCTGACACAGGGCTCGATCCCAGGACCTGGGATCAAGACCTGAGCTGAAATGAAGAGTCAGACACTCAACTGACTGAGCCACCCAGGCACCCTGAAAACCCTTTGCTTTTAAAGACTTATGTGTGATTAGGTCAGGCCCACCTGGATAGTCTCCTTTTGATTAGCATCAAGTCAACTAATTGGTAGCCTTAATTACCGTCTTCATCATTTTTGAGTGTACAGCTCAGCGGCGTTAAGTACCTTCATATTCCTGTGCAGCCATCACCACCACCCAACTTCAGAATTCTTTTCCCCTTGGAACGGAAACTCTGTATCTATAAAACACTGTCCCCCCGTCCCATGTCCCGCGGTGACCACCACTCTACTTTCTGTCTTTATGAATTTTACTACTCTAGGTACCTCTGTAAGGGGAGTCATACAGTATATGTGTCTTTTTGTGAGTGGCTTCTTTCACTGAGCACAGTGGCTTCCAAGGTTTCTCCATGATGTGGCATGTGTCAGAATTTTCCTTTTTTTTTTTTTTAAAATTTTTTATGTTTTATTTATTTCTAGGAGAGAGAGAGAGAGACAGCATGAGCAGGGGAGGGTAAGAGAGAGAGGGAGTCACAGACTGAAACAGGCTCCAGGCTCTGAGCTGGCAGTCAGCACAGAGCCCGACGCGGGGCTCGAACCCACGAACCGCGAGATCATGACCTAAGCGAAAGTTGGACGCTTAACTGACTAAGCCACCCAGGCGCCCCCAGAATTTTCCTTTTTAAGGAGGAGTAGGATCCATTGTGTGTCTATACCACATTTTGTTTATCTACTCATCAGTTGTTGGACTCTTGAGTTGCTTTCATCTTTTGGCTGTGGAGAATAATTCTGAGTATATAATAATTATATGAACACGGGTGTGCAAATGTCTAAGATCCTACTTTTAAAAAATGTTTGTTTATTTGGGGTGCCTAGGTGGCTTAGTGAGTTGAGTTCATGAGTTCAAGCCCCACGTCGGGCTATGTGCTGACAGCTCAGAGCCTGGAGCCTGCTTAAGATTCTGGGTGTGTGTGTCTCTCTCTCTGCCCTTTCCCCACTTGCACTCTGTCTCTTTCTCAAAAATAAATAAACAGTTAAAAAAGTTTATTTATTTATTTTTGATATATAGACAGAGAGGGTGTGCAGGTGTGAGTGGGAGAGGGGCAGAGACAGAGGGGAGAGAGAATCCCGAGCAGACTCCACATGGCCAGCACATAGCCCAGTGCAGGTCTCGAACTCAAGAACCATGAGATCATGACCTGAGCCAAAACCAAGAATCAGACACTTAACCAACTGAGCCCCCAGGTGCCTCTAAGACCCCACTTTCAATTATTTTGGGTATATACCCAGAAGTGCAATTTCCGGGTTATATGGTAATTCTATTTTTAATTTTGGGGGGATCTGACATACTGTTTTCCATGGTGGCTACACCATTTTACATTCCCACTGACAGTGCACAGGTGTTCCAATTTCTCCACATCCTCGCCAGCACTGGTTATTTTCTGTTTTTTGGATAATAGCCATCCTGAATGGGTGTGAGGTGATACCTTGTTGTTGCTTTGATTTGCATTTCCCTATTGATCATTGGTGTTGAACATCTTTTCTCGTGCTTGTTGGCCATTCGTTTGTGAGTCATGAGATCTTGATTAAGCCACCCCTGCCATCCGCTGCGTCGCATACCCTCACGGTAGGAAAACTACGTGAAGGGGTAAAATGCTCTGCAGAGTAGTGTTTGCCCAGGGCTGGTAGGTCGGGGTGGGGGGGACAGCAGGGGCCCTGAGTGCTCCTGGGGATGGGCTTTCTTTTCAGGGGTAATGAAAGGTTCTAAACTTAGTGGCGATGGTTTCACAACTCTGCACACATACGAGAAGCCATTGAATTGCACAGTTTAAATGGGCAAATTTTATACCATGTGAAGTATCTCTCAACAACTGTGTTTTCTTTTCTTTTTTTTTTTTTTTTTAATGTTTTATTTATTTCTANACGCGGGGCTCGAACCCACAAATCGCGAGATCATGACCTAAGCGAAAGTCGGACGCTTAACCGACTAAGCCACCCAGGCGCTCCACAACAACTGTGTTTTCAAATGCTGCCTTTTGAAAGTAGAAGTAAACCAGTACCCGCCATATGAGCGAATGTTCTATTTCATTAGCCAGCTCTGTCGAGCAGGAGTGAACCCTACCCAGTTGTGGTGAATCTACATTCCTACCCAGACAAAGTTCCAGCCACCCTGTGTCCCTCCAGGTTCCCAAATCCAGTTCTATTCCTTCAGTCTGATTCTTTCTTAGGCTCTTCTAACCTGGGAGACCTCCTTATCGCGTCTGTGGGGACGAGCACCCCATTGCCAAACTTCTGTTTGGCAGAAGTGGAAAATTAGGGCAGAATCCGCCGCCTGGGGTGCTTCTGGGCTTCACGGCCTCACCCCGGATTTGCAGGAGCTCACGGGAGGGCGAACATCACAGTTGGCGGATCCCACCGGGAACCGGGAACAGGGCAGGCAGTTGCCCGAGCGGTATTACGTAAGGCCCCCAGGGTGCCCCCCCCTCCCCCCACACACCTGTTCTCCTTCTGCTTGGTCGCAGCAGTGTGAGCAGAGCAGGGTGTTGAGGGCATAAGAGTCAGGGTTTTTCAGGGGTTGGGGAAGAGGAGCCTGAAGTGGTTCCAGGCCGCGCAGCCCCGGGCGTGTCACTGTGGCATGAAGCCAGCCCTGAGCCGGCCAGGGAACCTCACCGAGACCTGGGGCTTTCTCGGGCTGTGAGCCTTTGGGCTTCAGCCACAGAATTGCATGTGTGCAGAGAGCGTTGCTGCGGCTTCGCTCTTCGCAATTCCCACCCAGCCTGTCTCTCTTGGGGAAATCTGGAGGGGGGTGCCGCTTGCCAGCTTCCTGGCCCAGTACGAAAGATCGGCGGCCAAGGAGGCTTCAGAGAAAATGGCAAATACCTGAAGGATCGGAAGTGCTAGAAACACATTTGGGCAGGATCGGGGCAGAGGGTTGTCAAGGCCTCGTCCAGCAGCGGTGACTCTGTAGGTCCCAGATGCTCCCAGAGAGTGTCAGCCCTCCGCCCACCATCCTTTGCAAAATGAGGTAGCTGATCCCAGAGAGGAAGCGACCCGTCCAGGACTGCCGGGCCAATTTGTGATGGTAGAGTCAGAACTCCCGGTTCCCCTGCCCACCCGGCCCTCAGCCTCCGGGTCCAGAGCCTTCATGGCAGAGGAGCAGCCAGGACGGTGGACATCAGGGTGCCTCTGTGCACCGGAGCTGAAATGTGGGCCTTTCCCCACGGTGCTCCTGTCTCTTTCTGCTGAGTGGGCCTCTCTCCTGGTTTGCGTTCTCCCCTCCCTGCTCAGCCCTCGCAGCTTCCGCGCCTGCACCATCTGGAGTGGAAACTGTCCTAAAGAGCTCCATAACTTTGGNACGCAGGTTTACCAAGTACAGTGAGTTCTTCTTTTTTAAAAATTTATTTCTGATTGCTCAGAGAGAATAAAATGTTGCTTCTCAGGCTTCAGAGTCTTCGCACTTAAGCAGTGACAATTAAAAAAAAAATGATTTGCTAAGTCTTCCCCTTGGTATTTAATACAGTTCCTTACGCTCCCCTGCTCTGATTTGCATGACAGACGAGGCGTGTGGCCTCAGTGGGTCAGAGGCCTGACTATGTCCCCGTGGCCTCACAGCCTGCAGTGTGGCCATGGCCCAGATCTTCTTCCCTGAGGTCAGGGGTCCCAGAAAGCTCTCTCTGTCCTTCTGGGAAAGCCTGAACTTTGTCCCCTGTGCAAGGGGAGGGGCCCGCTCCTCCGTCCCTTACCTCTCTGCCGTTGCCCCCTTTCTCCTCCTCCATCCCTCTCTGCTTCCCTTCTATTCTTCTTCGCCTTGCTTCCATCTCCAGACTTCCTCACCCTTGTGACCAAACGTCATCTGGTCACTACCCACATGCAGTGCTGTTTCAACAGTGTGGCCGTTGTTGGCTCATTCCTCGTCATGGGTGATACCAACCATCTGGGGATGGCTCGGGTCAGAAGCCAGCTCAAGCAGCCAGGCTGTTCCCCGGGGTGAGACTCTCTTCCTCCTTATGTTGCTCACGACGGTAAACAGTGGGAGATTGTGTTGTCTCTTGGCGCCAGGGGCAACAGGGAGGCAGAGCACCCCAAAGCCTGCATGTAGTGGCAATGTCACCTGCAGTGGGATCAATCGTAGGACGAGGTATTGTACGGGCTGGACAGGGTCAGAGTGCTGAGCCTGGTGGTCTTCCCTATCTGGAGCGTCTCCTTTGGGTGGCGTGCTGTCTCTTGGAGCTTGAAGGTTCACGTTGTGTTTGCACCAAAGCTATCCCTCGAACCCTCGCGCATCTCTGCCGTGAATCTTCCTGCAGCATCTGCCCTTTTTCGTCTGACCCAGACAGTGCCCAGAAAGTGGCCATGAAGCAGTTGTTTCCACCTTGTAATCAGGAAGCACCTACCCCAGCCTCTGGCCCCTGTTCTGGCCGTGCTCACTTTGCCTGTGGCCCCCCAGATGAGCTGTATCTCCTGTCACCTCTGTTCTGCTCAGTGCAATTCCATTTGCCTGCCCCTCACCTCGTCCCGCCTTGTTGCCCAGCCAAGACCCCCTGTGCTGCGCCATTCCCTCCTTGGGAAGCCAGACCAGCTGGCTCTCTGTGCCGCTGTGTTCCCCTCTTCCTACCTCCATTAAGCATTCGTCACCTGGTGTGGTGACACGTCTGCACCCCCACTGGATTCTGAGCTTGCTGAGGGCAGGGACATTGGTATGGATCATGGACCTTGCTCTGTTCCTGTTGTTTGCTAAGGGAATGAATGAACGAAGGCGCAGCTAATGTAACCACATTTGTTAACCATGCTTCTGTATTCCTACTCTTTTTGGTGGCCTGAAATTTCCGAGAGGAGTATCTACTGGGGCTGGGGAGAGGGGATACGTAGGGGGCTTTGTGTAAGTCACGCTTCCGCTGATTCTGCAGTGTGTGAGTTTCCTACTGCTGCTGTAACACGTTACCACACTCAGTGGCTCTAAACAACACAAATATATTATCCCGCCATCCTGGGGTCTGAAGTCTGAGATGAGGCTCACAGGATGGAGACCAAGGTGTCTGGAGGCTTCCATTTCCTTCCCTCTTAGAGTCTGAAGTCAGCCTGCATTCCTTGGCTTGCCCCTCCCTCCTGTCACCCCAGCCTCTGACTCCTATGGTCTCCTCTACTATGCACTCCGCCCCTCTGCGTCCCTCTTAGGAGGACCCTTGTGGTGATACTGGGCCCACTGAGTAATGCAGGATAACCTTTCCTTCTCAAGACCCTTAACTTCATCACATCGACAGAGTCCCCTTTTCCATGTTAGGTGACATATTCACAGTTCTGGAGATTAGGGTGTAGACCTCTTTTGGGGGGCACTGTTCAGCCTACCTGTGCGGGACCCCCAGAGATACAGCTTCTGCTGTGTGTTTCTGTTTGCTCAGCTCGCTTCTTCCCATCGTTCAGGACCTTGTGCTGGCTGGCTCTTCTGAGAAGTCTTCCTCAAGCCCCCTCTCCCTCCAGCCCGAGGCTCCTCAGTCTTTGTTCCTGCTGCTGCACTTGACCTTGAACATGTCTCTGGTCAAACCAAGACCTTCTTTGGTCCGTGCATCTTTCCACTCTGTGCAGATACTCGGAGGGCCCTTCTTCCTCCCCTCTGGAATGTCCCCAGTTTGACCCCCCCCCCCCCTCTCCCCTCCNNNCCCCCCCCCCGTCTCCTCTCCCACTGTGCTCCCCCCATTGTCAGTCAGAAGCCCCACGTTGGCAGAACTCAGATGCCCCTCTGCTATAATGACTGCCACGGTGCTTTCCAGTTCTGTGTTTGCAAGTTAGTCTGCATGCCTGGGTCACGAGGAAGCGAGCATCTTGGAGCGCAATCCTGGCTTGCAGGACCCCGGCACTTAGCATGTGCTGACAGATTGGGGTGGAGCGGCTTCTCTGCTGTTGGAGCTTTCACGGCGTGATCTGTGGCCTGCACTGGCACAGCACTTGGCGTCTGCTGCCTCAGGTTATTTGTTATTAGTTATTTTTTCCTGCATGTGCCCTGCTGCCCACCCCCACCCCAAACACAGTTAGAACAGAGGTCACCCACCCTGCACAGACTCTTAAAACCACCGGCTAGCCTATGGGTTGAGCCAAATGCAAATGCCTGCTGCTTGACCATCTTTAGCCTGCAGAATACTAAATGTCTTTTGATCAGGAGGCAAAGTATTCACTGGCCACGGTGTCCTGATGCAGTGGTCGCCAAGTCCTCAGGCCTCCTTCCCTGCCTGCTGCACCTCCTGCCTCCCAGTGCGGGGGGTTCTTCCTTCGTCCCTTTGGACATGGCCTCCCTTCAGGCATAAATTATATATGGCAAACCTGACATCAGTGTATCGACTTACATCAAAAGCTAGAACTGCCATGCCCGCCAGCTACATCTTCCTCTTACAGCAGGAACTTCTCACTGTAATGACATTACAGAGTTCCCTGGTAAGCAGCAGACTCAGATGATCTCCAAATGGAGTGTGCTCAGACTCAGGCCTGCGTGGGGTGGGCCAGCCCAAAGCAGGCGCACTGCAGCCCAGCTGAGTGCCTTCCCCAGCGAGCTGGCGGCACAAGGCAGGTTCTCTGCAGGACAGGGTGTGCCCTGTGAGGAGCACGCTCTGATTTTCAGAGGGTCATGGGGCCATCCTGGCACAGCCCGATCCTTACCAGGAGCAGTTGCTATAGCCCACAGGAAACCAGGGCTGTTGGCCTGGGTGGTTTCCCCTCCCTCCCTCCTTCCTTCCTTCCTTCTATTCTCCTTCCTTTCTTCCCTGACTTCCTCCCTCCTTCCTTCCTCCCTCCCTCCCTCTTCTCTTCCTCTCTTCCTCCCTGTATTCTTTCTTTATTCTTTTCTTTCTGCCCCCCCCACCTTTTTTTGAATTATAGTTTACTCACTAGATTAAAATACATGTATCTTAAGTACTCAGTTCAAGAAGTTTTGACCAATACATACACTCATGCAACTGCTGTGTTAATTACCCCAGAAAGTTCATTCCCTTGTGCCTTTTCCAGTTAAGCACCTCTCCAAATGTCCATCAACTAAAGTGATCAGTGAATGGATGAACAGAATGTGGTCCATCTATACAGCCAAACATTTGCTCAGTGGTAGGAAGGAAGCTCTGGTACCCACTACAATATGGATGTACCTTGAAAACATGATGCTGAGTGAAAGAACCCAGACACAAAAGGCCTCAGAGTGTATCAACCCACGTAGGCGCAATGTCTGGAATGGGCGAATCTGTTGTGGCAGAAAGGAGATAGGTGGTTGACAGAATGGTGTGAGGGGCCTCTCTAGGGCTGGGTAGGGGGATTGGTTGGGGCTGAGCTAGTGGGTATCTCATTTCTTCTAGAACTAGACAGTGCATAACTCTGTGAACATACTAAAACCCACAGCATTGTTCCCATTAAAGAGGTGGACTTCATGGTCTATGAAATATTATTTCCATGAAGCTATTATTTTAAAAAAATCTAGAACATTCCCCAGAAAGTGCTTCCGTGTCTCTTCCCAGTCCTACTCGACCCTCAAGGCAGCCACAGTGGTATCTTTTTCCAACATAGGTGAATCGTTTCTGTTCAAGAACTTCCTGTAATTGGAATCATGTATTAGGTAGTCATTTGTGTAAGGCTTCTTCCATCAAGCATAAGGTTTTTGAGATTTACTCATGTTGTTATGTGTCTGTTTTTTTTTTTTTCCTCTCTAGTAATATGACTTTACCACAGTTTTTTATAGATGCACAGCTGGGCTGTTTCCAAGTCATAGCTATTATGCATAAAACTGGTATGGATATTCTTTTTTTTAAATATTTATATATTGAGAGAGAGAGAGAGAGAGACAGAGAGAGAATGAGACAGATTATGAATAGTGAAGGGGCAGAAAGAGAGGGAGACAGAGAATCTCAAGCAGCTCCAGGCTGTTAGTGCAGAGCCTGACGCGGGGCTCGAACTCAGAAACCATGAGACAATGACCTGAGTTGAAATCAAGAGTTGGACACTTAACCGATTAAGCCACCAGGCACTGGTGTGGATATTCTTGTAAAAGTCTTCTGGGGGATATAGGTTTACTTTTCTCTACCTAGAAATGTAATTGCTCAGCCTATGGTTGTATTTTCAGTTTTTTGCAAGACTGATAGACTTTTTTTCAGAGTAGTTTTACCATTTCACAGCCCCATCAACACTATGTGAGAGTTTTGGTTGCTGCATATCCTCACTAACATTTGGTGTTGTCACTCTGCTTATTTTTTGTATCTTATTTATTTTTTAGTGTTTTTAAATTTTATTTTTGAGAGAGAGAGAGAGACTGCATAAATGGGGGAGGGACAGAGAGGGAAACACAGAATCTGAAGCAGGCTCCAGGCTCTGAGCTGTCAGCACAGAGCCCAATACAGGGCTCAAACCTGTGACTCCATGACCTGAGCTGAAGTTGGACATTTAACCAGCTGAGCCACACAGGCACCCCAGTGCTGTCAGTCTGTTTAATCGTAGGTATAAGGGCTGGGGTGTTGAAAATTTAAAATTTTTACAAATTTCAGTTATAATTTTTTTTATGGTTAGTGCTTTTAGCGTTTTGCCTAAACACTGTTTGCCTATTTCAAGGTCATGGAGATATTTTTAATTTTTTTTTAAAGATACTGTATTTCCTTTATGTCTAGGATCCTTGTCAACTTAATTTTTCCATGTGATATATGGAGTTGTGGTTCATTTTTTTCCTTTTGGGTAGATAATTATTTCATCCCATTTGTCAAAGATATTTGTCTGTCCCATTAAATTATCTTGCTTCCTTTGTTGAACATCAATTGATCCTATATGAGTAGTTCTATTTCTGGACGCTGTTTCCTGTTCCATTGATCTCTTTGTGTACCCTCATGCTAATACCAAACTGTCTTGATTATTGTTGTTTGTAGTAAATCTTAAAATCAGCTACTGTAAGCCCTTCAAGTTTATTCTTTATTAAGATTATTTTGGCTATTCTAGTCCTTCTCATTTCTACAAAATTGAGTACTTAAATTTCTACCTAATTGACTGCTAGTCAATTTGTAAGAAGAAAGTAGTCAATTTCTAGAAAAATTCCTTCTGGAATTTTGATTGGTATTACATTGAATCTTTCGATCAGTCTGAAGGGAATTGACATTTTAACAATATTGAGTCCTACAGTTCATGAATATGGTACATCTCCTCATTTATTTGGGTCTTCTTTTATTTGTTTCAATAACATTTGGTAGCCTCTTGCATAGAAGTTTTGTACATCTTTGGTTAAATTTATTCCTAAGCAGCTTTTTATTGTAATAGAGGAAACTGGACCCCTCCAGAGGGATGAACGGGCAGTAGACGAGCAGATAGTGGGGCTGATGTTTTGGGTTGATCACCTACAGGAAGCAGTTGGTCACACAGGATGCTTCTTACTGAGTCCCCTCCGTTTGGATTTCGAAATCAAGCCGATTCTCTGGGGACATGACAGCCAAGAGTCTGTGTTCTCTTATTCCCTCCACGAGCTGAGATGAACACCTTTTTAGTCCTCCCTTCTGGGTACCAGCTGTGCTATGAAGGTCAGGCACAGGCTGATCCTGCTCGTTGTCTCCCTACCCCCCACTCCCCCCATTGCCACCAAGAGAAACTGCAGTGCCTTCAGCTTCTGATGACACTCCTTAGGCTGTTTCCTGAGCTGCAGTGGCCGGCGCCCTCCATGGGGGCCTGGCTTGGAGAGCTGTACCTTAGTGAACTGGGAAACTTGGTAGAATCACCCACACACTTGGAAGAAGAGGAGAAGAGAAGAGATGGATGGGAAGAAGCAGAGTATGAGAGGGGAGCGAATGATTCTGACAGCAGACCTCGGCAGCAGGGGCTGTGAATGCCTGCTGCTTGGGGGTCTACCAGTGGCCTGGTTTCCACACATGCCTTGGATTTCCAGTAGAGGCCTCACTTTCTTGGGATTCCTGATCTTCTCATAAAATTCAGGTATTTGTTTTTTCCAAAGTGTCCTTGAGGCTGGCCCTGTGGTTAAGGCTCCTCTGTTGCGTTTTCCCACAAGTATTCTAACATATTGCCTGCCCACTTGCATGAAGTAACTGGAGAGAACTGCTACTTCTTGCATCCAGGGACACGCAACTAACACATCTGAGTCTCTCTTTGGGTCTGTTGTGTTGCCTCAGTTTGGAGCCTTTTGCTTTTCCCTCCATTACTAGGGTGTGTGTGTGTACACAAATGGCATACACAGGCAGAAGTCTTATTGATAACTTGGAGTAGGCCCATCAGAGGCATCCTGGAGGTTGGGGACAGGGTGGGATGTGCATTGAATGTCCTGCCACAAGCATGATGGAGAGAATTGGAGTCCTCAGGAGATGCTTGAGGGCTTCCTAGATAGTCGTGAAGATGCATCTTTGGGGAGGAGGAAAAGCTATGGGAAAACATTTTGGCTTACTGTAAAGAACTTTACAGGAGCCATATAGCCATGGAACAGCCTTCCTTGCCTGATTATGATTTTCACATCCCTGGAATATCCAAGCAGATACTCAGAGATCCCTGAGCTGAGCAGGATAAGATGACCTTCAAGATCCATTTAATTTATGTGCCTGACACTTTACCAGGAGTTGATGAATGTTCTCCTCCCAAGAAGACGTCTCCTGGAGAAAGGAGTCCAAAGAAAGACTTTTTTTTTTTTTTTTTCTAGGAGAGAGAGAGAGACAGCGTGAGCAAGGGAGGGTCAGAGAGAGAGAGGGAGACACAGAATCTGAAACAGGCTCCAGGCTCTGAGCTGGCAGTCAGCACAGAGCCTGACGCGGGGCTCGAACCCACGAACCGCGAGATCATGACCTAAGCGAAAGTCGGACGCTTAACCGACTAAGCCACCCAGGCGCCCCCAAAGAAAGACTTTTTAAAATGTAATACCAACACTATTTATTGAACAGTCCATATTTATTCCAATATTTACAACCACTTCTGATATTTATCAAGTTTCCATATTTGAATGGGTTTTTGAGTTCTCTAGTCACTTTATCAGTCCATTGTCGATCCCTGTGCTATTAGAACCACACTGTCTTAATCATTATAGTGCTACAGTAATTTCTGATATCAGGGGTATAAAGTCTTCCCACTTGGTTCTTCTTCAAATTTTCTTAGACATTCTTCAGTCAGTGATCTTCCATATGAATCTAAGGTGAATTGTGTCAAGTCCCACGAAAAAACAACGTTGGAATTTTTATTGGAATAACAGTGACTTTGTGATAGTTACAAGGCTGATAACTTTATGAGAAAGACTTATCTTTTTCTAATTTTTAAAAAAAATGTTTATTTTTGAGAGAGAGAGGAACAGAGTGTGAGATGGGGAGAGGCAGAGAGGCAGACAGATTCTGAAGCAGGCACCAGGCTTTGAGCTGTCAGCAGAAAGCCTGATGCAGGGCTCAAACCCACGAACCATGAGATCATGACCTGAGCTGAAATCAGATGCTTAACTGACTGAGCCACCCAGGCACCCAGAGAAAGACATTTTCAAAGGTGAAATCTCAGGACCAGTGACTTCCATGTGGAGAGGTGTTTTGGGCAACTTGACATTGCCCTCACATTGTACTGTGGCTTATACACAAGACCAGCCACAATCCATGCCACCATGTGGAAATGCCTTCCCTGCCAACATCCTCACCAATCATTTGGTTGGCCAAAGCGAGCTCTCCCAAGCCTGTTGGAAAAAAAGCTGCCTACTTTTTTGCAGCCTCTACCCACCAGAAAGTGCCAGAGGTGTGGCATCAGGATTTGAGAAGAGAATGGGGGGTATGGCTGCAGGAGACGCCTACTCAGGCACTTCACAGAGGGCACCTTTCTCTGAGAATCAGCTTGGAGCCAACTTTTCTTTTTTCTTATGACTCAACCATCATTAATTAGGAAAGCTGCCTGAGCATTCTTTATTTGAGGCAGAAGCCCTGCCCATGCTTAAGCTGTCGGTGCTTTAGGAATTTGCTCCTTTCTCATTTAAGGGCTCATAGAAACCTTGTCTTTTCCAGATAGTCCTTTTTGGAGGGACCCCCAGCCCCCTTTATGGTTCCTGTGGGGTGGAGGGTAACACCTCTCCTTGTGCATTCAGCTGGTCCTACCATGGATGTATTTCTCAAGACGTACCTCTGGGGTCTTTGGTGGGGGAGCAGAGGAGGGGCTCGAGATGAGGGAGGCATCACTCCCCATCATGGGACGAAAGGCATCATGGGTGGAGGAAAACAGCTTTGAAGTTGACAAGCCTGAATGTGTTTGCCGGTTCTGGTACTAATTAGCTGTGTGTTCTTGGGTAGTCTAGTGGCTCATCTGAGCCTCAGTTTGTGCATCTCTGAACATGCGGTGATGGCATCTCTTGTCCTTGGTTGTTGAGATTATTCAATGAGATACTATGCATGGAATCACCTGGTGTGGTACTTGGCTTTGAGTATAATTTCAAAAATGCCACCTTCCTGACTCTACTTCCCACCACTCTGTGGAGCTCGGGTCCTCATCCCATCCAAGGCCTTCTAGGTGGCCACCCAGCAGGCACACCAGTGGTGGGGGATGGTGAAGGAGCAGTCTTATTTCATGGAAAGTCTTGGCACCTTTTAGAATTTTTTTTTTTTAATATTTTATTTATTTCTAGGAGAGAGAGAGAGAGAGAGAGACAGCATGAGCAGGGGAGGGTCAGAGAGAGAGGGAGTCACAGACTCTGAAACAGGCTCCAGGCTCTGAACTGGCAGTCAGCACAGAGCCTGACACGGGGCTCGAACCCACGAACCACGAGATCATGACGTAAGCGAAAGTCGGACGCTTAACTGACTAAGCCACCCAGGCGCCCTGGCACCTTTTAGAATTTCTGGTGAGAGCTATAGACTAAGTGGCCATAGCGTGCTCTTCCAGAGCATGACCCAAGGAGTGGATAGAGGACTCTTACCTGTTGTTTAGACATAGCCCCAGTGTGGCCTGAAATTCTTCCTGTTAGCCAATTCCATTTTTATTTAAAAAAATTTTAATGTTTATTTTCGAGAGACAGAGAGACAGAGCACAAGTGGGGGATGGGGAGAGAGAGAGAGAGAGGGAGACACAGAATCTGAAGCAGGCTCCAGGCTCTGAGCTGTCAGCACAGAACCCGATGTGGGGCTCGAACTCATGATTCGCGAGAGCATGGCCTGAGCTGAAGTTGGACACTTAACCGACTGAGCTACCCAGGTACCCCTAGCCAATTCCATTTTGAAACTGTCTTCTAGAATCACTAGATTCACCTAGAAAGTAGTGTACAGTCTGCAGGCTGCAGTGTAAAAAGCCATTTTCAAGGGTTCTAAGGAAGGCCAGCTATGTTGGGTGTCTTTCACTTAGTAGCACATTGGACCCTTCAGTAAGGAGATTCGTTGGAGCAGAGATGCTGTCATTTACCTTTTTTTTTTTTTTTTTTTAAGCTGGAACACTGCCCACAAGAGGAGGTCATCAAAAAGTGATATATTTAAAAATTGTGTGATTCTGGGTCTCCTGGGTGGCTCAGTCGGCTAAACGACTGACTCTTGATTTTGGCTCAGGTAATGATCTCCTGGTTCATGGGTTGGAGCCCTGCATTGGGCTGTGCTGATGGCATGGAGCCTATGTGGGGTTATCTGTCTCTTTCTCTCTCTCTTCCCCTCCTCTGTGCACTTTTGTGCTCTCTCTCTCAAAAGAAATAAATCAACTTAAAAAAATTGTGTGATTCTGACACATGCCACGACATGGATGAGCCCTGAAGGCGTTATGCTAAGTGAGGTAAGTCAGGCATGGAAAGACCAGTATTGAATGATTTTCCTAGAACAGTCAAATTCACGGAGACAGAAGGTAGGAAGGTGGCTGCCAGGGGCTGGGGAAGGGGAAACGAGGAGTTAGGGTTTAATGGAGGCAGAGTTTCCCTTTGGAAGATGAAAAAGTTCTGCAGGTGGATAGCAGTGATACTTGCATGACGTTTGAATGTGCTTCATGCCATAGAACTTGTACTTAAAAATGGTTAA
The DNA here is from genome assembly GCF_008692635.1 of Crocuta crocuta. Classification (NCBI taxonomy): domain Eukaryota; kingdom Metazoa; phylum Chordata; class Mammalia; order Carnivora; family Hyaenidae; genus Crocuta; species Crocuta crocuta. The sequence goes on from NW_027529647.1 coordinate 1,167,480, forward strand.
AATGGTAAATTTTATGTGTATTTTATTACAGTAAAAAATACATATGCCTGTAATTCAGTCAGTGTCCCCATTTTTTAAAAGTTTATTTATTTGTTTATTTTGAGAGAAAGCATGGCATGAGCAGGGGAGGGGCATGGGAGGGAGAGAGAGAATCCCAAGGAGGCTCTGTGCTGGCAGTGTGGAGCCCAAATGGGGCTCAGACTTGCAAACCAAGTGATCATGACCTGAGCCGAAAACCAAGAGTTGGACACTTAACTGACTTAGCCCCCCAGAAGCCACCCCCCCAGTGTCCTAATTTTTAAAATTATAGCATAATTCAGTAAGTACCCAAAAGTAATACTGTGAATCAGCATTTGCGAGATGTAAAAATGTCACGGGATTTGTTTGTTTATTCAGCCAACACTCCTCGGCTGCTGGCTCCATCCAAACTTCTGGCTCAATGAGCGAGGCCTGCGCTCGGGCAGGGAACACTGAGGGGGAGCTGGTTAGTTCTGAGGGCGGGATCCGTGGGGTGAGCTAGAGCCTGCTGGGGAAGGAGGGACGGGGTGCTTCACTGGTGGGGAACGTGGGGCCGGCCCTGTAGGGTGGGTGCAGAGCCGGGCGTTGCCAGGGGAGTCTGAGAAATTGCAGGAGGGACGCTCGGTGCCCAGTGAAGATGAAATGGAAAGAGTACATCACAGCGTCTCTCTGGTCCTCAAATCTGGCACCAGCCTCACCTTAGTCTCCTGTCAGCTGGCAACCTTAGCTGAGTTTAAAAAGTGTCTATAGGGGTGCCTGGGTGGCTCAGTCCGCTGAATGTCTGACACTTGATTTCGGCTCCGGTCATGATCCCAGCGTTGTGGGATTGAGCTCCACGTCAGGCTGAGCATGGGACCTGCATAAGATTCTCTCTCTCCTTTCCTCTGCCCCTCTTCCCTGCTCTCTCTCACTCTCTCTCTCTCCAATAAAAAAATATAAATCAGAAAACTTGTGCAGTGTGTTTCACTGAGATCATGTCCGTATATCTATTACCCATACATCTATAGCTGTCTCTGCAGATCATCTGTGTCTTCGGTGTCTACACACACACACATACACACACACACACACACACACACACACACACACTCACAGAATGGATGGATCAGGAAGGGAGAACTCTGAAGGTCTAGAAACAAGTTTTGATTATTTACAGGTTTCACTTCTCTGTTTTTTAGGCAGGATGCTTTGGCTCTGGGGAGTGGTGAGAACATCCTGGGTGTCCGGCACCCAAGGTCCCCCCAGACCAGCTTTAAGGTCAGAGGATAGCTGGGAGTGAGGGGTCCAGGGTGGAGGGTGTGGGTGGAGCCTGAGGGCACCTTTGGGGTGGGTGTTGACGCTGGGAGAGCCCGAGGCTGGCTCTGTCCTTAGTTACTGTGTTGGGGTCCAGGTCAGAAGTCCAGTCCCCCCGGTGGGCTGGTTTGCTTTGTTGCCATGGAGATCCCACTGTCTCCCCAGGGACCCATCCCTCCTTCTTCCTGGAGAGAGAGTTTGGGAGGCAACAAGGTCATTTTCGTTGATGAAAGTTGATGCCTTCACATACCCAGATGGCGGTAAGTTTGGATGACTTCAATGTGATAGAGCCTGAGCAATAATTCATCCAAGGACAGACAGCGGAGGAGGGGACACGCTGAGGCTCCAATAGCCACTGATAACTCAGTTTGAGTCTGTTTACAGGACCTTACCTTGCCATCTGTGAGGACGGCAGAAGGCTGAATGGGAGTTAGCCAAACATGGAGACCTTGGGGAGGAGGGAAGGAAGTCAGCACGGAAACAGCGATGGAGGGCTTTTGAATTTTGTACCACGTCTACTGGCACCTGCTAATAACTGTAGTGGCCAACACTTATTGAGCACTTACTGTATGCCAGGAACTGCACAAAGTGTTTTCTGTCTGTCCATCCTTATGGAATTATTTTAGATGGGGAAAATGACATCTTTATTTTTATTAGCTCCTAATGGATATTTTGTATATAAGCATCAGACCACAACATTAGCATTTGCCACTCTGGACATCACAGGTACTTAGTCAGAGGACCAGCACCACGGATCTGTGAAAGGGCCTGGACTGTTTTCTCCGTGTTGGTACTGCAGCCTCGGTGGGTGTAAACAGTGAGGTGTGTTTTTTCTTTTTCTTTTCTTCATTGCTTTATGAGCAAGGTCAACATAAGCACTGAGGAGAGATGCCTGGATTGCTGCCAAAGAGGAGGCAATATGAGCATAATTCTCAAGTTATCCCTGGTGGAAATTTCCATGATGTGCCTTTGGGTTGAGGGGTCAGTTGATTGGATTCATATGGAAGTCTGCAAAGGGCTCTGAGTAACCCGTCTCCTTCACTTTTTGTTTGTTTTTCCTCTTCATTCATTCTTTGTTACTGATTTATAATTCACATTCCATGAAACTCGCCCTTTTAAAGTGTACAATTTGGTGGTGGTTCTTATATCCACAAACTTGTGCAGCCCTCACCACCATCTTTCCAGAACATTTCATCACCTCCGAAGGAGATGTCCATTCCTTAGCATTAACTCCCCACCCACCTCAAGCCCTGGCTCTGGGAACCGCTAATCTACTCTCTGGTTTACAATGTATTGTAATTTTCATGGTACAAGTCTTGCATGGCTTTTGCTATATTCATTTACTTTTTTTTTTTAATGTTTATTTTTGAGAGAGAGAGAACGAGTAAGGGAGGGGCAGAGAGAGAGGGACAGAGGATCCAAAGCGGACTCCGTACTGACAGCAGAGAGCCCGTGGTGGGACTTGATCCTACCAACCAGGAATTCATGACCTGAGGCGAAGTTGGACGCTTAACCGACTGAGCCACCCAGGTGCCCCTCAGGTTTTTTCTATGTCTCCGTTCCTCTGTCCTTTGCAGAGACCTTCATTATCAAGCCTCTTGTGTCATGATTGCTAAGCGGCTGCTGTACCTTCAGCCTCACACTTCCATTCCAGGCAGGAAGGAGGGAGGAAGGGAGAAAGGATGCAGAGCTTTCCTTTAGCAAGTCCTTATCATACTTCTCATTTAGGATGAGACACCCACTCTCAGGCTTGGGAAAGCCAAGTGTCTTTATCTTAGCTGTCTTATTTAATCCCTATTTTAATCGTCTGAGGTAGGTAATATTTTCCCTGCTTTACAGATGTGGAAGCTTAGAGAACTTAGTAACTTTCCCAAGGTCACACTGTCAAGGGCAGACCTAAGACTAACAATAGTAACACACTACATTTTTCCAGCCTGTGTTTCGCTATCACATACAAAGCACTTCCCCATTTGTTTTTCCATTTGGGTCTCACAAAACTCTGAGATGTGCAAGGTAGGTCTTAGAATAGGCCTCATTTCACAGGAGAGGCATTTGAGACCTCGGGTGGTAAATGATGACTTGCCTGAGGCCCCCAGCCAGCAACTTTCATTCAAGTGGGTTTAATCTCAGGTCTAGTGTTCTGTCTTCTGGTCCCCCTCGAGCAGTCAAGGAGTGCCTTCAAGGAGGGAGGCCGACACACAGAAAAGGTGCAAATGGACTTCATATGCTTCTGGTTTGCATAGGCTCAGCTTTTGGGGGGCTTTTTCCCCCTCGAGCAGTCAAGGAGTGCCTTCAAGGAGGAAGGCCGACACACAGAAAAGGTGCAAATGGACTTCATATGCTTCTGGTTTGCATAGGCTCAGCTTTTGGGGGGCTTTTCTGCTGATAATCCGCTTCCTTTTTTCCTGTAGTTTCCATCCCTGTCACATATTTATTTTCTAACTGGAAGTTTGTACCTCTTAATCTCCTTCGCCATTCCACCCCCACCCCCACCCCAGTCCCCTCTGGCAGTCACTAGTTTATTCTCTGTATTTATGAGTCCACTTCTGTTTTGTCTGTTTGCCTGTTTTGTTTTGTTTCTTTTTGTATTCTATATATAAGCAACATCATATAGTATTTGTTGTTTTCTGTCTGACTTATTTCACTTAGCAGAATACTCTTTAGGCCTATCCATATTGATGGGAATCACAAGATCACATTCTTTTTTATGGCCGAGTAATATTCCGTGTGTGTGTGTGTGTACATACATCTGTTTATCCATGGACACTTAGGTTGTCTCCATATCTGGGCTATTGTAAATAATGCTGCAGTAAACACAGAGGTGCACATATCTTTTTGAATTACTGCTTTGTTTTCTTTGGGCAAATACTCAGAAGTGAATTGCTGGGTTATATGTTACTTCTATTTTTAATTTTTTGAGAACTCCCCATACTGTTTTCCAAGGCAGCTGTGCCAATTTGCAATCCCACCAACAATGCACGAGGGTTCTCTTTTCCCCACATCCTCACCAACCCTTGTTCGTTCGTTCTTTCTTTCTTTCTTTCTTTCTTTCTTTCTTTCTTTCTTTCTTTCTTTCTTTCTTTTAAAATTTTTTAAAAAATTTTATTTATTTCTGAGAGAGAGAGACAGAGGATGAACAGGGGAGGGTCAGAGAGAGAGGGAGATACATAATCTGAAACAGGCTCCAGGCTCTGAGTTAGCTGTCAGCACAGAGCCCGACGTGGGGCCCGAACCCACCAACCATGAGATCATGACCTGAGCCAAAGTCAGACGCTTAACCAACTGAGCCACCAGGTGCCCTGTCTTTCTTTCTTTTTTAAAAAATATTTATTTAGTTTTGGGGGAGCGCAAGCAGGAGAGGGGCAGAGAGAGGGGGACAGAGGATCTTTTTTTTTTTTTAGGTTTTTTTTTTTTATATTTTTATTTATTTCTAGGAGAGAGAGAGAGTGTGAGCAGGGGAGGGTCAGAGAGAGAGGGTGACACAGACTCTGAAACCGGCTCCAGGCTCTGATCCGGCAGCCAGCACAGAGCCCGACGCGGGGCTCGAACCCACGAATCGCGAGATCACGACCTAAGCGAAAGTCGGACGCTTTACCGACTAAGCCACCCAGGCGCCCCATGGGGGGGACAGAGGATCTGATGTGGGCTCTGCACTGACAGGCTGACAGCGGTGAGCCTGACACGGGGCTCGAACTCATGAGCCACGAGATCATGACCTGAGCCGAAGTTGGATGCTCAACCGACTGAGCCACCGAGGTGCCCCGTACCCTTGTTATTTCTTTTGTTTGTTTGTTTTTCATGTTTACTTATTTATTTTGAAGGAAAAAGAGAGGGCGAGAGAGAATCCCAAGCAGGCACTGTGCTGACAGCCCCGTCTTGGGGCTCGATCCCACCAACTGTGAGATCATGACCTGAGCTGAAATCAAGAGTCTGAGGCTTCACGGACCGCCACCTAGGCACCCCTTGACACTTGTCATTTTTTACATTTTTTATTTTAGTGATTCTGCCCTGCGTGAAGTGACGGCTCACTGTGGTTTTGTCTTGTGTTTCCCTGATGATGAGTGATGATGAACATCTCTTGCTGTGGATCCTGGCTCTCCCATTCCCACAGGAATGGGGGTGGGGGACGTCTGGGACTAGGAGGCGAGGCACCAAAACTTTATCTTAAAATAGACTGTGCTCGCAGAGGGGGCCTGAGTGCCTTTCTCTCCCAGTGGGTATGTTTTCCGGCTTCAGTTCCAGAGGCACTTGCTGCTGGAAGGGGAGTTTCCTAGACTGAAAAGTCAGACTCTACCTTAAATATTATCTTCCTCTTCTTGAACACAGGTAACACGGAGAAGTGGATGTTTCTTGACAACCCAATTTGATTACGCGGTGAGAGGAAAGAAAAGAAAACCAAGTCCAAGTGAGTTTTCTGTTGGCTTTGATGGAATTAAATATGGCGGAAAAGCAAAACAAAACAACACCCCCAGCCCTTCCATTTTGTCAAAGCTCTGAGCTCTACCTTAGTGCCTGGGTCATGGGTCTTTGAGAAAAATCTGTTAGTGATTTATAAAAGAGCAGGCGTGAAGGCTCTAACTACAGAGAACAGATGGACACAATGGGTTGCAGTGTTTGGATATAAATGTGCCCGTTTTACGTTAAAAGTACGATATTTTGATAGTGTTGAGTAAGAAAATGACGGTAATCACACAGTGAGCAGACTGGTACTATTATGGCCTTACCTTGGTTCTCAATATGGAGGCATATACTAGGCACTCAATAAAATATTCATTGACTAACTCTTGGAGTCAAGTCAACTTAACGAACTGAGCACTGGAGTTTTGACACCACAAAGAGATAAACAATTGTAAAGTATCCTGTGTACTTTGTGGTTATTCCAGGACTTCAAATTGACTCTAAAATAAGCCATTGTCAGATCAGAGTTGCAAATTAAGGACAAAAGCCCAAATTTCATTCCACTTTCACGGAGGGAACCTCACGTGCTAATCATTTCTTTCTCACCTTTGCTATCGGTCTGAAATGCGTGCAGCATTGGCTGCTTTGGGCACAAGGAAGCAGACTGCCTGCTGGGTCAGGGGGCTGCCCGGGGAGCTGATTACACAGACAGGAGGCGGTGTGGCCGGCCGACCATGGCCGAATGCTAGTGGGGGGTTTTGAGTATCCCTGGCTGCTCACTTTCATGAGCACAGTGGAAGCAGCCAAGAAAGAGTCCCCCTTCAGGTCTGTCTTCTCCATCCTCTGACCTTCCAGCTGCTCTGGCTGATGACCTTGGAGGCATCCTGGCTCCTGTTTCTTTCACATTCTTCATCAGATCCACGAGCAAACTGCTGGCCCTGCTTTGAGTACATCTGTGTCATCTCACCGCTGTTAACTGCCTTCGCTGGTGCTCGACCAGCCTCCCGTCCTGCACTATGGGCTATGGGAGCAGCCTCCTGGCTGGTTTTCCTGCTTCTGCTTTGCCTTTTTTTTTTTTTAATTTAAATTTAACATTTATTTGTTTTTGAGAGAGAGAGAGAGAGAGGGCATAAGCAGGGAGGGGCAGAGAGAGACACACACACACAGAATCTGAAGCAGGCTCCCAGGCTCTCAGCTGTCAGCACAGAGCCCAACGCGGGGCTCGAACTCACGAACTGTGATATTGTGACCTGAGCCGAAGTTGGATGCTTAACCAGCCGAGCCACCCAGATGCCCCTGCTCTGTCTCCTTATGCACGTAGTTCAACACAGTGGGTAGTGGGATCCTTTTTACAGATTTAAGACAAATCATGGAACCCCACTCAATTCTCTGAATTCTCCAGATCCTCATCCTGCTCAGAGTAAAACCTCAAGTTGGTTCAGGGGCTTGTCACCCCCATGGCTTCTCTGAATTGATCTGTCTCTCTCCCTGGCTTTCTGGGCTTGGGTCACACTGGGCTTGGGTCCTTCCTGTTCTTGGAGCATGCCAGGCGGGCTTCGGCCTCCACACTGCTGCCCTCTCCCTCTGCCTATGACATGGATCCCCAGGTAGCCACACAGTCCTCTCTCTCACCTCCTTCAAATCTCTGCCCAAATCTTTCCTTCTCAGTGAGTCCTGATCACCCCATTTAAAACTGCAGCTAGGCCTGAAGCCAAGTCTACACTGTATGTTAACTAACTTGAATATAAATAAAAAGAAAAAAAACAGAGAAGGAGGCAAACCATAAGAGACTCTTAAATGCAGAGAATAAACTGAGGGTTGCCGAAGGGAGGGTGGAGAGGGGGAGGGGCTAAATGGGTGATGGGCATTAGGGAGAGCATTTGGTGTCATATGGAAGTAATGAATCCCCAAATTCTACTCCTGAAACCAACACTACACTATATGTTAAATACCTTGAATTTAAAGAATAAAAAAAATACTGGAAAAAATAAATAAAAGATAAAATGCAAGGAAAAAAAATAAAGCTACAGCTATGTATTTAAAACTATGTGTTAGTTTTGCTATAGGTTGTTTTGGTCCTTTTGGGTTTTTAGGTTTTTTTTGGTAGGTTCAGTAAGATCTTGGTTTGTGAGCATAATTCGTTCTGGAAACAAGCTTGTAATCCAAAGGACTCATATATCAAAGTGAATTTCAAGAACAGTTGGCTCTGGGGCGCCTGGGTGGCTCAGTCAGTTAAGCATCCGATTTCGGCTCAGGTCATGATCTCACGATTTGTGGGTTCGAGGCCCACGTCGGGCTCTGCGCTGACAGCTAGCTCAGAGCCCGGAGCCTGCTTCAGATTCTGTATCACTCTCTCTCTCTGATCCTCCCCTGCTCACTCTGTCTCTCTCTCAAAAAACCCCAAAAAAACCCCCAACATACTGGCTCAGTTGTGGTCATGTGACATTTGGCATCACACATTACTTGTATTGCAAGACATCACTCATTTATTAAGTTAAAATTATTAGAAATGTTTGCTCGTCTTGCGGAACACTTGCAGAACAAGTTGTAATCCATGGTTTTACTGTATTTTCTTTTTAAAATATTTACTTATTTATTTTTGAGAGAGAGAGAGAGAGAGAGAGCAAGAGCGAGTGAGACGGAGACAGAATCCAAGCAGTTTCCATGCTGTCAGCACAGAGTCTGAGGGGGGTCTAGAACTCACGAGCCACGAGATCATGACCTGAGCCAAAGTCACATGCTTAACCAACTGAGCCACCCAGGTGCCCCTGTAGGTACTTTTTTATTAGGTTAAGGAAGTTTCTGTTCCTAGTTTGCTGAAGCTTAAAAAAATACTGAGTTATTGAATTTCATTGATTTTTCTTCTTCTGTACTAAGGTTGTCATGTCCTCCTTTACTAGGTTAAGGTGGTTAACTACATTAGTATATTTTCTGATATTATGCCAGCCTGTATTTCTGGAATACCCAAGGGGCTCATTAGGGGTACCTCAAACAGAGCATGGACCAAGTTGAGGAGACAGACATAGGCATGTGGAGAGTCTGAAGCAGCTGGAATTTGCAGAACAGAGTCCCAGAGAAGAGAATCCTATGCAGAGAAAGAGTTCTAGAAATCTGGAGACAGTTACTGAATACGAAAGCCACACATGCACAGGGTGAAACTCCACGAAGCTGGTCAAAGGACAACTGGAGAATTGTAAACTGAATAATACCTGGGAAATACTCCAGGACCAACCAGCCGAAGTAGAGAATCCTCACTGAACACATGGGCATTTACAGAGACCCCAGAAGGGTCAGCCTCACTAGTTGAGCTGAACTATTTCTACAGTAAAGACTATTCAGGACATCTCCAAACAAAGCCTAAAAACACATTTTGAGAGCTAACCTCATCTGTAAATAATGTAGCTTCCTATCAGAACAAAGCCTGATACTCTCAAAAAGAAGGCAACAAATCCCATTGACTCAACAATGCACAATTCATAATGTCTAGTATCTGATAAAAAATTATTTGACATGAGAACAGGCAATCAAATGTGATCCATAATCTGGAGCAAAATCAGTCAATAGAAACAGAGTCAGAAATGACAGAGGTGATACGATTAATAGACAAGTACTTTATTTTTTTTATTTTTTTATTTTTTTACAAATAGTTTATTGTCAAATTAGTTTCCACATAATAGACAAGTACTTTAAAACAGTTATTGTAAATATGCTCAAAGACTTAAAGGAAATTATGTAGTGTGGAGAAGAGTATAAGATATAAAAAAATCCTAAGTGGTCCTTCTGGCACTGAAAATTTTATCAGATGGTATTAATAACAGATTAGACTCTGCAGAAGACTAGATCAGTGAACTTGTAAACACAGTAAGGGATTCTATCCTCGCTAAAGCATAGGCAAAAAAGAGAAGAAAACACCACCAGATCCTCTCTCACCTGTGGGATAATGTTGAGCAGGAATTATATGTGTGATAGTATGTAACAGAAGTCCCAGAAAGAGGAGGGTCAGGAAAGAACTAGATTTGAAGACATAATGGCCAAAGCGTTTCCTACATTTGATGAAAGCTTTAAAGAGAGTTATAGACAGATCTAAGACACTCAAAGAATCCATGCAGAATAAACATAAAACCAAACCAAGACACATCATAACCAAATTGCTGAAAACCAGTGATAATGAAACAGAATCTTGAATTTCAGAGATAAAAATATAAAATACAGTACAAAGGTTAGAATTACTCCAGATTTCTTGTCCTAAACAACGGAAGCCAGAGGACATCAGAACAACACCTTTAAAGCGCTAAAAGAAACCATGATCAATCTAGAATTCTATATCCGGTGTGGTAAAATTATTTTTCAAGAAACCTTTTCAAATACACAAAAGCTGAGAGAGCCTTTCCCTGTAGATAATGTACTATCAAATATTAGGGAATGTTCTTCAGGCAGAAGAAAGTGATGGAAAATTAGATGTATATATAGAAATGAAGACCATTGGAGCAGGGGAAATTGAAAGAAATGTTTCTTTTTTTAAAAAATGTTTTATTTATTTCTAGGAGAGAGAGAGAGAGAGAGAGACAGCGTGAGCAGGGGAGGGTCAGAGAGAGAGGGAGACACAGACTCTGAAACAGGCTCCAGGCTGTGAGCTGACAGTCAGCACAGAGCCCGACGCGGGGCTCGAACCCACGAACCGCAAGATCATGACCTAAGCGAAAGTCGGATGCTTAACCGACTAAGCCACCCAGGCGCCCCAAGAAATGTTTCTTATTTAAAAATTTTCTTTAAAAGATAATTGACTATGGCAGGGGCACCTGGGTGGCTCAGTTGGTTGAGCATCTGACTATGGCTCAGGTCATGATCTCCTAGTTCGTGAGTTCAAGCCCCACATCCAGCTCTGTGCTGACAGTGCAGAGCCTGGAGCCCACTTCCAGCTCTGTGTCTCCCTCTCTCTCCGCCCCTCCCCTGCTTATGCTCTGTCTCTCTCTCTCTCAAAAACAAATAAACATTAAAAAAAAAAGATAATTGACTATGGCAAAGAAATCTTGTGCTATGGACTTTATAGCATGTGGACATAAGACGTGTGGCCGCAATAGCATGAAGATTTGGAGAGGAGAAACAACAAACATTTCCTCAACTCTTTTGTAAGTTGATTGGCCATATGGCTGTTCTGATCAGTGCGCTATGAGCAGGAGTGCTGTGTGCCTGCTTTTCTTCTCTGCTTCCTCCTCCTTCCTATCTGGAGCTCCAGAAACTATCTTAGACAGAAGGGTGACCTTCAGATATTGGACACTGACTTTTCTTTCGTTGGACAACGAAAGAGTGACAGGATCTAGGGAGTCTGGGTCTCTGACACAACGGATACCAGCCCAGCCCGCGGCTGAGCCTTCTGCTCATATCACAGTGAGAATGTGGGAAGCCACTGCTATTTGGAGGTTTTCTCTAACCCAGAGCTGAACCCAATTCTAACTAATATGATTAGATATTTAAAAGAGTAGCAGTTGGTAAGTCTCTGACAAGATAATCTAGAAAAAAGATGACACAAATCATGTGAAGATTTTACTTCTTTTTCTTTTTTTTTCATGTTTATTTTTGAGAAGAGAGAGAGCGTGCACGGGAGGGGCAGTGAGAGAAGGAGACACAGAATCCGAAGCAGGCCCCAGTCTTTGAGCTGTCAGCACAGAGCAGGATGTGGGCCTCAAACTCACGAACTAGGAGATCTAGTGAGATCTAGTGATCTCAATAGTGTGAGATCATGGCCTGAGCTAACGTTGGATGCTTCACCGACTGAACCACCCAGGTGCCCCAATAATAGGAAGATTTTTTTAAATATTTTTATTTATTTCTAGGAGAGAGAGAGACAGCGTGAGCAGGGGAGGGTCAGAGAGAGAGGGAGATACAGACTCTGAAATAGGCTCCAGGCTCTGAGCTGGCAGTCAGCACAGAGCCCGACGCGGGGCTCGAACCCACGAACCGCGAGATCATGACCTAAGTGAAAGTCGGATGCTTAACTGACTAAGCCACCCAGACGCCCCTAATAGGAAGATTTTAAAGGATGACATAACCAGAAATGCAGCAGAGACCACAGGGACAATAAAACCTATGAAAAACTAATTTTTTATGAAAAAAAATTTTTATGACTATGAAAAACCTAATTTTCACACTCAAAAAAAAAGAATAAATTTCTAGAAGAAAATCACTAAGACGAAGTCAAGAAAAAACAGGAACTCTGATGTTCGTATCAGCATTATTCACAAAAGTAAAAGGATGGAAACAATCCAAATGTCCACTGATGAATGAATGTGGTATATACACACAATGGAGTATCTTCAGCCTTAGAAAGCAATGAAATTCTGACATGTGCTACAACATGGATGAACCTTGACAACATGATGCTAAGTGAAATAAGCCAGACACAAAAGGACAAATAGTGCACGATTCCCCTTCCATGAAGCCCTAGGCTGGTCAGATTCGTAGAGACAGTAGGACAGATGTTACCAGGGACTGGGGGCAGACAGGAAACTAAAAGTGTTTCATGGGGACAGAGATTCAGTGTGGGAAGATGCAAAGTTCTCCAGATGGGTGGTGGTGATGGTTGCACAACAATATGACTGTCCTTAAAAAAAAAGATTATTTTGAGAGAGTGGGGGAAGGGCAGGGAAAGAAGGGAGAGAGAATCCCAAGCAGGCTCTGCACTGTCAATGCAGAGCAGATACGGGGCTCGATCTCACAAACCATGAGATCATGACCTGAGCCAAGATCAAGAGTCAGAAGCTTAACCGACTGAGCCACCAAGGTGCCCCTCAATTTTTTTCTATGTAGGTGTTGTGGAGCAGGAGGATTTTTCAGTATATCCAGGCCTCCATGCTGCAAGAAAGGGAACAGTGGCCCTGACACTCGAAAGCTTCTAGCCTAATGACCTCTGCTCTGTGCATATCCTTTCTTGGCATTTATGTAACTGGAAGAATGGGTGCAAAAATATAGTATTATAGTAACCAATTATTAGAGATCTTTTATTGTTATTATTTTTAACGTTTATTCATTTTTGAGAGAGACAGAGAGACAGAGCATGAGCAGGGACGGGCAGAGAGAGAGGGAGACACAGAATCCGAAGCAGTTCCAGGCTCTGAGCTGTCAGCACAGAGCCCAACATGGGGCTTGAGCTTGTGAATTGTGAGATCATGACCTGAGCCGAAGTCGGAAGCTTAACTGACTGAGCCACCCAGGCGCCCTTATTATTATTATTTTTGAGTAATTTAAGTATTATTTTAAGTCCTCTCTACACCCAAAGTGGGGCTTGAACTCACAGCCCCAGAGCAAGAGTTGCACTGACTGAGCCGGCTAGGCGCCCTGGTAACTGGCCATTGGAAAGAGCAGACCTAACTTCTGTGACCAGTGGGAAGCTCTCTTCTGAATGACTGCCCCTTGTCCCCAGGCCTTTTCCTCATGGGGATTGGCAAGTGAAGTCTGCTCGGCCGCCTTGTGTCTTCCAGGCTGGTGAACCAGGGTCGGCTTTTAGAGCTGCCGGTGGGGATGACATCCGTTTGTCACCAGGCTGTGAGCTCTTGGGTGAAGCCAGCGCGCGCTGCCCCCCTTTCAGAGCCTGCGTCTGCAGGATGCTGTTCTCTCATGACAGCCTCCACCTTCGCAATCACCTTAGCCTCAAAAATGCACCAGGAATTCACGCGGCAGCACGGCACATTCCAAATCCCTGCGTAGGGTAGCCGCGCCCAGATTCCGCACGAGAGCCTCGGCAGACCTGGCTTCCCCCACCCGCCTTCCCCACCTCCTCAAGTGTCTCTGCCTCGTGACTTCGAGCCATGGTGCCATCAGGTAGGGATGTGTCTGCGTTTTTGAGTGACGTCATTGGTCCCAGATGAGAGGTAGGTTTCTTCTTCACCCCAAGCACTTTTCTGCAACTGTCCGGGTTCCACCTTCATAAGCAGAAACAGCTGGGGGTGGGGGGGTGGGGTCTGCAGAGGGGCTCTGTGCAGGGCGTCTTGTGCAAGGGCACCCAGGGTACCGCGCCCTGCCTCACAAATCCTCCAAAGCCTTCTGAGCCTCTGGTCCACAGGGTCCCACCCTGCCCATGCTGCTTGCTTGGCTCGTGTCCCCTCTGCCCTGCAGCCTGCCTGGCCTGCCCGGCCTCCCCCGCACAGCCCACTCCTTCAGAATCCCCCAGAGGCTCCTCCGCTCCCCGTGCCCTCCCGGGGCTTGCAGATCTTCGAGGCATTTTCTCCCCCCACCCATGTCTTATCCTCCTTCCGCGCTCGCTGGGAGCGGACAGTGGGGCCGTTGAATATGACCGAAGTCCAGAATCGCGTGTGGCCGGTTGCATCTCTGACCTCCACCAGGAGCCAGCGAGGAAGGGGACCTGCCGGGTCCCTGCTGTGTCCCTGTGTCTGCAGCCAGGGCGCTGCTGCACGGCCACCGACTCTGGCCGGGCACTGGCAGGGCCACACTTCCCGTAGACAGTGCTGTGGCCACGGCCTCAGTGGATAAGGACCCAGGAGGAAGCCCACTCGGGGCTGAGTTGTCAAATGAGGTTAGGCCCCTGCCCCCTGCCTCAGAGGGCACTGTGGCCCGGCTGCAGCAGAGACGATTAGATTAACACAGCCTCCGTCTTCTCGGGATACTTAAGCGGCCCAGGAATGCGATTTTAGGCCGTCCTGGGAACGCTGCCCGGGCTCTTTAGGATTTTCTTTTCCTAGTCTCCCCGAATCTTAGGGAGTGCTGATCTGCCCCGCCTGGCCCTGGGCCGTGTGTGCTCGCTGTCCCGGGGACCAGCACCCTGGCCCTGTCCCACCGTTCCTGGATGATGGGCCCCACTGCCTGCTTGTCCAGAGTGTGCTTGTCCCAATGTTGTAGCAGGGCCAGCTGCCACCACCCCCCTGTCCCCACTGAAGAACAGGGTGACACTGCAGGTCTCAACCTGCCTTGTACGTACTAGGAACCCGGTACAAATTGCTGGATGGAGCAGGAGGAAATTGAACGCAGCAGAGTTAGAAGGTGGCATTCAGGGACACTCCTGAATCTGAATCCCCCTAAACCTTGGTTTCTTCAAAGGGTGGTTGAGGGTGGGGGCCCCTGGGTGGCTCTGTTGGTTAAGTGTCTGACTTTGGCTCAGGTCATGATCTCTTGGTTTGTGGGTTTGAGCCCTGCATTGTGCTCTGCACTGATAGTGTGGAGCCTGCTTGGAATTCTCTCTCTCCCTCTCTCTCTCTCTCTCTCTCCCCCTCTCTCTCTGCTCCTTCCTTGCATGTGTGGGCTCTCTCTTTCAGAGTGGATAAACTTTAAAAAAAAAAAAAAAAGGTGGTTGAGGAAGGAATGAGACAGTAAATGGAAATGCCAGACAGAGAGCAAGCAACCATAGTGGTGATTATTGTTCTCAGGGTGGGGCAGAGAGACTAGAGGGCTAGACTCACTTCTGTTGGGGAATGGCTGTGTGATGGCAGCGGGCCAGCTCCAGCCGGGGCGCCTGCCTCTGCCCCCGGGGCGTTTGTCTTGCCCCTGACCTCCCAGCACTGTTCTGAGGATCAAAGGAAGGAGCGTGGGGACAAGCCTCTTGCAAACCGTAAAGTGTTTCATAAACCCAAGACGTTTGTGTAACGATGGACACGGTGATTATCTGTGTCCTGATGCGCTTTTACCCCAGGGTCTTTGAATGTGCCTTTGAGTAACTCAAGATGGAGGCGGGGGAGGGAAAGGTGGTTTCCTAGTTTTGAGTGTTGCCAGGATTTGAAACATGCTTAAACTTGGCTCCCAGACAGGCTGAGATTAAGCTGCGTTCCCTGTCCAGCGGCCTGGGGTTTTGCAGCTGGGTTGCTGCCTCGCTTGGCTTTCGGTCTGTCCTCCTGTCATTACAGACTGGCTTCTAGCGGCAGGTGCAGAGAGTGGGGGGCAGGTTAGATGGGGGCTTCTACACCCTGCAGCCTGGCTGCTCCATTATCAGACCTTCCTGCCCCCCAGCTCCGCCTCAGGGGTAGAGAACCTTCGAAGAGCGATCCAAGCATTTGATTTTTATTTTATTAAAAAAATTTTTTTTAACATTGATTCATTTTTTAAATTTTTTTTTTAATTTATTTCTGAGAGAGAGAGAGACACCATGAACAGGGGAGGGTCAGAGAGAGAGGGAGATACAGAATCTGAAACAGGCTCCAGGCTCTGAGCTGGCTGTCAGCACAGAGCCCGACTTGGGGCTCGAACGCATGAACCGTGAGGTCATGACCTGAGCTGACGTCAGACGCTTAACCGACTGAGCCACCCAGGTGCCCCTTGATTCATTTTTGAGAGAGATAGAGACACAGAGTCTATCCGAAGCAGGCTCCAAGCTCCAAACTGTCAGCACAGAGCCCAAAGTGGGGCTCGAACTCACAAACTGTGAGATCATGACCTGAGCCAAAGTTGGATGCTTAACCAACTGAGCCACCCAAGTGCCCCCCACGCATCTGATTTTAAGTTGTGCTATGGTTGATAACACAAGCAGGTCGAAGTTGCTAGGGAAGCACACAGAGGGTCAACTTCTCAGTCTTGAGGAAGGGGGCGGAGGTTCACAGCGTTCCTTGGGTCCATTCCTGCAGTGAATCCCACCTCCAGAACCCAGTATTCCTGTCCCTGAATATCCTTGGCTGGAGAGGTACGAAAGGGGCAATTGCACAGGGTGTGTGTGCTAACGGGGTGGAGCCACAAAAAAATGATCGGATAGAGGAAGCGGAAAATTTAAAATAGATATGTTGTTGTTTTATTCCACTTGTATATTCATAGGCTTATGAACGATCATTGTTATTATTACTCATTGTGGTGGAATACATCTAGAAAATTTACCATCTGAATTAGTTGGCTAGGGCTGCCATAACAAAGTACCACAGACCCGGCAGCTTAAACAACAGAAATGTATTTTCTTCCCGTTCTGGAGGCTGGGAGCCTGAGATGAAGGGGTTGGGGGGTTGGTTTCTTCTGAAGCCCCTCCTGGGCCTGTGGGTGGCTGGCCTTTTGTGTTTCTTCAGATCGTCTTTCTCTGTACATGGAAGTGTCCAGATTTCCTTTTCTGATGAGGATGCCAGTCATCCTGGGTTAGGGCCCGCCCTAATGACCTCATTTTAACTTAATCACCTCTTCCAGGAACTTATTTCCAACGCAGTCATATTCTAAGAAATTGGAGGTTTAGACTTCAACATATGAATTTGGGAGGGAGGCCCAATTTGGCCAGAAACACAACAAAATGCCCACCATACCTAACTACTATCACAGAGAGTGGGAGGGGCCGAGGAGAAACCAAAGTGGGATCCACCAGCCCCTCTTTCCAGGCTCCTCGTCTCACAGTCACATCTAAGAGAGGATGTGGATGTTGCTCCAAATTATACACTATTCTTAGAAAACGTGAGCAATTCTTAGAACCAAAGGCATCTGACATGTTAGAGTTGTAGTTAAGTCAAGGGCACTCTTTGGAAAGATTGCAGAGTCTTCTACAGGCTCTGCTGCTCACTGACCATGAGAAAGGCTTGCCTCAGACAGGCCTGGTGGGTTTTTATCATGTCTTGTGTGAGGACCTTGTGAAGCACTGAAACATGAAGCATAAATGAGAACAGCAGAGAGAGCCCAGGAAACGCTGTGCTGGTTGCACACAGCCTGGACTCAACAGCATGAAGCTTCTCAGCTATTGAGTATTGTAGATGGCACTGGATACTTCCTCCCGGAATGTTCTGTGTTTGACAACAATCATTATGTATTGGCATTGTGGTAATACTTGTCGGGCTCACAACTTTTCTTTCTGAATGGTGTCGGTGATAATTTGATAGGATCGTGAGCCTAAAAATACCCGAGTATACAGGGATTTACCAGGGTAGGTACGGATGGATAAGGCTAACAGTTTGCGGGTTCGTCATGCACACGACTGTCCTAGGAAGGCTCCTGAGTAAAAGCCAGCAGCTGTCCAACAGATCGGAACCATCGTGGAGAGCGTTTTGCTAAGGGAAGGTTTAGATGCTGAATCCTCAGTTTTCCTGACATTGTTGTTTCTCAGCTGAGTGGAAGCCAGGCTTGAAGAGCCTTCTCTGGAAAACCTGACTAATCCAAGGAAAGGCACTTGGTGGTACTGACATGGGAGGGGGTCTCCTACAAAATGACCCGAACAGAACATTCTAAAGTAGTAAATAATCATAAGAATCACCTGGGGGAGGAGGGCACCTGGGTGGCTCAGTTGGTTGAGCATCAGACTCGATTTTGGCTCAGGTCATGATCTCAGAATTCATAGGTTGTGACTCTCTCTGCCCCTCCCCGCTCATGTGCACATAGTCTCTCAAAAATAAATAAATAAAACTTAAAAATCTCCTGGGGAGGTTTGAAATGCCTCCTGCACCCCTTCCTATCCCAAATGGTTACATCAGAATTTATGAGGATGAGGTCAGGTCACTAGTGTTCAAAAGCATCCCAAGTGGTTGTAGCGAGTGGCTGGGCTGAGAAGCACTATGCAAAGGGAAGCCTGTGGTTGGCAAGTCCCACCACCTGCCCTGAGTTTCTGATTAGTTTTTTTTTTTTTAAGTTTTTATTTATTTTTGAGACAGAGGCAGAGCACAAGTGGGGGGGGGTGGAGAGAGAGGGGGGACGCAGAATCCAAAGCAGGCTCCAGGCTCTGAGTGGTCAGCACAGAGCGTGACTCGGGGCTTGAACCCACAGGCCATGAGATGATGACCTGAGCCGAAGTCGGACGCTTAACTGACTGAGCCACCCAGGCACCACTCTAAACAGAAGTGACCGAGTTCTCCTCTCTCTCACCTGCGTTGGTCAGGGCTGACCTCCGCCCTGTGTGGCCTTGGGGTCTCCTGCAGCTCTGCAGCTCCCAAGATGCTAGAGGTTTGCTCTAGTCCTGTGAAGCGGGGAGAGTCCCTCCTGCCGTTCACCTTCTGTGTCTGCACTGTCAGAGGGGGCGCCTGAGTGCTCATCGCACCCTCACTTTCAGAAGGTGATGAAGCGCTTCATCGGGAAATGTAGGAGCTTCCTGGGGCTGCCACGACAATGACCACAAACTTGGTGGTTTCAAACAACAGAAGTGGATTTGCTCCCAGTTCTGGAGGCCACAAGTCAGAACTGAAGGTGTCAGCAGGGTCAGCAACCTCTGAAGGCGCTTGGGGAGGCTCCTTCCTGCCTCTTCCAGCTTCTGCGGCTCCCGGCAACACTTGGCGTTCTGTGGCTTGTGGACGCATCTCTCCAATCTCTGCCTCCGTCTTCCCCGTGGCTTTCTTCTCCCTGCGTGTCTCTGTGTCCTGGACAGCAGTCACTGGATTAAGGGCCCATCTGAATCCAGTAGGACCTCATCTTAACTAATTCCATCTGCTAAGACCTATTTCCAAATAAGGTCATATTCTGAGGCTCTGGATGGACATGAATGGGGAGGGAGTGCTCTTCAACCCACTGCACAGCTCCCAGGTGGTTTTTCTTACACCGACTCCATGGTTCCTTAGTGTTGCCCATGGGGTGGGATGGAAGTGACAGTCCAGCAGGAGCTGGGCCAGGCCGCAAATCTGAGTGACAGTCATCAGGCTTTACCCAGAATTCCCCGTTCTCTCTCCATCAGACTTGTTGGAGAGCCAACCAGCACCTTACATGAAAATGTGATTGCCCCTGGGCTGGTCCTCCCTGGCCGCATGGGGTCGTAAATATGCCCTTCACGTATTTAAGCTTAGGTTCAAGCCAGAGCTTCTACTCTAAATGTAGGTGGAGAGAGCTATAAACTCATAAGCATTACATAAAATAGTACTTAGTTTGGTTATTAAAAGCAACCAAGAGCTTAACTATTTCACACACATCCTCTCTTAAATTCCCATATGCATTCATTCCATAGGCTTTTCTTTTAAAGTTTATTTATTTATTTTGAGAGAGAGAGGGAGAGAGAATCCCAAGCAGGCTCCACACAAACAGTGAGGAGCCCAATGAGGGGCTCCAACCCATGAACCGTGGGACCATGACCTGTGCCGAAATCAAGATTCAGATGCCCAACTGACTGAGACATCCAGGCACCTCCCAATAGGCATTATTGAGCTATGCACCAGGCAGGGCAGGATTTGGAATTAATATAGATGGCTAGATCGAAGACTCCTGGGTTATAGTAGAGCCTGCCAGAGATTTTGGTGATCTTCCCTAATCAGCTTTCTTTTGCTTTTCCTGGACACTCAGTGCTCTGCCAGCATGCGGGCTGCCTCCACCTGTGCCCAGCCACTGGGGTGGAGGAAAAAAAATGTGGGTCTATTCCTACAAACTCATTCTTACCAGGGGAGAGAAAAAGGACTCAAAGCTTGTTATCTATAGCTTGGGACACCTGCTTGGGTAAGAGCAAGGAACCCCACCTTCCAGTGGGTGGTTCTCTGAGATGATTGCCCACCCGATAACCAGATATAATGTGGACACTGCTCAGACCTCAGGAAGCAGCATGACCAGAATGGCCAGAGCTCCATTCATGTGCTATTTATCTTGAAGCCAGTCATGTTGCCACCCTGTGCGATTTGTGATAGTTCGGAGCGGAGGCCCTTGCGAGTCAGGTGAACGTGCGTATGAGGGAGGGCGAGGGTGATATGATGAGGCTGGCAACGTTTGCTGAAGACTCGGGTAGAGTTTGTGTGGACACAGTCTGATTCACGCAGCATCTGGGTGGAAGTTCTGTGCACATCACAGACGGAGAGAAAACACTACAGATCTGGCAGCAGCCTGGTTGGATGGTTGGAGAAAGCTGTTGCATCTGTCCCCTATCTGCTGGGTATCAAGCAGCGATATGCTGTCTGGGGGTTAAAGAGAAGGGACCCAGGGTTCTCCAGCGATTCTTAAAAAAAATTTTTTTTTGTTTAACATTTATTTACTTTTGAAAGACACCAGTGGGAGAGAAGCAGAGAGAGAGAGAGAGAGAGAGAGAGGGAGACAGAGACAGAGACAGAGACAGAATCCGAAGTAGGCTCCAGGCTCTGAGTTGTCAGCACAGAGCCTAATGCGGGGCTCTAATCTAAGAACCGTGAGATCACGACCTGAGCTGAAGTCAGATGCTTAACTGACTGAGCTACCCAGGTGCCCCTCTCCAGAGATTCTACTACAGGTTTTGGGGTTAGGACAGCATGGTTAATAACCTTTTTTGTAGTATTCTCCCTCATGTACAATGATTCCATTTTCTTAACCCATCGCCTTCCCCAGTTTCTTTCCAGCTATTATAAGCCCATCAAAGACACAGAAAGTGTATCATTGGACCCCCCCATAGCCCAACACATAGTGTCGGGAACATTATTCCCAATGCCGAGTGCTTATGGAGTGACTTACATGCTAACCTGGAGATCGAGGAGGCTCTGGCAGTATACAGCCTTCACCCACAGAGAATGCTGTCCAGATGCTTCCAGAAGACATACGGCAGAGAAGGAGGAAGGTGGGTGATCTAAAATCATGCCTGTGTCTAAAAATCTGACATGACTAATTAATTTACAAATGCCAAATAACCACAAATGGTGGATGGACTGAGATGGTTAGGGGAAGGGAGGAAAAGCACACAGATCTTTCAGATTATGGAAGGAAATCGGTAATTGAGGAGTGCAGGGTTGCATTAAATGGGGGGAATGTAAAGCGTCAGCACAGTCTCCAAGGGCTTCCTGTCCAGCTTGGTGTGTTGGTGTGGTGGGAGGTGGTGGGTGAAGGGCCACCGTGAGTCTTACGGAGGGTAGTGCCAGGGCTACTGAGAGCACCGTGGCCTCTGGAGTCAGACCTGGTTTTGAGTCTGAGACTAGACTTTGTGTGACTGTGGGCACATCACTCGTCAGTCCCCAGTTTCACATCTCTGAACTAGGGACAATAACATCTACCTCAGAGGGTTGCGGTAAGGACCAAATAGGTCACAAGTGAAAGCATCCAGTGGTTTCTAGCCCTTACGACATGTTCAGTCAGTGTAAGTTTACTGTTATTATCTTGTTTTACTGGCTTGTGCACCACACTCTTCTGAATCTGTTTCTTCATCTGTAAAAATGGAATACATCAGAGTTGTCTGGCACCCTATTGATGCTCAAGAAAGATTTTATTTTTAACTTTTTCTGACTTTTTGTTTTGAACCAATTTTAGACTTAAAGTTACAAAAATACTAGAGAGTTCCCCTTGACTCTTCAGCAGGCTTCCCCTAATGTTAACACTTTATGCAATCAGAGCACACTGATCAAACCCAGGAAATTAACATGGGCATGACGCAGTGCTATTCACAATACCAGGACCCCTTGTTCTATTTAGTCCAGTTTGGGACAGTTCCTCACTTTTTGACTTTCATGACCTTGACACTTTTGATGATTACTGGCCAATTACTTGGAAGAAATATTTCTCAGTGTGGGTTTGCCTGATGTTTTCTGGTGATTAGTTCAAGGTTATGTCCTTTTGGCAGGAATATCACAGTCATGATGTTGTGTTACTCTTGTTTTTCTTTTATCTTTATTATGGTAAAACACACATAACATTTACCATTTAAACTATTTTGAAGTGTACAATTCAGGAGCATTCAGTGCATTGACAGTGTTGTGCGCCCACCATCTCCACCTAGTTCCAGAACATTTCTATCACCCTCAAAAGCAACCCCTTCCCTATCAGCAGGGAATCCCCATTCCCGTCACTGCCAGCCCCTGACGATCACCTACCTACGTGCTTTCTGCCTATAGATTTGCCTGTTCTGGGTATTTTATGGAAATGCTATCATGCAAAGTGTGGTCTTTCCTGGCAGGTTTTTCTTCACTTACTGTCATGTTTTCAAGTTTCATCCCGGTTGCTGCATGGATCAGCACTGCATTCCTTTTCATGGCCGAATAATATCCCATTATGTGAACAGACCGCATTTTATTTTCTAAATCAACTGTGAAACCTGGCGTGGGCGCCAGAGCTGGGCCTGGAAAGTGAGCGAAGGAAGGAGGAGAAACCCTTGTGACTGGCAGCAGGTTCTAACTATGGTGGGGGAGCAGGATTGGTGCGGTGGGGAGTACAGGACTGTATTTACACTTTGCAGATAATATTCCTGGAGGCCACCATAGTTCTGCCCTGAGAGTAGCTGACTCATTTGGAAGTTTCATTTGTGTAAGGGTAAAAGCAGTTGTTCCTGAGGATGGGGAAAGGATCCATGCAGGGGAAAGGAAAATCTCTGGGTCTGGAAGAGCCAGCGATCGGTGGCACCCCCTTGAGGCCTGACCCCACCGCCCTCCTCCAGCCACCGGAGTCTGGGATTCAGACTGCCCTAGTTGCAGGAAAGCAAGCTCAAGGAGCGGCTAGTGTCCTCGGGACCCGTGTTCATTGCTTAGAGAGGAAGGGGTGCCTCCCTTTCGGCAAATGCAATAGTTGTGACCTTGCATGTATGCCAAAGGGTGTGCTGACGGAGAGGCAAACCTTTTGATTTCCTAAACGTCGCACCCCGGCTGCTCCTTAACTAGCAGGAGCCACTGGTTTAACTCCAGCGGATCTGGGGGCTCGAGCCGGGAGGAGAACGGGTGCAGAAGAACCCCGTCGCCTCCGCAGCCGCCGCACGTCCCGCAGCCCGGCGGCGCCCACGCACACCTCGCGGCCCCCGGGGCTGAGGGCAGAGGACTNGTTAGCCGCAGTTTTTGTGAGCATACGGTGCCTCTCCGAGGACACCGCCGGGGCCACCGCCGAGCACGCTGGCAGAGCTCGTGGCCTTCAGGGGAGTGTGTCCCTGCGTAGGGATGAATGGCGGTGTAACTCGGGTTGTCTCGCCGACAGGTACCAGTGACCCCGGCCGGGAAGGTCCTGCGCGCTCGGCAACATGGCTTCCCCGCCCCACCAGCAGCTGCTGCAGCACCACAGCACGGAGGTGAGCTGTGACTCCAGCGGAGACAGCAACAGCGTGAGGGTCAAAATCAACCCCAAGCAGCTGTCCTCCAACAGCCAGCCCAAGCACTGCAAGTACAGCATCTCCTCCAGCTGTAGCAGCTCCGGGGACTCGGGGGGCGTCCCTCGGAGAGTGGGCGCCGGAGGCCGCCTGCGCAGGCAGAAGAAGCTGCCCCAGCTGTTCGAGAGGGCCTCCAGCCGGTGGTGGGACCCCAAGTTCGACTCGGTGAACCTGGAGGAGGCTTGCATGGAGCGTTGCTTCCCGCAGACCCAGCGCCGCTTCCGGTATGCGCTCTTCTACATCGGCTTCGCCTGCCTTCTGTGGAGCATCTATTTTGGGGTCCACATGCGGTCCAGACTGATCGTCATGGTAGCCCCTGCTCTGTGCTTCCTCGTCGTGTGCGTGGGCTTTTTTCTGTTTACCTTCACCAAGGTGTATACCCGGCATTACGTATGGACCTCTCTGGTTCTCACCCTCCTGGTGTTCGCCCTGACGCTGGCTGCCCAGTTTCAGGTTTTGACGCCTCTCTCAGGACGTGTTGACAGCTCCAATCACACCCTCGCCGCCAAGCCCACGGACGCTTGCTTATCTCAAGTGGGGAGCTTTTCCATGTGCATCGAAGTGCTCTTTTTGCTCTACACCGTCATGCACTTACCTTTGTACTTGAGCTTGTGTTTGGGAGTGGCCTATTCTGTTCTCTTTGAGACCTTTGGCTATCACTTCCGAGACAAAGACTGCTTTCCCCCACCTGGAGCAGGGGCCCCACACTGGGAGCTGCTGAGCCGAGCCCTGCTCCATGTCTGCGTTCACGCCATTGGGATCCACCTGTTCATCATGTCGCAGGTGAGATCCAGGAGCACCTTTCTCAAGGTGGGACAGTCAATTATGCACGGGAAGGATCTGGAAGTGGAAAAAGCTCTGAAAGAGAGGATGATTCATTCTGTGATGCCAAGAATCATAGCTGATGACTTGATGAAACAGGGCGATGAGGAGAGCGAGAATTCTGTCAAAAGGCACGCCACCTCCAGCCCCAAGAACAGGAAGAAAAAGTCTTCCATACAGAAGGCCCCTATAGCATTCCGCCCTTTTAAAATGCAGCAGATCGATGAAGTCAGTATTTTATTTGCAGATATCGTGGGCTTCACCAAGATGAGTGCCAATAAGTCTGCTCACGCTCTGGTGGGTCTCCTCAATGATCTGTTTGGTCGCTTTGACCGGTTGTGTGAAGAGACCAAGTGTGAGAAAATCAGCACCCTGGGAGACTGCTACTATTGTGTGGCAGGGTGTCCAGAGCCCCGGGCCGACCATGCCTACTGCTGCATTGAGATGGGCTTGGGCATGATCAGAGCCATCGAGCAGTTCTGCCAGGAGAAGAAAGAGATGGTGAACATGCGTGTCGGGGTTCACACAGGGACCGTCTTGTGTGGCATTTTGGGTATGAGGAGGTTCAAATTCGATGTGTGGTCCAATGATGTGAACTTAGCCAATCTCATGGAGCAGCTGGGAGTGGCCGGCAAGGTTCACATTTCTGAGGCCACCGCAAAATACCTAGATGATCGGTACGAAATGGAAGATGGGAGGGTGACTGAACGCCTCGGCCAGAGCGTTGTTGCTGATCAGTTGAAAGGTATGTGCATTTCTTTGCCTCGTCATCTCTCTCCCCAGTCCTGTTTGTGTTGGGGAAAATAAAAACCAAACAATCTTTTTCTAGTGTCAGTATCCGGAGGCAGATCAGTTGTCTCAGGACACCTCACCATGGGGGCACCTCAGGGCTGGTGAGACTTTTTCTCTGGTGAGTCAAATATCACAGATCTCTTCGCACTGGGACAGTGCTGACCTAGATGAGACCTTTAGGAGGAAGGAGAACTTTGGAAATGCGTATCCTGCCAGTCAGCTGTTACTGTTTCTGAAATTCTGGGGGCAGCTCCGATGAATACTAGAGACTCTGAGCCCTTCAGCAGGCCAAACTTGGAAGTACTTTAACAGATTGTCATTGTGTTCATTGATTGTCCCCAAATCCCATCAAAACACGTCTCCATGCCTTTTTCCAAAAATGTGAAGAATAAAACCTTTCTCGCCTTGAGGCCTCACTTTCCTGGAATAAGGAAGTTGGGTTAGCCCTGCATGACTCTTGAGAATTAGATGGAATTATATACCCCCAAGTGCACACTGTCTTTGCCTTAGTCTCTTTTTAAAAGTTGTCTTTTCAGCTTTTAACTTTCATTTTGATCATGGTATTTGTCTTACCATATAGACCACAGCATTTTAGAAATACACCCAGAGCAGTGTTTAGAACCCAACTCCCCATCCCTAGCCCCTCGGATTTGTATCTGGTCCCTTATCTCTGTCTTAAGCTCTTACTGCTATTCCTGATCTTTTTACTGGGCTTTTAAAATTTTTATTATTTTCACATAGGACAAAAATTTTGTTTACGCCCTGGGCAGTGACATATGAGCAAGTGGGACCAAAAGTGAGGATTCAAAATACTAACCCCCACGTCCACCTCCCTTTTTTAAACAGTCCTTAGGCTTCACTGAAGCCTTCGGGGTTGGGGGGAATGTGTATTTTGGAAGTATGTGGCGAAAATAACATTGATTTTTTAAAAAACCGAAACGTGTAAAGCTTCTTGCGTTGTGGTGCCCACACGTTGCACGATCACACAGTAAAAAGCTCCAGGAAAGAGTCCTTGGGAGATGTAACAGCTTAAATCATAGGTGTGAGAAGTAATAGTGTCGATCAGAGACAGTAAGTGGTTGAGTACGGGGGCCTGACTAGGTCGTCACCTTGACCTCATCCTGTGTGTTCAACCGCTGTTTTCTGTCTCTGCTTGTTGATTAGAGTTCTCTATGCAATTCGCTTGTTATCTGGCCAGAGTGCTTTATTTTTCTGACTTTTCTCTATTATGTTAATTTTGCTAGTAGTTGAAGAATTTACTGGTATACTAGAGAAATATTTTCACTTGATAATTCCCTCTTGTCTGGAGAACTCTCAGTGCTACACTTCGCAGTTTGCCTGAGACGTTCTGTTATGGCAGGTGCCTTTCCCTACAGGAGAGGGATTCCCGCTCTCTGAGTCTAAAGATGCCGGTGGAGTGCGGTGTGGATGTAATCCCTGCTCAACACTTGGACATGTTTAGGGTCTGAGTGTTGCAGGCTCTGTCCTCAGGGCTGTGGGACAGATTCCAGGGAATGGAGTTGTGTTGTACAACATTATGAAAATGATAGCAGTTTTGTAAGTGATCGTTTGAGCGGTGTATTACTTGAATATCAGAAATAAAAACAGATGTCATCATTAAGTATGTCTGGAAGCCGCCAAGTCTTTAACTTTTTGGCAGTACTCATTTTTGTTAATTTATGGGTAATTTTATTTTCAATTTAGAAGTCAGGGGCCTCAAAAATGGCAGAATAGGTTTCTTGAATTTTTAAACTTCAAATAGTATAAATTTGGTAAATTAATTTTTTCTTCAAATTTTTGTACATTGTACACTTCTAGGGAAAAGTTTTACTTCTGGATGGGAGGTAGGGAAAGTTGGAAGGCTTAGCTAAAACGGTGATACTCTTATATGGTGTTCCCTCCTTTAAATTTTTCCCTGAGACCATGATTTTTGCTTTATTCAGCTCATTTTGGAAACCTTTGTGGATACGACTCCAGTAATCTAGGATGTCTACACAACTTCCCACCTCTTTTTGAAGCCACAGTGTTCTCCTGTCATTGTACAAATATGCTAAATTGAGGAGATAGCATAGTTTGTAGAAAACCCTTTTTATACATGAAGCTAAGGTTATATATTTAAAATTTCTATACTTAGCTGGCAGGGGGAGATTCCATGATCATGAAGGTGGTGTTCCCAGAGTAAGGCTTATCCATCATACTCTGATGTGCTGACCCCTGTGGTTTCCCCAAATGTGGGAAACTCGACCGCATAACTTGTGGTAGTGCAGGACTTCGTTCATGCTCTCCTGTTTTTAAAAAAAAATAAAATAAATAAAATACAATTTATTTTAGCTGTCTTGCAGTTTGTGGCAGATATTTTCTCTACAGTGCTGGGCATTAGCCTTTACCTCTCATCCCCTTTTCTGATACTGGGGTTGAAAATACGCCATAGAGTACTCTGTAGAAATGAACATCAGTGAATGGGGCACTCCAAAACTAGCCTGGCAGTGTGAAAAGTAGCTACTACTCTGTAATTTATCTGGAAGGATTTGTGGAAGGGTGGACTTTGATTATTTCTGCATATCCATTCCTTGAAAATCTCTGTGCTCTTATGTGTCCCACGCTGTGGAAGCGCAGCTCGAGTCACAACAGCTCCTGACCTCAGCAAGCTCACACTTCCGAGTGTTGTAGAGTGCGCAGAGGGTCAGGGACACTGTATGGAGGTGTACATGCCAAGGCGGGTCTTGAGACTGAGTGGTGGCTCTCCAGGTGGATAAAAGAACATTTGGTGGAGTGGGAGTAGCATGGGCAAAGGCTGAGGGTTGTGTTTCTTGGTGGGTCAACCAGTTGTAAGTACGTGGTTCAGTGGGACAGGGAAGGCTTTGGGTCCCATGAGAAGGAGTGTGTATTTCATCCTGTAGGTAATGGGGAGCCACTGATAGGCTTTATGCAGAAGACTTAGGTGATCTAATTTGCAAGTTTAGAAAGTTTACTCTGTCAGTTCTAGAGCATGTAGGTTGGAAGGGTATGAGATGGGAGATCAGGGGGTTGTAGTAGGTCCCAGGCAGGGTCGATAGTAGCCTTAACCAAGACAGCGACACTGCCAGTGGAGGTGGTAGAACAGAAATGCTTATTAATAGGATGAACTTGGTAGGACGTAGAGCCAGATTTAAACAGATGACTTAGGGGATGAGAGGCTGGATTATTTGAATGAGAGGTGGCTTTTCAGGTTTCAGGAGTTGACCTGGGGACTATTTGGAGTCAGAAATGAGTGAGACCTTTAAAGTTTTTGTGGTATGAATGGAGAACGAAAAATTGAGTTGCAGAATCTGAAACAGGCCAGGAACCCCTGGCTTGTTCATTCAATAAATAAGTTATTTTGTGCTGGGCACAGTTCTAGGTGCTGGGAATATAGCAGTGAACAAAACAGACAAAAATTCCTGCCCTCCTGGTACTTTCATTCTAACAGGGCAGTCAGACAGTAAGCAAATGAGTAAAAAGTTTCTTTTGTGTTAAGTTTTAAGGAAAAAACATAAAGCAAAAAGGGGGATATGGAGTGTGTGTGTGTGTGTGTGTGTGTGTGTAATTTTGAATATGGTGGCCAGTCACTGAGAGAGAAGGTTGAAAGAATTTTCAGCACAGGAATAGGATTTTGGAAGTGATCCAAAAAGTAAGAGACAATTATTATTTTTTTTATTAAAAATTCTTTTAAAGTTTTATTCATTTTTTGAGAGAGAGCGAGAGAGTGAGAGAGCGAGATAGCATGAACAGGGAAGGGTCAGAGAGAGAGGTAGATACAGAATCTGAAGACAGGCTCCAGGCTCTGAGCTGTCAGCGCAGAACCTGATGCGGGGCTCGAACCCATGAACCATGAGATCATGACCCGAGACAAAGTCAGACGCTTAACTGACTGGGGCGCCCAGGCGCCCCTAGAGACAATTATTATTAAAGAGAGGGAGAAATAGTGTGATACAGAGTGATGGAAAGATGTGTCCTTTCACACCATTTGGGACAAACCACTGGGTCCAAAGGGGTGGCTGCTCTGTTCTGCCGTGGGCCACAAGCCAAAAAGATTGTCTGGAACTGTTGTTTTTTCCTGGCATAGATAGAGAATCACAAATACAGAAGGTGAAACTGTCAGAAGATA
Source organism: Crocuta crocuta (assembly GCF_008692635.1). NCBI lineage: Eukaryota > Metazoa > Chordata > Mammalia > Carnivora > Hyaenidae > Crocuta > Crocuta crocuta. Next base: position 1,196,813 of record NW_027529647.1, read on the forward strand.
TCTACAAACGTCTAATTTTCCCTTTTTAAACATTAGGAAGATAAAACAGGGTGCTCAGTCCTCCAAATTGACAGATCATGTTTTTACAAAGGGAGTGTCTGGTAGCTATCTCATTATTAGATGCAGAAATAAAACAAGACTTTCCCCCCAAGCCAACTTTTGAGGCTCATGGAGCACTTGGGGGAGAGATCTGCTGATGAGTGTTGGGACAGATTGTTCCCCACTGGCCCCAGTGACCAAGACCTTCCCCAAGTGCTAATAACTGACGCTTAGAAGAATTCCTTTCTGGCCTCCTGTTGGGGCCATTCCTCAAATTGATGGGGGGCTGAGGCACTCTGTGCTTTAGCCTTTGCCGACGGCTGTCCCAAACTGGCAATCTGGGCTCCTAGCTCGCTGCCAGCTGGCAGTTAAGAGCCAGGTGCCAGTTTTAGGTGCAGTTTGCTTGCTCAGGTGCACTGCTTGTTTTGCCTGACAGCTTGGACGGCTTGTTCCCACCTCAGCATGCACTCCCACCACTTGTAGAGCTAGCCTGGAGCTGACAGCTCAGTGCCTCCTCTTAAGTCACAACGAGGAGAAGGTCTGTGCTCACCTGCGCCCTAGAGCGATCTGTCTTGTGCGCGTTGAAACGTAGGCTCATGGATGGCAAGTTGCAGAGATAAGATGAAGCGTAAAATCTGGCTTGACATCTGGGATTGGAGGCGACAAACATCTGTGGAGTTGATGCACAGGCAGCCCCAGGTGACAATTTAGGCTCCTTCAGGCTAACTTTTGTGCCTTTCAGCAAGGAGCACACAGCTGTTAATTCTGAGGACCAGCTTTTGAGCAGAATTAGCCTTTGGCAAGGAAAGTTAAGGCTATGGCTTGCTGAATGGCAGGTTTCATGAAGAAGGAAGGAGGGTAATCTTTTCAGGTAGAATTAACTAAGAAAGGGAAAAATTAAAAACAAGCAAATAGCGTAAGTGAAAAAATTTTAGAGCTCTCTACTAGCCAGCGTGGTTCAGATAATGATTGTGTCTCTGCCTACTGGTCAAGGTCACCTGTCTATTTTGCAGTGAAAGAAAACAGTGAATGTCCTGTCATGTGCATGTGCCTGAATTTCTGTCTTTTGGTTGGTGAGTTCAGTGTTGGTATTTCTGTTGGGGTTTTTATAAGACAATGATCATTAATCATTAGAATTCTGCAGGTCCCCTCTTGTGGTGGTGAAGAGGCTGCTGACCACGAAAAGAGCCAGACTGAGGGGTCCTCATCCATTGTGACTCTTGGCATCATTTGTACGTTACATATGAGACACCTAAAGACATTTCTTCCCCAGCAGGAACTAGCATCCTTGGAAGGAATTTTAAAAGGAGGTGAGAATTTTTCAAACAGGAAGGGCACTGCCATGTGAGTTGTAGACTGGCCAGGCTAAGATGTTCATGCGGGACGGAGGTTAGGAAACCGAGCGGCTCACAAATTCGCTGGAGCTACCACAGGCGGAGGAATGGGCCAAGGGCGATGGTAGTCTTCCCCTAGGAAGGTTGGATAAAGCTGTGACATTCGTCAGTCTCATTCATGCCCTGGTCGACTGTACCAGCCAAGCCAACCTGTGGCCAACCTTGGGTCAGTTTTAGCAAAATTGTACTTTGTAAAACTTGGTTGGTCTTGTAAGTCAGGTTTTCATCGTTTTCCCCAACATTTGCTGCATTGCACTTGTAAGAAAATGCTGGCATGCTCTCCTGAGGTAGGGAGAGAGGCTCATTTCCTTAGAATAGGCTGGAAGGTCAATCCCCCAAAGCCTGGTGCTGATAGTGGCAATAGCAGAACCAGAAAGCAAGTGAGCGACACGAACAGCTTTGTGAAGGGGGTGGAATCTGGGACGGGGATGATCAGGATCAGCTGAAACCAACTTATGAGCCTCTCTGTCAGCCCATGGTTTGGTCCTTAAACTTTGTGGCCACAGGACCCCTCTATACCCCTAAAAATTACTGGAGAAACTAAAGAGCACTTGTTTATGTCCCTTATTGATATTTATCATATTAGAAATTGAAACAAATGTTTAAGAGAACCTTAATTCATTTCAAAATACCCATCACTTGTTAATATAAGTAATATATTAATCACTTGTTAAAATAAGTAACATTTTAATAAAAATAGTTATATGTTCAGGACCCCTGGGTGGCTCAGTCGGTTAAGCGTTTGACTCTTGATTTTGATTTAGGTCGTGTTCCCATGATTTTGTAAGTTCAAGTGGAACATTGGGCTCTGCGCACTGCAGCTGCGGGGAACCTGCTCGGGATTCTCCCTCTCTCCTCTCTCTGCCCTGTGAGCTGATTCAATGAAAGTACTTGTTAGTATAGTGCATAATGACTCTCTCTCATGCTTTCTCTGTCTGTCCCAAAAAAAAGCAAACTTAAGGGGCACCTGGGTGGCTCAGTTGGTTAAGCATCTGACTTTGGCTCAGGTCATGATCTCACGGTTCGTGGGTTTAAGCCCCGTGTCGGGCTCTGTGCTGACAGCTCAGAGCCTGGAGCTACTTCAGATTCTGTGTCTCCCTCTCTCTCTGACCTTCCCCCTGCTTGCTCGCTCTCTCTCCCTCTCAGAAATAAATTAAAAAAATTAAAAAGATTTTTTAAAAAGCAAACTTAAATAGTTACATGTTCAAAAATGTAACTGTTTTTAACAATTTTATTTTAAATTTCAGTGTAGTTATGTTTTTTTTAGTTTCAGGCATACATTACAGTGATTCAACAATTTAACTGTATTTTCAAAATGAGAGAAATTTGGTGAGAAGAGTGGTACAGTTTTACATTTTTGCCAGTCTCCTGAATGTCCAGATTAATAAAAAACTGCTGGCTTAAAAAAAAAAAACAAACCTGTTAAAATACACATTAAAAATTTACCAGTGTATCCATTTTTAAGTGTGTCAGCTGGATTTTCTTAACTACTTTAGCATTCATTTGCAGTATGTTGGAGAATGCGTAGGAAGTCTGACTTCACAGAGACACCTAGTTGGTTAATGGAGGAACATTTTAATAGCCTTTTTAGGTAATTGTGGATATTTTTCTTTGACGCTGCACCAACACCCAGTAAGTGATAGTTTCTTAAACGTTAGTTACAAAATGGAATCTGAAATCCTATTAGTCAGTTTTTTGGTGTGCTCTTAAAACCTCATTTTTTGTTTTGTTTTGTTTTTAAGTAGGCTCCACGCCCAATGTGGAGCTTGAACTCACCACCCCAAGATTGAGAGTCACACGCTGTACTGACTGAGCCAGCCAGGCACCCCAAGACCCCACTTATTTTTGAATGAATCTTTACCCAGGTATGATTTTGTAACGTAACGCATTGGTTATTTAGAAAATAGTGATTTCTTGAGTTATGCAGATCTTCCAGGTGTTGGCCTAAGCAAAGTCTTTATGGGAAGGGATTGACTTCCCAGTGGCAGAAAGGAGCTTTCTGGTCCTCGTTTTCACTTGAAAGTGTGAATTTTATCACCAGCAGCAAATATTGTCCGTTGTTTGCCTTGAAGCTACAGACTCATTTTGTTCATTTTTCAGGAGCAGTCAGCCAGATACACCAGTCTGAGTGACCACAGTTTGTAGGTCAAGCAGAAGTGATGTTCCCTCTGAAACACAGCCCAGATAGCTGCAGGGCGCTCTTCTTGATGCACCTGTGTGTGCTGTGGCCGAGCTTCCTGCTTTATTGGTCATGCGGGGTTGAGATTTAACACACTTGGGCATTTTTTTTTTAATGTTTTATTTATTTTTGAGATAGAGACAGCGTGAGCAGGGGAGGGTCAGAGAGAGAGGGAGACACAGAATCTGAAACAGGCCCCAGGCTCTGAGCTATTCCTCAGCACAGAGCCCAATGCGGGGCTTGAACCCACAAACCGTGAGATCATGACCTGAGCTGAAGTCGGACACTTAACCGACTGAGCCACCCAGGTGTCCCCACACTTGGGCATTTTTACTGCATCGTTAAAAGACCTTCTTAGGTGAAACCGACCATTTTTTTTCCCCTTGTGCAAGCGCGTGGTAGTAAAGAACACATCGGCACCATGCGTGGTCTGGTAGCACTGCCTTGATTCCTAGCGGTTTTACCCACAATTGCTTTTGTGCCACTGGTGCCAGTGCCAACACCGAAAAAGGCAAGTAACGTGCCGGTTTTGTTACGAGAGTAGTTTTGATCCCCCAGGTGCCCTGCGCAGGTTTCAGACACCCTGGGGTCTGCGGAAACACTTTGGGAACTGCTTCCCTGAGCTGTAAGAGAGGAAACCCAAGGGCTGTGCTACCCAAACACGCGTTCTCAGGTGCGTGAAGTGCTCAGACTGGAACTGTGGTGGACGTGGCATGTTTACTGTGAGAGGACCGAGTGACTTTAGTTCATACCTTTATGTTTTTCTCAAAAAAATTCTCTGTGACTCTGCCAAATTTTTGTTGCTGGTGTTGAGGGCTCACGATGAAGACCATCAGCTTTGTTTCTTTTCTTTAAACTTTTTGCAGAGCAAAAAAAAGTGTGGTTTACTGGGCGCTTGCGTAAATTTTGATTTCTGCGATACTTGCATTCAGTTCTCAGTTTTGTGATTTCTGGACTGAGGAGCCTTGGGCAGGCTCTGTCAGGACTCTCCAGTTTGCAGGAATGCTAGTATCTCATCAGAGGATTAGTGGGAGAATCAAAGGAAAGCAGTTGTTAGCATAGTGACTCTCACACAGTCGCAACAGCCGTTCAGGAAATAGTAACCGACTCATCTGCCCGGGTGAGCCACATTTTGTCCTGCACTCTATTTGGTGCACATCTTGTATAATTTGGTACTGAAACCCGAAACACACAGGGGACTGGGATTGTGTCAGTTTCTTGAATTCAAAAGGGCAAGTGTCCAAAATACAAAACACTGATAGCTTGCCCTTGTTAAACTGTAGCTGCCAAGTTTGGCAACTTCGTTACTGAAAACCCCAGGGAGTTCAGGCAGTATTGTTCTTGGGCTGCTTCTGGTCCCCAGCGTTTAGGGGTACTTAAGATGATGTGGCCCTTGATAGTTGAGGAATTATGGGGAAATCTTCAGCTGTGTGACTCTGGAGATACTGGTTGAAGTTTGAACCAGAAGTTATTTAGCTCTCCCATATTCTACTATAAAGTCATGTATTTATTCAATGAATATCAAATGAGTTCCTGGACCAGGTTCTGCAGATAGAGCCGTCTGCTCTCTGGGGGCACACCGCCTAAAAGGGAAAGTAGACATTAATCAAATTATCACCTGAGCAAATATACCTTGGACTTACTTATCATGTTACAAATGGGGCTGGGAAGTAAGGACACATTTCCATTGTGTCGGGGAGGGAGCCGAAGCGCAGAGGGATTAAGTAACGTGGGGTAGCCACACAGCTAGAACGAGCTGCTGCTAGGTGGTGGAGCCAGCATTGTGACCCAAAGGGCTGTATTGGAAAACACTAGTGCGCACTTGGTGGGGTCGTGGTGAGCAGTGACGGAGACGATGATGTCGAGACCAGTACTGGGCCCCTGGTGACACTCAGCAGAGATTAGATTCAGTAGCTGGTGAAAGTGGGGGCAGTTTTCTTAGCAGGAGCAACGGCAGAGAAACAAGCGTACCTTTGTGTGGCCCTTCCCAGTTGCCAGTGTTTCCAGGTCCGTTGTTATCTCAACCGCTGCGAAATCTTTGGATCATGGGAACTGTGTATGTTTACAGGTTTATATTTTATTTGCTTCCTTCTTTCCCATGATGGAGTTTTCAGGCTGAGTTGGTTTCGTAACATCTTCCAAAGGTGACCAATGGCTTATTTCAAGAATCCCTATAAATTCTTTAGTTGTAGCTTTTTTGATATATTTCACTCTGTTACAGAGATCATTATCTTTGATGCTCAAATTGTCCCATCTTGGGCCCATGGGAGCCCCTTCAAGTTGCCTCCGAGGCCTTTTCTTACGACACAGGAGGCTTTGATAGCTTTCTTACACATTTAGTAACATTTTTAAGGAGTAGAGAAATTATACGTATTGAAATCTCATTAATTCTCTCTGTCTTACAGGTTTATTCTGAGAGACTGAGCTAACATTTTCCCTTTCCTTTTTTGAAAAGAAAATTAATAGTATATACATGTTTATATGAAGAAACAGCACTGCAGAAGAAATGGTTCATGCTACCTCAAGCTCTTTGGAAGCTTTAATTTGCATTCTTACAATTGAGAATTATATACCAATGCAGCATTTCTTTACACTGTATCCTCCCACTAATGCCTCTCGAGGGACAGGTGTCTGTGAATGTGGATAAGTAGAGATAAAGGAATCCTAAACCCAAAGGTAGACTGTTTGCAGACTGAAGAGTGCCCCTAGCCCAGCCAGCTCCAGCCCCCAGCACAGCTGTGGAAGCTTTCAGAAGGCCCAATTCCAGGAATTCCCTTCATAGGAATCTTGTTCTTAAAATAATATTTTTTTAAATGTTTATTTTTGAGAGAGAGAGAGAGAACTCAAGTAGGGGGAGGGCAGAGAGAGAGGAGGACACAGAATCCAAAGCAAGTTCGGGGCTCTGAGCTGTTAGCACAGAGCCCGACAGAGGGCTTGAACTCATGAACCATGAGCTCATGACCTGAGCCGAAGTGAGATGCTTAACTGACTGAGCCACCCAGTGCCCCAGAACCTTGTTCTGAATAGTGCTTCCTGGAATTACTGCCCTGCCATTCCCTCTCCGTCTTGCATAACGTGTATTTGACTTGTTTGTTTGTTTGTTTATGATCTGTTTTCATCCCACTAGAATGTGTTGAGAGCAGGGATTTTCCCGTGTTTTGTCTTTAAAAAATTTTTAGACGTTTATTTATTGAGAGACAGAGAGAGACAGAGTGCAAGGGGGCAGTACAGAGAGAGAGAGGGAGACACTGAATCTGAAGCAGGCTGCAGGCTCCGATCTGTCAGCACAGAGCTTGACGCGAGGCTCAAACTCATGAACCGTGAGATGTTTTATTTTCTGCTGTATTCCTAGCACTGGGAACATAGCCTGGCGTATTGTAGAATCTCAATAATATTTGTCAAGTGAATGAATGAATGAATGAAAACTGTAACTACTTACCCTCTGCACGTGGGCACTCCCTTGTGTGTGAAATTCTGGACATCGACACGGAACAGATGAGAAGGTAGAGGGAAGGCAGTGAGTGGCTTTTAAGGAATGGTTGAGTGGTTTATTAAATAGAGGCGCAGGTAGGATCTTGAAAGGACCTAGGCACGGAGGCAGAGAGACGCTGCTGACGCACAGGGCAGGGCCTGGGAATGTGAGCCAGGGTGCTGGGAGAGCAGTCAGCTGCAGGACTGAGGGCCCCAGGGTGCTGGGAGAGCAGTCAGCCGCAGGACTGAGGGCCCCAGGGTGCTGGCAGCGAAGGCTGCTGTGTAGGGCAGCTGGGCTGTAGGGCAGGAACTCGGGACGCTGAAACCAAGTGTTTATTTAGGGCCCAGGAAATGTGGGGTTGAATGGCTTAGTTTAGGCATTCATTTTTAAGCTTTTTAAAATGGAGATTTCAAGAAGTGTATTTATCTTTAATAATACTGCAGCTCCTTATGAATCTTGTTTGCTTATCATGCGTGCACACGAAAAACCAGCATATCCTTTTGTTGGCAAAGCTCCAGGATAGTCTTTGTGCATAATTTCCAGGATTTTTATGTAATGCTATTAAATTCATTTTTTTCCTTTCCACAGAAAAATGTGCTACTGAAAGCAGCTTTTGAGTCATTTATATTCATGTTTGAATTGTTTGGGAAATATTAACTTCAGCTTTTTGCCATTTAGTTTGTAGAGAGGAAGAAAACCCATATGCATGTGATTTATTTTCTTGTATATGGATATTAAAATACAATAAACCATTAAGGCTTTGACATTTTAAGTAAGAGAGTCTATTGCACATTGGTTCAGTGAGTTTTACCCTATTAAGTGTTAACATTCAAAGTGTGGATTGCATTGTATTCTGTAACTTCATACTGAGTCCTTTTCCCCATGAGAAAATGCTTCTTATGGTCATTCATGTTAATTTTGTTTTGTGAATGAGCTGTCTAAAATATGGGGGAATTAGTTTTTCCCCTTAAGATATTTTTCTCCACTAACTAAATACTTTGTTTCTGTCTCCTCATATGTGTCAAACATAAAGTTTGAACTAGACCCCACCATTCTCTGAGAGCACCTGAACTTCTCACATGATTGGGAAACAGTCATTCTTAATTCAAAGACATAGTTTCTTCTTGATCCGTTTGTTGAAACTGTGAGCCCTCAGTTAGACAGATCTAGCATCGGGAAACTCAGATCTACAGAACCGCTAAATTGCAGGGCAGATGTGAGAGTCTTCATTTTCTATAGGGTTCTTTACTTGCTTTACATGTAAATAAGGTTGAGTTACAGGAGCATAATTTACATGTGTTTTTTTTTGAATCACATTTGTTATGTAACATACAGAAGGTAGAATATCATTGGAGGAACCCCACTTGATTTTGAAAATTTGAGAAACACTTTTGAAGTGGGTTGGAGAAAATGTGAAGTCATTAAATTTTTATTTTATTTTTTATTAAAATTTTAAAAAATGTTTTATTTATTTCTGAGAGAGAGAGAGACAGACAGCGTGAGCAGGAGAGGGTCAGAGACGGGGGAGACACAGAATGTGAAACAGGCTCCAGGCTCTGAGCTAACTGTCAGCACAGAGCCCGACGTGGGGCTTGAACCCACGAACTGAGAGATCATGACCTGAGCCGAAGTTGAACGCTTAACCAACTGAGCCACCCAGGCGCCCCTTAAATTANCTCCTTCACACAGAAAAAAGGTTCAGCTGGAAGATTTCTAAACTAAAAAAAAAAAAAAAAATTTTTAATGTTTTATTTATTTCTGAGAGAGAGAGAGAGAGAGAGCACACGAGTGAGCAGGGGAGGGTCAGAGTGAGGGAGATACAGAATCTGAAGCAAGCTGCAGGCTCTGAGCTAGTTGTCAGCACAGAGCCCGACGTGGGGCTTGAACCCACAAACCATGAGATCATGACCTGAGCTGAAGTCGAACGCTTAACAGACTGAGCCACCCAGGCGCCCCGCCCCTTAAAATTTTTAAAAATATGTCTTAACTCCTGCTTGAACATTGTTTTGGAGAGAGATTGGAAGGTTAGTTGCCAGTAAAATTAACATCAGTGTTTTGGCAAGTTTTTCCACTAGTGGAACAGAGCAAATATTGAATTAAATAATGTACTTACTGATTATTGCATTAATAAAAGACTCACTTGCTCCTGATGGTGAGTCCTGGACCTGCTGACTGTTTATTTAGTGTGCCAGAATCTTATATATTTGCTGTATATTTAGCATGCTGTAGTAGTCTGAAAATTAATGTACTAGGACAATGTGTACCTTAGACTTTGTAATTAGAAATTAGAGGCCACCAGTGATAAAAGAAAGCCCAAGGATTTAATTATAAGGGATTTATAGAAGATTTTGAATAGTTTTCTTATCCTTTCTTAAGAATAGCAAAGCAGCTCACAGAAAGTAATATAATATTTGCAGTGATGTCCGTGTCTGGTGAAACAGACTGGAAAAGGAAAAACACTCTACTTTGTCCTGAAAGACAGTGTTGTCACTGGGTACATATGTCATCCGACCTGAGAGAGAATTTCACCCCAACAAAGACCCACCTTGTGAAACTGTAGCTTCTCTTTGAGAAAGTGTTATTCACAGCCTGCTGGAGTCACATGTTTTCTAGGACTGAAGTGACTGACTCAGTGTGTACGTAACTGCGGAAGGTCAAAACTCTTACAACGACCATACAAACAGAATATTTCTGTTTTTGTCTCTGACATACATTTCACAGTGACATTCTCAGCTGGAATAACTTCATTAACTTTGTGTTCTTTCTGGCTCCTCAAAGAAAACTGATTCTGAACACTTTCAGAGCCGATGATTCTAAGATAGCAACTTTGTCCCTCTGCCATTTGAAGTTCACATGGAAATGTTTGCTTTCATGGCCCCAGTCATGATGTTACTTTATTTAGTTGCTATTAAATTTCCAATTCCATATACTTCCCTGGAGGTATTCCAGTTTGCACTAAGGTTTCTGTTTCTTTCGGCAGCATTGCAGTGGTGTGTGGAACTTTCCTGAACGAGGAATGTGAACCTGAGTGGATGATTTTAAGTTTTTCTTTACGTTTTTTAAAGACAGCTTTTTTTTTTTAAATGTAATTCACATGCAATATAATTCATTCATCTAAAGCATGTAATTAGGTGATCCTTAGTATATTCACAGATCTCTGCAACTATTAATACAGTCAATTTTAAAGCATTTTTAACACTCTGAAAAGAAACCCTATGGTCATCAGCAGTCACTCCCCATTTCCACTAACCGCCACCCCAACCCCTGACAGCCACTACTCTACATTCTGTCTTGATAGATTGGCGTATTGTGTACGTATCGTGTGAATGAATCATACAACATGCAGCCCTTTGTGTCTGACTTCTTTCACTCAGCACATTGTTTTCAAGGTTCATCCACATTGTAGCAGGTGTTAGTGTTTATCAACCTTTTCATGGTCCTAGAATATTCTTAAAAAAAATTTTTTTTAAATGTTTTATTCATTTTTGAGAGCAGGAGAGACAGAGCATGAGCAGGGCAGGGGCAGAGAGAGAGGGAGAGACAAAGAATTTGAAGCAGGCTCCAGGCTCCAAGCGGTCAGCAGAGAACGCAATGCAGGGCTCAAAATCACAGACTGCGAGATCATGACTTGAGCCAAAGTCAGATGTTTGACTGAGCCACCCAGACGCCCCTCATGGTCCTAGAATATTCTCCTGTGTGGATAGACCATATTGTATTGTCCATTCTATAGTCGATGGAAAAGCTCTTCTTTTTTGAAATCAACAGTCAAGCTGATTGTTTGAAAATGAGTTGAAAGGATAAAAAAAAATCTCTTATTATTTAATAACGCACCTTGACCGAATTAACTCATTCTATTTTCACTGATGTTTGTAAGTTTTCCTGGACGGCATAAGTAGATGAGATTGGATACTGAATTGTAATATAAATGTTTCACACAATTAGTTTTGTTTTAAAACAGCTATCCTCCTTTGTAAGCTTGGTCCAGGCTGATTAAATATTAAGTTCTCTGATCCTTTCCTTTCCTCCTGACCAAGCCCTAGCAGACAGCTTTAGGGGAAGCATATGGTTGAATATGAGACCAGCCTCATTGGGCTTGTTGTTAGATATAAGTATCAGTTAGAGCAAGTCTTTCTGGATGGTCAGGTTTTTCCGAAGAGCTGAGGATTTTCCCCTTTGGTCAATCAGACTTCTCTTTAAACCTGATTAAACATTTGGTTTTACAATTCTGAAATATATAAAAATACTTTTTTATCTTGATAAAAATGAAATACATCAAATAAAACAATTTTCTTGATGACTTAGTTATTTTCATTACCTGTTATTTGGCTCTTAGTGATACAGCAATTTTCCTATAAAAATAGGGATTTTTTATTTATTTTAGGTAAACAGAGATTGCTCTGTTTTCCCAGTTCTTATGTTTTAAAACAATTTTTTTTGCTTGCTCTCTTACTGTCAGTTTATGTGCCTATTAGTGTAGTATGCCTTTCTGTAACAGCTTTACTTCTGGTTTTTACTTTATTCTATAAAGAAACCCAAATAACCCCACAGATATAGTTTGATTAAAAGGACTAAGAATTAGGTCTCCATGAAATTTTTTGGTTGTCAGCTATATTCTGAATGAGTTGCTAGGTACTGAGTTCAGGATGAGTAAGATGTTATGACAGTTATTTTTAGCACATTTCTTAAAGGGGAGGAGAAAGGGAAATTTGAATCAAATTTGTGTCTTTGTAAACAAAGCATGTTTTCCACAAGACCAAAGTATTTCTTTTGAGTATGTGACAGTAGAAAATGGGAATTACAGATCAGATGATGAATTAATTAGAATTAATTAACAATTCTGTAGCTAGTTACATTACAAAGCTAAAATGTGAATGTTAAGTTAGGGAAGTACTGATGTTAAGATTTACCAAAATTTTGGCAAAGTTCTTTGCCAAAGTTCTTTCCTAAGAATCCTCTGGGAAGAGTGACCGTATAGAGATTTTTGTGTGTTCTTTAATATACCTGCCAAGGGAGAATAGGCCACATTTCTTCCTCTTTTGTTTAAGCTGAAGGCATGCATAGATTTTCATCTCAGGAATTTAGTAGTCTGGCATTGAGCAATGCTAGCTACTTGTTGTTGTTTATTTTGGGGAGGTTAGTTCTTCCTGAAGGGCCTGGCCAGGTGCCAGACTGCCCAGTGAGTACTCAGCCAGGTCTGCACTCTGCCCCCCACTGCACAGGTTACTTGGGCACGTTGGCCAAGTCTGTCAAGTCATTGGCCTTGCAGTTTGGTAAGGCTGTTCTTTTAGATTAAAAATTAAAGTAGATTCCATTCTTAGGAATATAGATTGTCAGCTCTTGCTTTTTAATCTTTTAAATAATTTATTTAAAAAAATTTTTACAGTTTATTTATTTTTGAGACATGGAGACAGAGCATGAGTGGGGGAAGGGTAGAGAGAGAGGGAAACACAGAATCTGAGGCAGGTTCCAGGCTCTGAGCTGTCAGCACAGAGCCTGATGCAGGGCTCAAACTCATGAACCACAAGATCATGACCTGAGCTGAAGTCTGATGCTTAACTGACTGAGCCACCCAGGTGCCCATAACTTTAAAGGATTTAATATGTAGTTACTTAATAAATGGCAGCCTGAGTTTCCTCTTGCGGGCAAGTTGCCTAATCTGAAGGGTTTCAGTTGGAATTAAATGAGATAATGCATGTAAGAGCACCTGGTGCAAGGTAGATGTTTAGCAGATGTTGGCTTTTGCCCTACTCCCTCCTAAACATATTTTTTTTTCTTTCTTTCTTTCTTTTTTTTTTTTTTTTGATGNTTTTTTTTTTGAGAGAGTGCTAGAGAGAGAGAACGAGTGGGGGAGGGGCACAGGGCGAGAGGGACAGAAGACCTGGTGTGGGCTCGCTGCTGTCAGCACAGAGTCCCAGTGCAGGCTCAAACTCCCAAACCGTGAGATAATGTCCTGAGCTGAAATTGGATGCTTAACCGACTGAGCCATCCTGGCGTCTCCCAAACGTGTCTTCGTCAGCATGGAAGCCCTTGTAATGAGTGTCCTCCCGTGAGCAGTTGTGAGAAGTGGGAGCACGGTGGGAGCACGAGCCCTGTCATGCTGGAGCCGCATGCCCAGCGCGTGCGGCAGGAGCTCTGCGCCCCCACCGGGATTCCAGGAAGAGGTCAGATGCGGGCTTTCCTCGCGGCTAGAGAGAACTCTTGTACTCACCTGGGCTTTGTAGGTGCCTCTTAGAGCCCTGATCTGGCCTCCCTCCAGGCCTCACAGGCGTGAAGCACAGTGGGAGCACAGTAGGGAGACCATAAAAACGGACAGACAGGAGGCCGGGCAGTGGCCCGTAGTGGTGGGGCAGTGCAGAGAATAAGCCCGGTGAGAATATGGCCACTGATGCTCGTGACGTATGTGATTTTGATGGGCAGAGGTGCATTCCTCTTTCTGAGTAGATGTTCAGAGATTCAAGACTGAATACAATACTTTAAAGAAAAATGTTTTTTCCACACGTCATGTATTCAGTTCACGGGGAATCATGAGCTGTTAGTCCAGTGCCTGGACTCTGGGGGCGGGGGCCACTTTTCTTATGTTAGTTTCTGTAAGAGTGTTTGAAAAAAATCCTTGCGTGGGGGACTTGGGATTTATCCTAACCTAACTTGCTTCCCAGTCTAAACCGCAAGCCTGGTAGTGTAGTGCTGTCTTGATTGATTTCAGAAAACTTTCTCGGACACTGGCCCACGATGGGCTTCTTGTTTCATATCTAGAACTTTGTAAAGTCTCACCCCTGCCCTTGCCTTTATCCTACAGTCTCCTGATGAGTTTACTGATGTTCTGTTCACTTTTTAAAATTGATGTGAGATTTATATAACATAAAATTAACCATTTTAAAGTTAATAATTCAGTGGCATTTAGTACATTCACAGCGTTGCACAACCATCACATTTTCGGCACTCAGAAAGGAAACCCTGTGTCCATCGCCAGTCATTGACCATCCCTGCCTCCTCCCAGCACCTGACAACCACTAATCTTCTCTCTGTTGCTATGCATTGGCCTGTGCTGGATATTTTATATGAATGATTCATACAGTATGTGACCTTTTGTATCTGGCTTCTTTCCCTTAGCATGTTTTCAAGTTTCTTCCATGTTGCAGCACATACTGGAACTTCATTCTTTTTTATGGCTGAAAACGATTCCGTCATATAGATAGACCATATCTTGTTTATCTGTCCATCTGTGTGATAGACATTTGGGCCGTCTCTACCTTTTGACTATTGAGAGTCGTGCTGCTGTGAACATTCATGTACACTTTTTTTTTTTTTTTGACTACGTGTTTTTAATTCCTTTGGGCTTATGTCTAGGAGTGGAGTTGGTGGGCCATGTGGTAACTATATGTTTAACTTTTTGACAAACCTCTACCACTTTTTAAAATGAGAAACTCAGGGGCGCCTGGGTGGCTCAGTTGGTTAAGCGTATGACTTCAGCTCAGGTCATGATCTCACGGTTCGTGGGTTCGAGCGCTGCATTGGGCTCTGTGCTGACAGCTAACTCAGAGCCTGGAGCCTGGCTTTGGATTCTGTGTCTCCCTCTCTCTCTGACCCTCCCCTGCTCGCGCTGTCTCTCTCTGTCTCTCAAAAATAAATTAAAAACATAAAAAAATTAAAAAAATAAAGTGAGAAACTCATAAGAAGAACCCTGTGAAAAGTTACATCTACCAGTCAGATGCTTCTGAAAACATCTTCCAAGTTGAAAGTTAAGCTGGTAATTGGTAATACTGTGCATTATATATCATGCTTGAAAGAATAACTTTGTTTCCTGTAACTTGCAGTGGTATTATGATCAAGATAAAATCATAATGTAGATAGAACATGTGTAGAGACCTTTTCTTTCTGATAAACATATGGATTTTGGCTGTCCCCTTCAGGCTGGCATTGGATTTGGCAACTTTGGAATTTTGTGTTAGATAAACAGTTGCTATCTAGGGCAAGCTTTAAAAAAAATTGCTATTTAAATATTGACCAAAAAAAAAAAAAAACAACCAACCCCAAAACCCAAACAGCTCTAGGAACTTTCTTGTTCAAATGCATTTCAAACTATCTAAATACAGCATGGCAAAATTAGTCTTCCCCTCTGGTTTCTGTGGGGTCGAGTGAGCCCATGGGCCCTTGTGCCCGTCTGGGACACACTCCACTTGTTAGCTATCCTTAGAACACGGGGATGTGGGATAGTCCACAGCCAGTAGTGTTCCCACAATGTGTCCTTAATATAGAACATTTTTCTAAAAAAACATTGGCCACTGAAAGAGCTCAATTCCCAAACATGGCCATTGGTTCATAGTTCATTTTTATTTGTTTTTATGTAGTTAAAACAAGAAAGAGTATGTAAACTTGTTAGTGTTACCAAGTGTCAGTACGTTTTAGGAAGAAGAGGAGAAAACTGAGTTTCTAGTCAGAAACAGTATTCCTCCTTTAGGGCAAAGGAAGAGGCAGGGTCCCTCTGTGGCTAGATTGGTGAGTTTGGAGGTGAGCCAGGCTCCAGCCTGCTGTTTGCTGAGGAGGTGGGGTGGGTGGGAAATATTCATGGGTGCCAAGGGGCCTGTTTCAGTGCCAACCTCAGCCCTCCCCTCTGGGGAGTGATGTGTTCCCCAGTCGGGTTTATGGTCTGCCTGGAAAGTTATCCTCATGGGCAGCTTGGGATGCCCCACGGGACACGTGGATTATGATTGCCACAAGCAGATGATCCCCCAAACTGTGAGGCAGTCCTCGGCCAGTGGAGTCCCAGCAAGTGCCCTTCGCCTTTCGTTAGGACGTTATTCAGGCCTGTAGGTAGGTAGGTAACTATTCCGGAAAAGTTGGGCTAGCTTCTCCAGGGGGCAAAAGGAGCACAGTGTGTGTGTCAGGAGCCCCTCAGGGAGGAAACCGATCCTTAAAAGTGCCCTTGTCACTCTGCTGTTGGGCCACCTTTGGCTTTCTCTTTTTAAAGCCACTTTTGCTTGCATCCATTTGTTAAAGTGTTTGAGTACCTACTGGAGATCAAGGATATGAGGACGAGCAAACTGTAGTCCTTGTCTCCAAAACCTCCCAGACCACCCCTGTCACGCTGCCGGGAACGTGGAGTGCCTGCAGGCTGTGGGAAGAAGCCTGGTGGCTCCTTGAAACATTAAACACAAAGTTCCCAAGTGACCCGGCAGTCCCCTACCAGGTGTATGCCCAGAAGAATGGAAAACATAAGTCTATACAAAAGCTGTTCATGGGCATTACTCGTGACGGCCAAAATGTGGAAACGACCCAAATGTCCATCCTGTGCTGAACCAATCGACAAAACGTGGTCTCTCCATACAGAAGAATACTGTTCAGCCTTAGAAAAGAAGTACGTACTGATTCATGCTACAGACTGGGTGAACGAAAACTTATGCTAAGTGCAAGAAGCCAGTCACAAAAGGCCACATGTTAAATGATTCCGTTTTAAGTGTCTAGAACAGGTAAATTCATAGCAACAGAAAGAAAATGAGTGGTTGCCTAGGGCTCAGGGGGATGGAAGGAAAACGGAGAGTGAGTGCTGATGGTTGTGGGGTTTCTTTTTTGAGGTGACGAGAATGTTCCAAAATTGATTGTGGTAGTATTGCACAACTCTTTGTATTTCCTAGGAAATCACTGAATTGTTTACTATAAATGGATGAATTTATGGTATTTGAGTTACAGTGCAGTGTGCTATGGTATGTGTTTAGAAGACTGATACATGCTAATCGCGGGACTGAAGTATAAACTAGGTGCCAATATGTTAGTTTACTTTTGCGGAGATGTGTTTTTCCAGTGGCTAGAATATTCATACCTACTGCCTGGGGCACTTCCTCCATGATATCAAAATATCTGGGAGGGCCTAATTAAAGTTACAAGATTGCTTAAGTGCTGTAGTATTCGAGCATAGGATCTTTGTGTGTAGTATTTTATTTAGCCATGGAGAAATCACCGTGAGTACATCTTACCAGGGACTGGAGCACTTATATCTCCAGATTGAGTGCCTTCCCTGAATCGTGTGAGTACGCTGAAGCTCTTACGTGTGCTTTCCTTGAAGAAGATGAGTTGGCACCAGACAAGTAAGTATACAAAAGAAAATGTCAGCATAAAATAGAAAACTCCCTGTTTTACAAGGGATGCAAATATATGTAGAAATGCTTACAAATAAAGTCAAGATGGGTTCAGATTAATAGTGTGAGAGTTCATGAAGACCTAACTAAAAAGTGGCTTCAAACAGACAAACAAACAAACAAAGGAATTTATTATCTCAACAAGAAGTATTGCATTTCCAGGGGTGATTTGGTCAGTGTTTTGATGACATTTTCAAGGACCCAGTTGCTTTCTGTCTTTGCTCTCTGCCATCCTTGCTGTGTAGATGTCTTTCCTCATGGTACAAGGAGGCTGCAGCCATCCCAGGTCACACAGTGACGTCTAGTGAAGAAGAGGGCATTTTCCTCTCTGGCGTCTCATTTTATGTGTCATGTCCTCACCAGTCTCAGGCAAGGGGAGTGAGGTCCCATTGGCCTGGACTTACCCAGCTCCATCCACTGGGGCCCTGCATGTGGCAAGGGGCTCTCCTTCCTAAGTAGGTGGAAGGAAGATGCCCCAGAGAGAATCAGGTTCTGCTGCAGGAAGGATGGGTAGTGGGGGCATGGGCATGAAGGAGGGAAATGGTATTGGGGATGCAAAGCATTAAAACATGCAGTGTTTTTAAAATGAAAATTTAGGTGCTTGTTCTTAAGGGGAAAGTTGTGAAATTGGATCATGCAACCTAGTCATCCTTTGTATTGTTCTTCCCAGTTCTCCAAGATGGCCTCACTCCCTTACACCTTGCATAATAGTTCTTTCCCCCTAGAAGCCACACACCTACCAGCTGAGTTTGCTCAAAGAATGTTGCTTCTCTGCAGCCCTTCCCTCTCTCTCCTTAGCCTCCAGAGTGCAATGACTTGTGCCCCTTCCACTATTCCATTAGCTCTTACCTACCCACCCCTGCAGACACAGCCGTTCCCCTCCCCCACTGCACTGGGGGCTCAGTGCAGGTGCTCTCATGTCGACCTCATGGTGTGAACATGCAAAAGTAAGACAGTTAGACTTGATGTAGTGGGAGGTAAAGCACTCTTGAAGGTTTTTGAGTGGTGCTATGAATGTCAAGATGAATGTGGTTTTTACAGGTTTAAAGATTTCTCTCTCTCTTTTTTTTAAATTTATTTATTTTTGAGGCAGAGAGAGACAGAGCACGAGCTGGGGAGGGGCAGAGAGAGAGGGAGACACAGAATCTGAAGCAGGCTCTAGGCTCTGAACTGTCAGCACAGAGCCTGATGCAGGGCTCAAACCCACAGACCGCGAGATCATGACCTGAGCTGAAGTCGGACACTTTACCGACTGAGCCACCTAGGGGCTCCTAAAGAATTATTTCTTAAAAAAAAAAAAAAAAAAAGAATATTTGCTTAATATCACCTGTTAAGTGTCTTAGATTTCACTTCTGTGTCTTTTTAAAAACACTTACAATAAACATATTTCTTAAACTTAGGTCTGGAGCTTTGAAAAGTATTGGCTATCCTGCAGGGATGATGACTGCCTAGAGCAAAAGCCCCTCTAGGGAACGGGGTAGCATTCTAGGTTTGCTCAGCCGGAGCAAAATTTGCATATGCTCGGCCAGAGGAGGAGGCAGAGATGGTTTCATGGTCTGGTGTGTGCTGTTTATGACATTTTCTTTAATGTTAAATGAATAGAGCTCTCAAATACTCTATAATTATTGGTCCTAATCTGTATTCCATGAGAGAAACTATGTGAAGTGCCAGTGGTTCCTGGAATATAAACATGCAGTGAAAGTATTTTCTCTTCTCGAGACTCCTGCCCTACCCTAGGCTGTTCCATCGACATACATTAGCGCGCCTGTCTTCCTTCTCCATAAAGCACAGGCCTATAAATATTTCTCAGTTTAAAAATAACATTTTCCCTACCATGAGTCGAGGTTCATTTCTCGTCTGTCTAATTTTAGTTCCTTGTTTTTATGCACTTGAAAATGTTTTCCTTAACCAGAAAATAGAGAAAAGCACGCACACAGAGATGAACGAAACTTTTTTGCTGCATTTCCCTGTAGTGTAGACATTTCTCCCCAAATTTTTTTTGGTAAAACAGGTTTATTGAAAAATAAAACTGTAAACAGGAGTTTAGAGAGGACAGGAGGGGAACAGAGTGCTCTCTGTGGGTCGTTTGTTTCTATGTGGAATGTTTTCAGGCAGCAATGTTAGAGACGTATAGAATGCTGAGTGGTTCTGGAAGGTGTGTCTTTTTTAATCACCTCTGTTAAATTAATTGTATATGAAAAAGTAATGAAAAGGTAAAAGTGAATAATTACATAAGACCTGATGCCTTAATTGGCCTCTCTTTTTAGGACTGTAGTGTCATATTCCTAGGGGCAGACAGTAATTTTTTCTGAGTTAAAACTGATGTCAGTCAAATTGCGTTTGTGTTTTCTGTTGATTTTCTCTGTGCATCCACAGAGAATTACAAAGTAATTTACAGACTTTTATCTGTAAAGAGAATGTAATACTCCTTGGAATAAATGACCATACTTTGTTTAACCACTTCCTGTCTGAGCTTTCAGACTGTTTCAGGATTCCCTCCCCTTGTAAATATTGCAGCCTTAAGAAACATGTGCCTTTAGAAGACTTAAATTTAGACAGTTGACAAGGTGGGTGGACACCTTAATTTTAATTTTTTATTGCAAGAGTGAAATACGTTTGTGATCTTACCTTCAGGAAAGACAGCTGAGCAAAAAGAAGATTAAAAAAAAAAAAAAACCAAAACAAAAAAAAACCCCACCTCTTTCCACCCAGAGATAGCCACTGGGACATTTTGATTCAAGGCTATTAGACTTTTTCAATGCACACATATATCAGTAATCATCAGTAATGATCTCTTAACAGAATAGTATCCCATTAAACATACTACTTTACAATCACCTTTTTCACCTAATAGATCATGAACATATATACATCTGTATATACATCTATATAATCATTTTTATGATTGTAATATTTTGTTATTGGGGTATACTATAATTTATTTGGGAGATGCCCCTTCTTGGAGATTTAGATTGTTTCCAGTTTTGTATTACTGTATATCATGATACTAAGGTGTACATTTTCCAGACACCCCTCATACCAGGATGCATCAGGCAATTTAAAGAGGGTCATAGTTTTATTGGAAGTACTTTTCTTTCATTTCCTGATAGAACAAAAAGTAGCGATGCATCTTACAAGTAGCATCTCAGATTTGATCAACTAGTACTGTAAATTATGACGATGTGACAGATATTCTTATTGGTAATTGTCTTTGCTCACATGAATTACTAGTGAGGCGAAACCATGTTTTCATATGTGTATTGTCATTGTTTCTTCTTTTAGGAGTTGCCTGTGAATAGAGGTATTTGTCTTTTCCTTATTAATTTGAAAAATCAAATTTTGTGTTTCTGTGGTTTTTTTTAATATTTTTATTTATTTCTAGGGGGGAGAGAGAGAGAGACAGCATGAGCAGAGGAGGGTCAGAGAGAGAGGGAGATACAGACTCTGAAATAGGTTCCAGACTCTGAGCTGGCAGTCAGCACAGAGCCTGACGCGGGGCTCGAACCCATGAACCGCGAGATCATGACCTAAGCGAAAGTCGGACGCTTAACCGACTAAGCCACCCAGGCGCCCCTGTGTTTCTGTTTTTATACATTTATTTTTCCAGATCAAAGTTTGACTTGCTGTTTTCTCACAAATGCCCTTTGGCATTTTGGTTTAGTTTCTTTTAGGTTACAGATTACTTTGACATCTGTACAATTTTGGGTCTTGTCATCCAGCAAGCTGGTAGATCTTCATTTATACAAGTCCCTCTTTGGTAGCTCAGTAAAGTTTTGTAGATATTTCAAGGGGCCTTACATAGTTCTTAAATGTATTCTTCAGTTTTAGTGGCTTTCTTTGCTGCTACGAATAGGATCTTTTCTCATCTTATTTTGTAGCCAGTTACTATTGGTACATAAGAGAGTTGCCCATTTTTATAATTTACATAACAGTGAAATCCCACCCATTTTAAGAGCATAGTTTAGTGAATTTGACAGCTGTTTGCAGTTGCCGGATCACTACCACACTTGATAGATGGGCCGCTGTCGTCACACCAGAGGTTCCCTTGTGCCCCAGTGCAGACAGTTCCGTTCCCCATGCCCGGCTCGTGCTGACCACTTATTTACTTTCTGTCCCTATAGTACTGCCCTTTTCACTATGTCCTAGAGATCACACAACATGTGGTCTTTTTGGTGACTCGTTTTCTTTTAAGTATCGGTAGCTTGTTTTGTGACCATACATGTTGCATGTATCAGTAGCTTGTTCGTTTATTGCTAAATAGTATCCCTTTGTGTGGACATCCAACCATAAAAAAAACCAAACCCTTCTAATCAGGGAGTGGATGTTTGGGTTGTTTCCAGTTCTTGACTATTATGAATAAAGCTGCTATGAACATTCACAAAGTCTTTTGTGGACATATATTTTCATTTCTCCTGGTCAAATACAGAGGAGTTGAATTTCTGGGTTGTTTGGTGTGTTCAACTTTATATGAAATTAGGAAGGTGAAAATGTTATTTTTCTGTGTGGCCGGCCACTTTATTGAATGTTTTTTGGTTCTGATTTTTAAAAGTCAAATAGTCTTAGATTGTTTTGGATAGAAAATCATATAAATTTAAAATCCTTTCCTTTTCAATCTTTAAAAAAAAGGTTTATTTATTTAGATCAGGGGAGGGGCAGAGAGAGAGCGGGAGAGAGAGAATCCCAACCAGGCTCTGTGTTAACAGTGTGGAGCCCGATGGCAGGGTCAGACCCCTGAACAGTGAGGTCATGACCTGAGCAGAAACCAAGAACCGGATGCCTAACTGACTGAGCCACCCAGGCACCCTTCCCTTTTAAGTTTTTAGATCTCACTTCTCACTAAACTGAAATGTAAAGGCCAAAAGGATGGATACCTTTTCTCTGCTTAGAGTTACAGTAACCTATGATTGTGTGTGTGTGTGTGTGTGTGTGTGTGTGTATTTTCTCTCCCTAAAAAAAGAAAGGTGATAAAGTGCAGGGAATAGTCATAATGAAGATACCCTATTTCTTAAGTGCTCATTGCTGCTAAATGGGTCATTTAATTCCTAAAAAAGTTTGGAGAATCAAAAGTGTTTGATCTTTGTGAAGCCAAAAGACCTCATAAGCAGACCAGAGACAAAAACTACCCTTGAGAATGTTTTCTCTCTCTGCTCAGGTGACATTAGGAATTGTTTTCAGTGCTGTTTTTCTAGAACAGAATGAGTTTGTGCTAAGCTGTTCATTTGTGATCTCGTGCAATTTCCAATATGAATGAGTGTGAACAAAACTTTAACTCCCCTGAATAAATCCTAAGTTTTGGCCCCATTTTATACCCCATAATCCAACTGCAATCTAATTGTCCATGTGCTGGCCATAGAAAGCATATATAGAAATATATTTAAAAAATATTTTTAATGTGTATTTATTTTTGAGAGAGAGGGAACAAGAGCAGGAAAGGGGCAGAGAGAGGGAGTCAAGAATCCGAAGCAGGCCCCAGGCTCTGAGCTGCCAGCACAGAGCCTGAATGCGGGGCTCGAACTCACGAAACATGAGATCATGACCTGAGATGAAGTTGGACACTTAACCGACTGGATCACCCAGGTGCCGCGAAAGCAGGCTGGTTCTTAATTATCGCTGTCATTTGGATCTGTTTCGGGTATTCCTACCAGATGTCTCCTTGGTTTGTCAGTGCATCTATAGCAGTCACATGGATCAAGGACCTGTGGTGACTGCAGCTGCTGACTGGGTGCACTTCTCCTTGCTTGCCAATCACTTCAGGTATTTTCTTCTTAAATCCCATCATGCCTCACCTTTTGCCAATTATCACAATACCAGTTAGACCCCAGAGGTGAAAGCTGGAACATTTCTCATCTGTAAGAGATGTCACTCACCTTCTGTGTGACCCGACAGATGATGTCAACCAACAGAATGGGAGGTAGACAGTGGGAGCTCTTGTCCTTAGGACAGAAAAGATGCAAAGTCTACATCTCTTGTTGTGTTGAAGTTTTAAGTGGAAGGGTTTATAGATTTGCCACCATAAATTGTGGGTTTGACTTCTCGATTTCTCCTTTTAGCGCTGATTCACTTTTCTAGCAGAGATGTAGAGAACAACCAAGTATGAACCGGAGGGACTGGGCTCTAATTCTGTTGTACATTTGATTTGTCATCAATTAGTGCTTTTGTGCCTTCTTTTTCTCCCCACTGAGTATCTGTCACTGAAATCCATTTCAAAATGATGGGACTGAGCCAACTTTTCCAGACTCTAGATTTGATAACTTGCTCTAATAATCCCATCAGCCTTTCTCCCGGATAGGGCAGGCTCTCTCATTAGCCAGGTATTTATGTGCATTGAGCCCCTGCTCACCTTCTAAGAACCAGCTTTAGGACCTTTACTTTGTGAAGCCTTTCCTCATCCCCCGACACAGTGCAGGAGTCCCCCTCTGTTTCTCACAGAACGAAGCCTAAACCTGTATTCAGGTTCTGTTGCATTGTCTTTTCCCTTAACTGGACCGTAAGCTCTTTGGGACACAGTTGAGGATGTTTTTGTGTCACCAGTGTATGATGCTCACTTAGGTGTTCATGGAGTTGGTGCTTGCAGCAGAGTAAATTGTAAATATATCCAGTTTTCTCTCATCACTTCTGTCATAAATTCATAATCCTCTGCAGCTCAAAATATTAATTTAGGGATTAAAAGAAGGGGATAAAAAGTATTAACAGTACTCAAAATATTATCAATTTTTGTTTCTTTTTTAAAGTACATAAATAAGTACATAAATAAGTGCCTGTGTTACATGCTTCTCAATGATGCCAGTGAGATCTCTTGGCTCAGTTTGTCAATATTCTACATAGAATGGGTTTTTTTTTTTTTTTTTTTTTAAATTTTAGAGAGAGAGAAAGGACATAAGCGGGAGAGGGGCAGAGAGAGAGAGAATAAGAGAGAGAATGAGAGAGAGAGAGAGAGAGAGAGAGAGGGAATCTGAAGCAGGCTCCACACTTAGCATGGAGCCTAACTCAGGCCTCAATCCCATGACCCTAGGATCGTGACCTGAGTCGAAATCAAGAGTCAGATGCTCAACTGACTGAGCCACCCACATGCTCCGTAAAGTGGCTTTTAAAAGTAATGGTTTTGCTTAAGTTTTTGTTAGCCTAAAAAAAATAGCCCTTTTAGATTTTTCGAACCAAGAAATATTTAGTTTCTCTTTCCTCTGTCATTTTTAAACCTTCCTCTTTATAGACAGTCTGCTGGTACATTTTCTTCTCATGTTGGACAAGAGGGAGGATGCAGGAGGCTGAGGATCAGTGTTCACTCTTGGTGGGGAGGACACCTCCCTCTATGTCTGAGACATGAGTTGTCCAGCAACCGGTGAAGGTCTGACGACAATCACCCACGTGTGCCTGCATTGACTGGTCTCTTCCTAATCTCATGTCTTGTTTGTGCAGCTGACAGCTGGGCACCCCATTAGGATGACCAGTGCACCAGACACATTGTGTTTGGCAAAGTGCTGATCACACAGCCATTCCCAATGCCAATATCAGGGCAAAGAATCGTGTAAGACCTCTACCTTGTTTTATCAAGAGCTGGCTCTTGGAGTGTATTTGTGACTCAGTTCATAAACTCTTCAAATACAGAAACCTGTTGGCTTTAGTAGAGTTGATTTAGGGTGGATTTTGGGGTTAGATGAATCTGAGCTTACATTGAATTATAGCTTTACTGCTTATAAACACTAGCATAAGATACCTGTATATGCACATTTCTTGGAAATTTTGCTCTCTGTGAGGCAGCTCAGTACTTTTCAAATGCAAAATAATTCTGTATATATAGTGAGATAAGTATTAAGTCTTCTGCCTGTGTTGTGATGCCAAAATTAATTTATCAAGGCAAAGACTTCCTTGGTTATTTTTTTTTTCTCTGATTAAAAATAAAACTGATCGGGGCACCTGGGTGGCTTAGTTGGTTAAGCGTCCGACTTTCGCTTCGGTCATGATCTCGTGGTTCGTGGGTTCAAGCCCTGCGTCGGGCTCTGTGCTGACTGCCAGCTCAGAGCCTGGAGCCTGTTTCAGTCTGTGACTCCCTCTCTCTCTGACCCTCCCCTGCTCACGCTGTCTCTCTCTCCCCTAGAAATAAATAAAAATATTAAAAAAAAAATAAAACTGATCAAGCCCTGTGTCAGGCTCTGTACTGACAGCGTAGAGCCTGCTTGGGGTTCTCTCTCTCCCCCTCTCTCTGCCCCTCCCCACTCTTTCTCTCTCAAAATAAATAAACATTTAAAAAGATTAAATTGGTTAGTGAAGCATAATTTATATACACTAAAGTTTAGCTTTTTTAGCTATATAGTCTGGCTGTTGGGCATGGGTATTATGCCTGGCCCTGTGTGTTATTTCCTTTTTTTTTTTTTTTGGACTGAGTATTTTTTTTTTAATGATTATGTTTTTGTCTCCTCTGGTAATTTATCAGTTGTATCTCCTTTTCTAACCTATTTTAGTGATTTCCCAAAGCTTACAATATATAGCTTTATTTCATCTCTTGTAAAAGAACCTTGTAAGAATTCTTAATGCTACTGTCATAATAGTGTATTTTACATGTTGTAACCCCCATAATGCATTGTTATTATTTTTACTTTAGACAGTAAATTACCTTATAGAGGGTGTTGTCCAACTGAACTTCAAGCATCCTCAGAAATATTGTATCTCTGACATACAGCGTGGTAGCCACCAACCACATGTGATCTTGAGTATCTGAAAAGTAGCTGGCTGTGACTGATCAACTGAGTTTTAAAATTTATTTTAATTTATTTTGTACTTTCCTCTTTTAGAACCATTTTGGGAACTCTTAGTTTCTTGCATAGATCTAGGTTTCTTTGTCACATCTTTTTTCTTTCTCTTTTATCTATATGAGATGAGGGATTCTAAGCTTCTTGTGGTCACCATTTCACAATATACGTAGGTTGAGTCATTGTGTTCTACACCTTAAAGTTTTGCAGTACCGAATGTCAATTCTATCTCCATAAAACTGGAAAAAAATAGAATTCTCATATATTCTCGTAAATCTACATCTAGGTATATACCAAAAGAACAGAAACCCAGGTCTCAGATATTTGCACACCCACATGCATAGCAGCACTATTCATAATAGCCATAAGGTTTGGAAGCAACCCATGTGTCCCTGATGGATGGATGGGTAATCCAGATGTGGCATATCCATGCAGTGGAATATTATTCAGCCTTCAAAAGAAATAAAACCCTGACACATGCTATAGCATGGATGAACCTTTTCGGGACCATAACGGGGAACACGATGCTTGGTGAAATAAGCTACTCACCACAAGACAAACGCTGATTGGTCTCTTTATAGGAGGTACCTGCAGTAGTCAAATTATAGGCAGAAGGCATAAAGCATGGGCTGGGGGAGGAAGAAATGGGGAGTGAGTGGGGAGAGAGTTTCAGTTTTGCAAGACAAAAAAGTTGTGGAGGTGGATGGTGATGACAGCTGTACAGCAGTGTGAATGTACTAGTGCCGCTGAGCTGCACCCTGGATGCCCAGGTCTACTGTGGGGGTCCAGTTCACACCTGCGGCTGAAAACTGGGGGCTAATATGGACCCCTGGCTGCAGAGACACTGTCTCTGCCATCGGCAGCACACAGAACAAACTCAGCACCTGGTGCACATTTAGCTGCCCTCTGATCATCAGCCCCCACGGGTCCTGGCCCTTACTCTCCGCTTCCCCTTCTGCAGTATTTCACTTGAAAGCAGCTCGTAGCTCCAGGGGCCCGTTAGCTTTTCCCCTTGTCTGCTGTTTTTTGGAACTTCACTTGGCTCTGATTTAGGACTGGACACTCCAGGTTTCCAGTTCGTTCACAGCCATGTATGAGCTGCATGGCCTTTGGCAAGGTCACTTCACCTCTCTGAGCTTCTGATTCTGCATCTCAAGCCAGTCCTTGGGACCTGCAAACTCTGAACCTTGACCCTGGGGAGGGCCTCATGGCCTTCCTGTCCCCCCTGACATGCACTGCCTCACCTCCCCCCTGCCCCCACGCTACCGTCCAGGTGCTTCCCCTGCTCTCTCACATTAGCTTTGGACTGAAGAACTTCCTTTAACATTTCTTACAGTGAGTCTTCTGGTAATGAATCCTCTCAGCTCTTGTTTGAAAAAGTCTTAACTTCATTTTTTTTTCAAAATTTTTAGTTTTTAATTAATTATTTAATGGACATCCAAGCTAGTTAGCATATAGTACAACAATGATTTCAGGAGCAGATTCCTTAATGCCCCTCGCCCATTTAGCCCCTCCCCCTCCCCCAACCCCTCCAGTAGCCCTCTGTTTGTTCTCCGTATTTGAGCCTCTTATGTTTTGTCCCCCTCGTTGGTTTTATGTTATTTTTGCTTCCCTTCCCTTATGTTCATCTGTTTTGTATCTTAAATTCCTCATATGAGTGAAGTCTTCATATTCATTTTTAAAAACCATTTTTTTTCAGGGCATAGACTTGTGCTGAATCTTTTTCTTTCGGTATTTGAAAGATGTTGCGCCATTGCCCTCTAGCCTGCATTGTTTTTGATGAAGTGTCTGCTGTAATTCCCCTCTTTGTTTCTCTGAATGTAGCACTTCTCCCCAGTCCTTACCCTGCCCCAGCAGCTTCTGAGGTTTTCTCTTTATTTTTAGTTTTCAGCAATTTAGACCTGATGTGATTTGATATTTATTGCATTTGGGGTACTTTATACCTACTGAGTCTGTAGTTTGATGTCTTTCATCATGTTTGAAAAATCCCTGGCCATTCTCAGATAGTTTTACCTTCCCCTTTCCTTGGTGAGTCAGTCTCTGGTACTCTCTGTGATACTGTGTTTTTTATTCCTGTGATTTCCATTTGACTCTTTCTTACCTTTTCTGTCTCTCTGCTCCACCTTTCAGTCTGTTCATCCACGTGGTCCACTTGTTCCGCTAGATCCCATTTGTGCCGTAGACGTGTCTTTCTCATGGGCTCTGCCACAATATATTGAGACACTCTATGTGCCTCTCTTTCCTCATGTGGGAGTTATCTAGGACTTCAGGCTGCTTGGGTGCCTTTGTGGCCTTAGCTCTTTCTCTGGTTCAAGAAGAGCTGTGCTTTTGTAGCTTTTCTTAGTTTTAATTTTTATGAAGATGGGGTGATGTTCTTTCTAGCTTCCTTAAAATAACTTCTTAGTTATTTTTGAGAAATGTGGTTATGCTCAGAAATTTTATGAGATTTATCAGATAATATTGTTTTAAGCTTTTATTCATATCTTATTTTCCACTGGTAGAAAAAAGTCACATATAAGGAATATGTGTGTGTTTATTTATAAATTATTTATAAATATATAATACTCAGTTTTTCAGTTAATGCTTGTAAAAGTTGGTTGTCTTGGTTTATAATTTGGAGAAACATATATGCGTGAACATTATACTTGATAAAGCTTATTTTCCAAACTATATGTAGTGAATAATATGGAAAATGTGTATTCTTAGTAGCAGTTTTAAAGTACAAATGAGGGGGGTGCCTCAGTGGCTCAGTCAGTTGAGCGGCCGACTTCGGCTCAGGTCATGATCTCACTGTTCGTGGGTTCAAGCCCCGTGTTGGGCTNTAAAAAGTACAAATGAGAATGTTTTGAAGTACCATTATTTACTTTTTATTTTTATTTTTATTATTTTTATTTATTTATTTTACTTTCCAAGGTAGGAAAAAAAACCTTAAAGTTTGATAGGTGCATATTGTTGCTAGTTCATTTTCTCCTTCAAGAATAGAAGGAAGAACTGCAACACTTTTCAAATCCTGTGAGAATAGCCTTATAAAATGGTCCTAAGGAAACCAAAGAGCAGTTTATAAAAAGAATGAAGTACAACTGATAACAGTAAAAACTAAACAGTGTTCAGATTCTCAGCAATGGTGATTGCTGAGATAACCCTGGGAAGTCTGCCTGATAGAATATTATATTTACCCATCATTCAACAGATCTTTGTTGAATTCCTACTGTGTGCCAGGCTGTGTGCCCAGAGTCCTAGGGGCGTTATCTCATGAGATCTTCACAGTTTCCCCAGGGGCTGGACATTACTCTTATCCCCATTTTACAAACAGGGAAGCTGAGTCATGGATAGATTTCATACCTTCCCAGGGTCACACATCTGGTAACTTGGAAGGCTAAATGCACAACCTCCCTAATAACTAAAAGAACAGATTGAAATAAGCATGACAAGTTTTAATCTCTTTCATTTGCAAAGATGACAAAGATTGGTTGTAGCGGTAAGAGAGCAGGGAAACCAGGTGCTCTGAAACACTATTGGTGTTTGGAAGTATCAGTTGAAAAAAACCTATTTTTTTAACGTTTGTTTTTACTTTTGAGAGACAGAGAGAGAGACAGAGTATGAGCAGGGAAGGGGCAGAGAGAGGAGATACAGAATCTGAAGCAGGCTTCAGGCCCTAAGCTGTCAGCACAGAGCCCGATGTGGGGCTTGAACCCAAGACCGCGATATCATGACCTGAGACAAAGTCAGGCACTTAACCGACTGAGCCACCCAGGTGCTCCAAAAAAACCTATTTGAAGGCCATTTGGCAGTATCTTTCAGCGTTTTACATGTTACACTATTTGACCAAGCCATTCTACTTTTAGGAATTTACTCTATGAAAATACTTGCAAATGTGTGCAGAGAGGTATTTAGAAGATCTTGGTTACCTTCTTACATATAATAACAGGAATCTGGAAATCACTTGAATATCTATCAAGTGTAAATTACCGTTGGTCTTGGGGCGCCTGGGTGGCTTAGTCGGTTAAGCGTCTGACTTTCGCTTAGGTCATGATCTCACGGTTCGTGGGTTCGAGCCCCGCATCAGGCTCTGTGCTGACTGCCAGCTCAGAGCCTGGAGCCTATTTCAGAGTCTGTGTCTCCCTCTCTCTCTGACCCTCCCCTGCTCACGCTGTCTCTCTCTCTCTCCTAGAAATAAATAAAATAAAAATAAAGAAAAAAAGAAAGTGAATATTTAAAAAAAAAATTACAGTTGGTCTGTCCATGTAGAAGAATACTTGTCAGTATTTGTAAGAAAGGGGTAGATCTGTGTGTATCAATGTGAGCAAAGTAGCCAAAAACTAATTGTTAATTGGAAAAAGCAAGTAATTGTGTACTATATGTAAAACATGCTTTCATTTTCCTTCAGAAGATGTGTTTAAAAATACATGTGCAGGGGCGCCTGGGTGGCTTAGTCGGTTAAGCATTCTTACTTTGGCTCAGGTCATGATTTTGCAGTTCGTGAGTTCAAGCCCCTCATTGGGCTCTCTGTTGTCAGATCGGAGCCTGCTTCAGATTCTTTGTCTCCCTCTCTCTGTCTCTCTCTCTTCTCCTCCTGCCCCCCAAATAAATAAACATTAAAAAAAAATACATGTAGGGGCGCCTGGGTGGCTTAGTCGGTTAAGCGTCCGACTTTTGCTTAGGTCATGATCTCGTGGTTCGTGGGTTCGAGCCCCGCGTCGGGCTCTGTGCTGACTGCCAGCTCAGAGCCTGGAGCCTGTTTCAGAGTCTGTCACTCCCTCTCTCTCTGACCCTCCTCTGCTCACACTCCCTCTCTCTCTCCTAGAAATAAATAAAAACAATAAAAAAAAATACATGTAGATAAAGCTGATGGTAAATGCGTTAAAGGATGTACATAAATCTATAGATAGTGCTTGTCATTAGGGTGGGGTTAGAGAAACTTCAAGTTTCATATTAAAAAATTTTTAATATAAAAATTTTCTGTCAGCACAGAGCTAATGGGGGCTTTAACCCACAAACTGGGAGATGAAACCTAAGCCAAAGTCAGATGCTTAACTGACTGAGCCACCCAGGTGCCCCTAGTTTTATATACTTTTCTGTTTCATTTTATTTTATTTTATTTTTTTACAACAGACAGGCTTTACTTTTATTAGCAAAAAGAAACTTAATTTAAAAAAAATGTGAGTTATCCTAATTGGTGGTAATGTGTGTTAAAGGTATGAAAGTGAGGAAAAGTGAATGTAAATGAACTCTGATGATATACTGGGTTTGGATTGGATGTAAACTTATCTTGGTATTAAAGTGTCACATTCTATACATTTTTCATTTCTTTCTTTAAATATCTTTTACTTAAAAATTGTTTTAATGTTTATTTTTGAGAGAGAGAAAGAGACAGAGCAGGGAAGGGGCAGAGAGAGGAAGACACGGAATCTGAAGCAGGCTTCAGGCTCTGAAGTGTCAGCACAGAGCCTGATGTGGGGCTCAAACTCACAAGCAGGGAGATTATGACCTGAGCCAAAGTAGGACACTTAACTGACTAACCCAGCCAGGTGCCCCTATACATTTTTCATTTCTTTTTAAAAAAATTTTTTTTAGTGTTTATTTATTATTGAAATAGAGAGAAACACAGCATGAATGGGAGAGGGGCAGAGAGAGAGGGAGACAGAATCTGAAGCAGGCTCCGGGCTCTGAGTTAAGGCTCCGGGCTCTGAGCTGTCAGCACTGAGCCCGATGCAGGTCTCAGACCCACAAACCATGAGATCATGACCTGAGCCGAAGTCAGATGCTTAACCGACTGAGCCACCCAGGCGCCCCACATTTTTCACTTCTTAAAGTGCTTAAGTTATAAATCATAGTATTCAAAGACTTTGTGTTCCCCACAAATAGAAACACTTACATACCTTCAAATCCTAAAAGTGAAAAAAGAAAAAATGTTTCTGTTACCTTTCCCCTGCAGCCTTGTTAACTGAAGAAAGAATCCATTTTTCACCAAAAGTGCAACTGTAGAGTTAGTTCAACCACCAGAAGAAACAGATTCAGAGACTTGATTCTGCTGATCAACAAATGTAAATGTGATGATAAACAAATTTACAAAGTAAATGTTTGCATACATTAGTTCACAGTGGGGGGAGTGTGTTTAGGGAGCTGACCTCTTACCTGCTGATGACAGACATCCCATCCTCTTGATCATCTCCAGCTGCAACTTAACTTCTTCCCGAAGGTCACCTGGAGGCTGTGTGGATTTTGGAATTCCTCTGGGGGTCCAGTTCTGTTTAGAAGACAGCATACAATGCAGCTGTCTGGGATGCACAGGGTTATTCCAGAGCAGGCAATTAACCTTGAAATGGACTCAGCTGCCTGTGTAGGATGACTCAGTTGAGCCAGAACTATCTTAATTTGATAACTATCCTAATATGAACCAGAGTCTTGGGTTTGACCCAGAACCAACTCCACTGATCTGCAGTGGAGTTGTGTGTATAATGCTGTCAGAATATGTTCATTGTTAGAAGCCTGGAGAGAGGAAGTGACTTGCTTGGCTAACACAAAAATAGCCATAGTACAAGAAGGACTTTAAAAATTAGCATTTTACGGGGCACCTGGCTGGCTCAGTTGGTTGAGCATCCAATTTTGGCTCAGGTCATCATCTCATGGTTCGTGGGTTTGAGCCCCGCGTCGGGCTCTGTGCTGACAGCTAGCTCAGAGCCTGGAGCCTGTTTCAGGTTCTGTGTCTCCCTCTCTCTCTGACCCTCCCCTGTTTGTTCTATTCTCTCTCTCTCTCGGAAATAAGTAAAAAACAAACCAAAAAAAATAAAAATTAGCATTTTATTATTCTTGTGAAATAAGGTTGGTTATGAATATTATTTCAGTCTGTTTCATAAATTCATTAAAAAACTACACTCAGAGCGAGAACTCCTGTTTCTAACTTGGAATGCATTTTTTTCTCGTCCCGTCCCTGCCATCTATTATTCTAATGGTGTTAAAGTTGTCGTTTCAGTTCTTAAAACTCCTTTTCCCAAGAGCTGAGCATCAGCAAGTTGTCTAATTCTGTCTCAGATGATGATTTCCAGTTTAACTGTATAAAAGATAAGGAAATTGAATAGTGAAGTTGCATTTGCTTTGATATAATAAAGAATCTTTCCTGCATCTAAAGAACGTTGAAATGTGTGGAAAAGTAAATCCTTTCTTTGAATTACATGTAAATGAGTAAGTTGTCCTGGACAAGGTTATGTTTCACAAGGCATTTTTGAAATTCTGATTGCTCTTACAAGTGGGAGTCTTTTATTTTTATTTTTCATTTGAGAGAGAGAGAGAAAGAGCATGAGCACAAGCAGGGGAGGGGCAGAAAGAGGAGAGAGAGAATCCCAAGCAGGCTCCATGCTGTCAGCACAGAGCCCATCTTGGGGCTTGATCTCATGACCATGAGATCTTGACTTAGGCTGAAATCAAAAGTCAGACACGTAACTGACTGACCCGCCCAGACACCCCAAGTAGGAGTCCTTTAAAGCTAAGTGTTTTGATATGAATTATGTATTCTAAAGAGTGATGCTCACCCTTTTCATGGATCTCATGGAAGTGTTATTGGACATATGATCTGTATCACTAAAAGGTAAACTTACTGCTTTAGACTAGGGAGAAGAGAAAGAAAATTAAACATAGTTAAGGAGTAGAAGGACGTTTGTAGTCATAGATCAAAATGAGAAAACCAAGTGTACTTTTTTCAGACAAAATATTTATGGGGTATTGTATGTCAGAACTATTTAATACTATTTAAAACTTTAGGATCCTGTGTTTTTATAAGTTATTTTTTTGGCTCCATTGAGATGTAGATGAAATTTCCAGTTGCCCATCGGGACCCATTGAGGTGAATTCCTACCCATTTTTAGAATAGGGCCTCCTTATCTGTTCCTGGGAAGTGCCCCCTGTGCTGAGAGGCACAGCAGCAGGAAGTAGAAAGTACATCCCACTTGTTAACCGTCATGGGCTGGAGGGCTGGATGCTACCATGTGACATTGGACTTCTGCCATTACCTCACATTTAACACCTGCCCTACCTGTGTTGTGGTGGTTTGTAAGGGTCTTAGAGGAGATGAATGATGCTTTATAAATGTAAAGTATTATTTCATTAGGGAAGGAAGGAGTAAAATTGGAAAGCACCGAATATTTGGAAGGAAACTAAAATAGGGTTGCTTTCTCTTTCGGCAAGGACTTTATAGTGTACAGTTGGGAATAGAAAGTGAAAGGAATGTGCAGGGGTTCCCGACAGGATGGGGTAGGGCAGCGAAGATGGAAACTTTAAAGACCTGGGTGCTTTGATCTTAGAGTACCACTAATTTGTACTTAACCCACATCCAAGTAAATTACTGGGCAATTGTCATAACAATAGAGGAGCATTTTGTAACAGTTGTCTGGTAGCTTCTAGTCTGGCACATGGGTCATTAGAGATTGACATGTGCAGTTGCGGAGTTGCTATAAACTGCCAAACATTTTAAGCCTGGTGATGGATTAGACCACAGGAACGGCTGTAGCAAACGTGTGTGATCTTTCCCTTATGCTCCCTTTGTCAGTCTGTGTGTTTGGTCTCTTAGATTTCCCTCCTCACCTAACCCATGCACTAGCCACGTGCACAAAGAGGACTCAGCAACAATTAACCTATAGGTGAGTGATGTAGGCAGAGGATGAAGAGTGAGGAGTATTAAGGCGGCGCCTGAAATTAATTGCTT
The DNA here is from genome assembly GCF_008692635.1 of Crocuta crocuta. NCBI lineage: Eukaryota > Metazoa > Chordata > Mammalia > Carnivora > Hyaenidae > Crocuta > Crocuta crocuta. Next base: position 1,231,475 of record NW_027529647.1, read on the forward strand.
CTCATTAGTTGTTAATTTTTTTTCTTTCCTCCAATACTTTTTTTTTTAACAAACAAAAAACCCCATTATCCATTATTGTGGATAATTTCAAACATACAGAAGTGAAGAGAACATTATAATGAACTGTCAGATGCCCATAACCCAGCTTCAAACAATTATCTACTTATTGGCCATTCTTGTCAGTTTCTATTAAAAAAAACTTCTTGGGGGCGCCTGGGTGGCTCAGTTGGCTAAGCGTCCGACTTCGTCTCAGGTCATGATCGATCTCATGGTTTGTGGGTTCGAGCCCGGCATCGGGCTCTGTGCTGACAGCTCAGAGCCTGGAGCCTGTTTCAGATTCTGTACCTCCCTCTCTCTCTGACCCTCCCCTGCTCACACTGTCTCTCTCTCTCTCTCTCTCTCTCAGAAATAAATAAAAAACATTAAAAAGATAAAAAACAAAACAAAAAAGCTTCTTGGATTGTGTTGAATCTGTAGCTCCTTTTGGGGAAAACTATCATCTTAACAACACTGAATCCTCCAATCCAGGAGCACAATATCTATCTCCTACTGATTTAGCTATTATTTAATAACTCAATATTTTCAATATATTTCCATATTTTTCAGTACTTTTCAGTGCATACAGCCTTATACTTCTTTCATTGGATTTATTCCTAAATATTTATTAATTTTGATGCTGTTGTAAATGGAATTGTTTCTTAATTTCATTTTTGAATTGTTCGTTGCCTGTATATAGAAATACAGTTGATTTTTGGATATTGATTTTTATATCCTGTGAACTTGCCTAACTCGTTTATTGTACTAGACTTTTGGGGGGTAGACTCCTTAGGGTTTTCTGTGTACAATATCATGTCTTCTGTGAGTAAAGAAATTTTACTTCTTCCTTTCCAATCTGTACACTTAAAAATTTTCTTTTCCTATCATATTATAGTGGCTAGGAACTCCAGTATAGTATTGACTGGCAGTGATACAAGTGGACATCCTTGCCTTTTTCCTGATCAGAGAATGAACTTTTGGTCTTATTGATTTTATTTTTTTCTAATTCATTAATTTCTACTCTACTATTTATTATTGCCTTCTTTCTGCTTGTTTTGGGTTTAGTTTACTCTTTCTAGTTTCTTAAGGTGGAAGTTCATATTATTGACTTGAGATTTTTCTTTTTCTCCTATAGGCTTCTAAAGTTATAAATTTCCCTCTCAGCGGTTTCCAAAGGTGTATTCTATAATTTTGATCTTCTGTGTTTTTATTTCCATTGAGTTTGAAGTAGTTTCTAAGTTCCCTTGTGATTTCAATCTCTTTGACTCTTGAATTATTTAGGCATGTCTTCTAATTTCCATGTATTTAAAGATCCCCCATTTTCTTTGTGTTCTGATTCCCAGTTTACTTCCATTGTGGTAGAGAATATACTTTAAATTATTTTAGTCCTTTAAAATTTTTGACCCTTGTTTTTTTGGCCTAGCCTACTGTCTGTCCTGGAGAATGTTATATATATTCTGCTGTTGCTGCTGAAAGTGTTCTTAAGGGGGCGCCTGGGTGGTTCAGTCGGTTGAGCGTCCGACTTTGGCTCAGGTCATGATCTCACAGTTCTGACCACTAGCTCAGAGCCTGGAGCCTGCTTCAGATTCTGTGTCTCGTTCTCTCTCTGCCCTTCCCCTGTTCACGCCCTGTCTCTCTCAAAAATAAGTAAATGTAAAAAAAAATTAAAAAAAAAAAAAGAAAGTGTTCTTAAGATGTCAGTTAGGTCAAGTGGTTGACAGTGTTGTTCAAGCCTTGTGTATCCTTGTTGATTTTCTCCTTGTTGTTCCATGAGATACTGAGAATGGGGTATTCAGGTTTCCAAATACTATTTTGAGTTGTCTGTTTCTCCCTTAAGTTCTGTCAGTTTTTGCTTTGTGTATTTTGGTATTGTGTTGTTAAGTGCTTATGTGTGTATAATTGTCATATCTTCTTGATGAATTATAATTTTAAAACTTTTCTCTTTTTCTCTGGTAACTTTTTTTATTTTAAAGTTTATTTAGTCTGATATTAATATAGCTACTGTAGTTTTCTTATGGTTTATGTATGCATAGTACATCTTTTTCTTATTTGTGTCTTTTACACACAGGATGTGGTTGGCTATTCTTATTTTTCATCTAGTTTGATAGTCTTTGCCTTTTATTGGAGTGTTTAATCCACTTAAATTTAATTATTGATATGGTCGTATTACATCTACTATTTTACTCTTTATTTTCTGACCCATGTCTTCTTTGGTTCCTTGTGGCTCACTGTTGCTCCTCACTATCTTTTGTGTTAGAGATTTTATAGTGTTCTGTTTTAATTCATTTGTTGAGTTTTTACATTTTTTCTTGAGTTATACTTTTAGTGGTTAGAGATTGCAGTATGTATCTCATCATGGTCTACTTTAGATTAATACTTATTTCCAATAAAATATAGAAACTTTTCTGTTAAATCTCTTGGTTCATTTAGTGCACAGTAATATTAATACAAAGATGTCGTTTTGTGTTATAACCACGTTTTAACAGTGAAGTGTGCTTTTCCAAAAATGGGGTATATGCTGTTTTTGATTCTGTCAATTCCCAGCTAGCATATCTCTTTTCTGAAGAGTTATGATTGATGCTCTTTTGAAGTTGAAGTTAGCAGCTTTAGGACTTTAAAAAAAAAAAAAAAGACATCATCTATTTTGAATAAACATCTTCCTTACCTGCCTGGAAAATGTCTTTCTCTCTTTTAGATAACTAGCTTATATATAGAGAGAGAGACAATCAAATGTAAAAAATCTTCACACTCTACCGAGTGAACTCCATAGATAGGTGAACTCCATCCTGGCATTCCCAGGATCAGAGTATTTTGAAGAGCCAGAATACTACCTCAAAGACCAAAAAAAGGTCTCTCTTTTCCTTCCTCCTTTGTGATACTATTATCATATACATTATATCTTTATATCTTTTGAGTTCCAAAATAAAGGTATATAGTTATTGTTTTATGTACTTTTAAATCAGTTACCTATAGAAAAGAGATAAAAGTATTTATAACTCTCTTTTATATTTGCCTGTATAATAACTGTTACTAGTGCTCTTTATTTTCTGGTGGATTCAGGTTACCATCAGGTGTCCTTTCCTGTTAGCCTGAAGGGCTTCTTTTTGTATTCCTGGTAAAGCAGCTCCATTAGCAACAGATGATTGTTTATCTCTGTTTATCCAGAGATGTCTACCTCTACTTACCTTTTGTCCTGGCCATCCTTCCTTCAAGGCCTTTTTAAAAAATGTTTATTTTTGAGAGAGAGTGAGCGAGTGAAAGAGCGCATAAGGGGGTGGGGGTGGGGCGGCGGCATAGACACAGAATCTGAAGCAGGCTCCAGGCTCTGAGCTGTCAGCACAGAGCCTGACACAGGGCTTGAGTTCATGAACAGCGAGATTATGACCTGAGCCACCCAGGCGCCCCTCTACTTACCTTTTGAAATACAGTTTTGTTGGATACAGAATTCCTGGTTAACCATTTTTTTCTTTTACCACATTGAACATGTCTTGTCACTGCCTTCTGGTTTTTATCATTTCAAATGTAAAGTCAACTGTTGATTTTATTGTGGTTCCCCTTTATAAGATGAGTCAGTTTTCTCTTGATTCATCTGAGATTATCTCTTCGTGTTCTGCTTTCAACGGTTTGACTATGAGGGGTCCAGCAGATCTCTGGGTTAATCTTATTTGGAGTTTGTTGAACTTACTTCAAGTTTGTTGGATGTGAAGATGAATTTTTTAAAATCAAATTTGGAAGGTTTTGGCCATTTTTTTTCCAAATACTTTTCTGCTTCTTTCTCTCTTCTCCTTTTGACTTCCTTTATGTGCATGTTGGTATTCTTGTTGGTATCATGTTTCTGAGATGTGTGCATTTCTCTTCTTTTTTATTTCTTCTTCAGGTTGAGCCCCTATAGTGAATTTTTCATTAGTTATTAAACTTTTGAACTCTAGAATTTCCATTCGTTTTTATAATTTTAATCTATTGATAGTCTCTTTTTAATATGTCATTGTCACCATACTTTCCTTTTATTCTTTAAACATGGATTCTTTCAGTTCCTTGACTAAATTTATAATAGCTATTTTTCATCTTTTTTAAGTCCAGTACCTGGGCCCCTGTAGAGTTTGTATTGATGGCTCTTTTTCCTGAGTATAGTTCTTAATACTTTTTTGTTTCACATTGTATGCTTTAAACTGGATATTATAGTTCATATGCTGTAGCAGCTCTGGATTCTGACCACCCTTGACAAAATCCAGGTTTGTTGTCGTTGCTTTTTGTTTGTGACTTGTCTGGATTAATTCTGCAGAGTCAGTCTTCCCAGAGGTGTGCAGCTGATCCCACTCATTTTTTCCCCCTTGTTTTTTATATTTGAGCCCAGTATTCTAAGGGTCACCCTGGACAGATATAGCTTACTGATTCACTAGCGATTGTTTAGAGGTCTCCTTAAACACAGTAAGCCACGTCATCATTTTGCAAAGGAGCTGTGTTTGGGTTGAGGAACACATTCAGAGTTCAGGTTATTTACGGGTCTCTCTTGGCCTACTTTCTGCCAGACCTTCTTAGGTCTCCCCTGTGCATGTGCTGGGTCTCACTTGAGCCAGGTGGAGTTGATAACCAGGGCCCGCTCCAGCCTCTCCTGCAGGCGTGCACCCTTCCAGGATTCCGGGGACGTGCGGGAGCTTATCACTACCATTCTCTTACTCTTTGCATCTACCTGCCAGTTTTATTACTTGTCTGCTAGTTTGTGGATTGCCTCAGACGGTATTACAGACTAAAACTAGCTAAGATATTGGTCTATAATTGCCCACGGTCACTGATGTTTATGACAATGCCCTTGGGCGTGTCTGCTTCTCATCAAGTCCGCCCATCTGGCAGAGGAGCCACCCGTTGTCAAAGTTCGTCCTGCCCTAGTGGATCTACCACCACAGTAAAGGGACAAGCTGGGCTGAGGGGTGGGAGCACCCCAGGCTAGCATGCCGCAGACTGCCATTGTTCTATGCAGTTCTTCCTGAATAAATACTTCTCATTATGTTGTATGGCTCTGGTTGATTTCTAGCCCTGAAATGGTTGTTTTTGACGAATGTGTCCATTTTTAACATTGCTTTTTGAGGGAAGTTTTGTGAAGCTTCTCACTTTTCCAGAAATTCTGCACCTTCCTCCAAGCCTTCATTTATGTGGGTGTTTTTCAACTTTCTAAGTAGTGTAAATAAGCTTGTTGTAGAAATTTACCAGTATGAAATGGAGAACATGGGAATGAAAAGCACTTACTTATGTCCCTTAAAGATAGCCTCTGCTAGTAGGTTAGTGAATTGCTTGAAAGCCTTAAGTTGAATCATTGCATTTTTGGTTGTATCCTCTCCCCACACAATACCCTTACCCCTCACCACAGCATTTTCTAATTCAGAGTCTTATTTTAGCTCCCCAATTCAAGGAGACAAACTTAATTTGCAATAATTTGTTTGACTGAAAGCCCAGGGCCCCTTTCCTGGTGAGGCTAGAACACTAAGGCTGGTGTGAGTCTTATCCTTGGTGGACACCCAGTCTGGCCACCCCTGTCACAGCTTCGTGCCTGTCTAGTGTCCTCTGTACGGGGTTCTCGTGCCCTCGCCCTTTGTCCTGCTCATAGCACGTCCTTTCCTGGGCTCTCCAGGCAAGTGCCTCATCTGTCATTTTCCCCCATGATGTCACTTTGGCTCGACTGCATTTTAGAGTTCTCTGAAGGGAGAGGCAGTGTAGTATAAGGTTAAGGGCACGAGCTTGGCATCATATTGTTTGGGGTTCAAATTTTAGCTCTCTCTGTTCTAATCCTTTGGGACCTTGGTTCCGGGGGACTTTGTTTTTTCCATTTCTCCAGTGGGGCCGGTAGTCGTCCTTGCTGTACTGGCTTGCAGTAAGGATGTGACGGGGCACCCCGTGTGATGTCCACAACAGTGCTTGGTACTTTGGAGCCCACAGCAAATACTTTCCTCTGTTGTCATTGTCCTCATGCTCTTGATTACATCATCATTATTACCCGTAGCAGTGACATTTCACATGGGAGAGAATATTTTGAGTGGGACCTCTTCTGTGCTCACAGAAGCTTTGGTATTATTAACCCCATTGAGTGGGATCAGGACTTTGCTACCGGGCATGTGGGTGGTGCTCACTGCGAGGCGGTGGGCTGGGAAGAGGGGCTGGTGTTTGGAAGAAAACAGAACAGGGCAGCGGCTGGGCAGACAAAGGAGAAGACACGCTGAGATGGCCGAGTGACTGCTAAAGGGTGTGGAGTATTTTTTTGGGATGTTGCAAATGTTGTAAATCGATTGTGCCCGTGGTAGCACAACTCCTTAAAAACACTCAAAGTCACTGGATTGTGCACTTCCAGTGGGCACGTTGTATGTATGTGAATTCTGTCTCAGTAGAGGTATCATTAAAAAATTGTGGAAAGGAAATGAAGAGGGGTTGATCTTTCCAGTTGTGCTTACTGATGATCTTTATTTTTTTTATTACACTACACTTTTGGCTCTTTCAGGCATTTCCAGCGTGTGTGTGTGTGTGTGTGTGTGTGTGTGTGTGTGTGTGTTGCTTTTGAAACAAGAAAGTAAGCATCAGTTAAAAAAAAAATTATTGTATCCATCAAAACCTACCTCAGACATGAAATAGTAGCAGAGCGAGACCCAGGTGGGTTTCCGGGTCAGAGCCCCACGGGGATGGCCCCGTGCAGCACCAGGTGGGGCCCTTGCAGGAGAGCTTCGGTGGTTTGCACTGGTCAGACCCGGGGCCTGCGTCGGGAGGTGGGTGCTGTGGTGAGAGACAGCTTCAGGAGGGCGTGGGTGCGGCTAGTGTGATCGGCTTGTCAGTGGAAGCTGCTGCTGAAAACGCACACGGAGAAACCTTCATGTCTCTGGCCTTCATCACAGCCAGATACATGGCAGAGTGAATCAGATACACTGATGCGGAGCAGAGTTGGACTCCGGGTCATAGGCTGCCTCTTGGTGCTCCCGGGGGACCAAGTTTGAGGTCAGAATTCTGCTTTTCGCCGCGAGGGCTGGTTTTGACCCATGGGAGGACTACTGCCCCTTTCAGTTTTGCTTTGTGGCCACGGAACTTTTGTGCAGGTAGGAAGACGGCCGGGCCCAAAGCAGCTGTTCTCTAGGTGTTTTGAGATCTAATGATGAGGAAATTACTCAAGAATGCACAGGTTCTTTCTGAAGACAACCTCTGAGGGGCAAATAAATAAATCAGTTGGGCAGTAGTCAGTCTCGGGTAGAACTTGACCTGCTCCCTCTTTGCTGCAGACTCTCGCATCCCCAAGCCCTGACTGCGAGCTCCTTGTCTGTGTGTTGCAAGCACCGCTTGCTGTCGGGTTAGGAAGTTGGCTTCAAAGCCATTTGCCCCTGGTCCTCTGTAAACCAGTCCTGCCCATTGTAGCCGCGGGGCTTTGTTGCTCATCAGGCATCTTTGATAAGGAGTTTCTCACATTGAGGAAATGACAGCTTTATTCTGCTGGTGAATTGTTCTTCCCAGAAACATTTCTAAATGCTTCTTCACTTGTGAATTCTGAATAGAACTGGCTTTCTGAGTGTGGCCAACCCTTGTGTGGAAGAAAGGCTTTGCAGAGTTTGCCAGAACAGCCCTTGATCCTGTCCCCACTTGGTCTCCTGTCCCTCTCTGCCCTTTGTCCCCCCCCACCTTCTGTTGGGACTCTGCTCTGTGCCTCTTTCTGACCTTCCAGAGTTTCTGAGTAGTGGGTGTATCGTTGAATTTTATTTACCTAAAATAGATTTTCGTGATGCATTGATGTAAAACCCTAAAAAAACCCTAAAACCTTGAGAATTGTTGTACACAACAATTGCTGTATTGTTTTGTGTGACGTGATGATTTTTAAATACACCTTTAAGGCCACATTCATTAGCTCAGGGGCCTTACATGTCCAGCGTCTTTAGCAGGAAGGTTTGTCAGATGGTCACACTGTGATCCAACAGCTCCAGAAACACAGTTTGAGTGAATATTATTTCAGAATTGAGTCCTGTGAGGTCCTAGACTTTGCCTCCTCCCACAGTTTGAGAAAATCAGGTATTTTAAAAGTCCATTTCTGTTTTTGCATACCGTAAACATAGGAACAAAACCCGAATGTTTCTGTGTGGTTAAGGGGAGAGAGTACATCGAATTCTGGAACCTAATATCGGTCATTAGTAGCCCCTGTGTTTCCTGTATCTATTGTCCCGCTATTTAAATTAGGTAATTCCACAAATATGCACTCCATAAATACTGTGTGGCAGGCAGGAGTCTCAGGTCTGTAGATCTGTCAGAGAACAAAACAGACACAAAGCCCTGGTTTTTTGAACCATGTATAATAGAAGGAGGGAGTTGAAAATCAACACATATATTAGAAAAATATGTAGGGTATCAGTGGTAAGTGCTTCGAGAAAATTCAGCAGGGAGGGGCACGGGCTTTGGGGTGGTGTGAGGTGAGGGCAGTGAAGAGGCCTGGCGGTTGTGGTTACAGTTGTAAATAAGGCGGTCAGAGAACTCCTTGTTCCCTTAGGTATTCCCTATGAGGGGGACCCTCTGCAAACTTATAGGACGCGGTTTTAGTACTGGGAAGGAGGGGCTCTCCACAGCAAATAACTTTGAAGTTGGCATTGGCAGGATGTTGTGAAATCCGGCTGTTGGCTGAGCCCCAGACCGCCACATCTGAAGTGAACCACAACTTTGCAATCATTCCCCGTGCCATCCAAAAATATTTTGTGACCTTGCTGGTTGGCAGTTTTTGAAATGTTATTTTAAATCTCAAAAAAAGGGAAACATCAAAGTGCAGGCTGTCCACGGCTGCCCTTCTTGATGCACTCACACAGCTGCATAGTACAATCAGCTATTGTAGTGACATGTGCCCGGCCGTTATAAATAGACACAAGGCTTGAACGTGAAATGCTCCATTCGAAGGGCAAGTGCTCTCTTGATGAATGCAAACTGCTGTTCCCTTCTCAGACATCAATATTATTTTTTGTTTCACTGACTAAATTAAAAAAAACCAACAACAACTGTGTTTTCTGTAGAAGTGCTGCATAATTTGACTATTTCCGATATTGTAATCCAAACGTATTTTCTCTCTTTACTGTCAATCACAGTTTTATCTTGCCCACTTCACTGCATTTTAAAATTCCCTGTGGCCAAATTTTAAATGATAGATTTGTGTATAACTGTGTTGTATATGTGTTATGAGTCATGGCTGAAAATGCATGCCTCTTGCTCTCTTTTTTTTTATGTTTATTTTTGTGAGAGCGAGAGAGTAGGGAGGGGCAGAGAGAGGGAGAGAGAGAATCCCAAGCCGGCCTTGCGTTGTCAGCACAGAGCCTGATGCAGGCTTGAACCCACGAACTGTGAGATCATGACCTGAGCCAAAGCCAAGAGTTGGACCCTTAACCGACTGAGCCACCCAGGTGCCCCGCATGCCTCTTAAATATCCTGTTCATTCCTGGATTGTTAGCCCCTATTCCAAGAAGTTTTTTACTGTAGTTTATTCGTAACGTATCAGAATGTCTGAAGCTGTGACGTTTATATAGTAGGTTGTGCGTAGTATAAAAATCAGTTTGTCTCTTAAGGAAAAAAAATACAGCATGCACCACTTGTTAGTCTCTGACATTGTCCACTGTTCCAGTGCCGATTAAGGGCAGCTTAATGTTATAAAGAAACGTACTTATGCAGTGTGTGGTTTAAGATGCTAAGTCAGATTTGTTTAGCTGAAATATGAATACGTTAAAGTGATTCTACCTTAATGAAGTTAACATGTTAAGTGAGATTTTACTGTAGTTGAAGAAGCCACTTTAAATACTCTGAGTAGTGTATTCATTTCCTAGGGCAGTTGTAATAAAATACCACAAACTGGGTGGCTGCAAACAACAGGAATTCATGCTTTCACAGATCTGGAGGCCAGAAGTTGAAGATCAAGGTGTTGGCAGGGCTGGTTCCTTCTGGAGGCTCTGAGGGGGAGTCTGTCCCCTGCCTCTCCCCTGGCTTCCCATGGCTGCGGGCAGTCCTTGCCAGTTTCTTGGGTCGTTGACTCATCCCTGTAATCTCTGCCTCTGCCTTTTTCACTTTGCCTTCCTGTGTGCGTCTCTGTGTATCCTTTTCTGTCTCTTGTAAGGATTTATGGCCCATCCTAATCCAATATGATCTCATGTTGATCCTTAACTAATTACATCTATAAAGACCTTCTTTCCAGGTAAAGCCACAGTCCGAGGTTCTGGATGAACATGAATTTCTGAGAAGATACTACTCATCCTATTGAATATGTATTTGTTGAGCACCCATGATTTGAGTATTTATAAGGCACTAAGTATGGCTTGGGGGTGGGATCTAGAAACACATGACGTAGCCTTTCTCTCCAGAGATTATGGTGCCCTGTTCCTCACCTTGGCATTGGTGATCCAGCACCTTTTAGTATTTAAGGTGAGGAAAGCACCACTGACACACTTTTCTTTGTGGTGGTCTAGCCCAAGTAGATTATTTGTAGAGTTGTGTCTGGTAGGTGTAACCACAACTGTGTAATTGGGGTGTCTGGGAGTACCCACCAACCTTGTGTCAACCCTTCAGCCAGGTGCCCTAAATTGTTAACATTCTAGCATACTTGTCTCTTTCTCCACACACACACTTACCCCCCTCTCCCCCCCGGAACCATTTGAGAATAGATTGCAGACTGTCCTTGAATACTTTATGTGTATTTTTTTTTTGTTTTGTTTTGTTTTTTTTTTTGTTTTTTGTTTTTTGTTCAGCACACTTGCTTCTTTTTTCTTTATGTGTATTTCTTAAAAACAAGGATGCCTTCCTGTGTGGTCACCATATACTGTCAGAAAATGAACATTGGTCCCCTTTACACTTTGCCACTTGTCCCAGTAGTGTCCTTTATGAGCCCAGGAGCCCAGCCAGGATTGCGTGGCACATGAATTGTCTCCTTCAAGTCTGGAACAGATCCTTAGCGTTTGTGTTTCCTGACCTTGACATTTTTGAAGAGAAGAGGCTGGTTACTTTGTAGAACATCCCGCAGCTGGGCTCATCTGGTGCCCCCCACGATTAGATTCTGCTTATATGTTTTTTTGGCAGGAGGGCTCACAGTTTTCATTTGCTGCATTTCCAGAGGTGTTAACTTTTGTCATTGCTTGAGTAGATGCCTATCAGATTTCTTCACTGCAGAATTAAAGAATGAGAATTTTGCATCTGTTATGTATTTTGTGGGGAAGTATTTTGAGATTATGTAAATATCATGTCTCTCATTAAACGTTCACCCACTAGTTTTAGCATTCTTTGGTGATTCTTAACTGAATCAATTAGCATGATGGCTGCCAAATGGTGATTTTCTGATTGCCTCATTTATTTTACACTTATTAGTTGGTCACCTACTATTTCTTTCCTCTTTCCTCCCTTCCCCCTCCCTTCTCTCCTAGCGTAGACTCGAAGGTTCCTATCTTATTCATTGGGCTATAATCCATTACTATCATTATCTACTTTGATGCTCGGATTATCCCATATTTGGCCCGTGGGAGCCATTCCGTCTGGCTCTTGTGTACTTCTGACATGTCTGCATCATTCTTTGAGTACTTGCGTACTCTTTGGCCCAGCACATACAGATTTATCTTGAACTTTCCTTGCCCCAGCCCTGGAACCAGCCATTTCTCCAGTAAGCCCCGGTTCCTTTTAGTGGAGACTGGTTTTTAGAAACCAGCATGGGAGCACTAGGTGTGTCCACTGCCACTGGGGCTACTAAGCCTCCTCAGTGGATTTCGTTAGGAAACTAAATATATGTCTATGCTCCCTTCCACCCACAATATGCACATGTGCACACATACATTTATAGTTCTCCATCCACCCACTTAGCTCTAAGAGCTATTATGTGTCCACTTACAGTTCGGATCCCCTGGTTCATGTTAGCTCTTCCCCTTTCCCTGCTTGTACCTCTCTTTCCTAGTGATAAGAGTAATAGGCAGCTTCCATCATCTGCAATATCTTCATTAATTTGATCAGCCCCCTTGTCTATGACCAGTCTTCTCACACATGGGCCATCTAGACACTTACCTGTGACCCCAGGAGTGCCTCCTCTTACCTGTGCCCCCAGCAGTGGGCAGACTCCTGTGGGCCTGTAAACACTACATGTACTTTTAAATCTATGCATTTGCCTTAAAATTAAAAGTCATCTCATCCATCCAGGGGTAGTTCTTTTATTTTTTATTTTTTAATGTTTATTTCTGAGAGAGAGACAGAGTACAGACTGGGGAAGGGCAGAGAGAGAGGGAGACACAGGATCTCAAGAAGGCTCCAGGCTCTAAGCTGTCAGCCCAGAGCCCGAACTCACAAACTACAGGATTGTGACCAGGGCCAAAGTCGAATGTTTAGCCAACTGAGCCACCCAGGCACCCCCAGGGTTAGTTCTTTATAGCAGCTGCTGCAGTGGAGCAGCATTTCCAACATGGAAGGATGCAAAGGCCTTCCTTCTCCATCCTGACTGCTAAGCCGGGCCGAAAGATGCTGGCACTGGTAGAACCAGCTGGCCCTATTGGTGTCAGGCCCAGGGTTGTGAGTGGTCTGGGGGCTAGAACAGCCTTGCTAGAGGGTCGTCCGTGGAAACACTCAGTAATGCTGGGAATGAAGCATTTCCCAATATTACTGAACTCTTGCTTGGTGTAAGATATTGCTTCAAGGTCTGTGGAAAACACAGTGGTGAATAATGACATGTGTTCCTAACTTCAAGGAATTTCCACTTCATCTAGAAAGGGCAGAAGTAGGCAACTTAGGAAGGTAGGGAGTTGGACGTGGCCGTGTTCTCTATTGTTGACCGTCTTGGTCTTCCTCGGTGGGTAGAATGAGTTGCCAGTCTAAGTGGTTCTCGACAGTGAGCCCGTGATTCTTCTCACCTCACCCATGACCTTTTGAAACTAGCAGAGTTTTGGCATGTGTTTTAAAGTTATAGCATTATTCTTAGGTAGGTTTTTAATGGATCCATTTTCATAATAAACTCCATCTTGACATTATACCACCATTTGTTGAACAAGGAGAAGTTACATAAATCACAGAAGGGAGAAGCGTGGCGAGGGGGCAGGCTGCTGTGTTTCCTAGTCAGTGTGTGTAACAAGCTGAGGATGGTTTTTCAGCATCAAAGAAGTAACTGAGATTTGAGCAATATGTAGTTGCTTTCTTCAAACTTCATTGAAATGAGACTTTATTTCAATGTTGTTAGCATTTTCTACTTTTAAAATAGCAGTGCAAACACAACTTTACAATAGTCTTTATGATTAATTAGATCTCTTTTACACCTGCCTTAAAATTTCTTTTTTAATAGATTTTTTAAAATGTTTTATTTATTTTTGAGAAAGAGAGAGATAGAGACAGCGTGAGCAGGGGAGGGTCAGAGAGAGAGGGAGACACAGAATCTGAAACAGGCTCCAGGCTCTGAGCTAGCTGTCAGCAGAGAGCCAGACGCAGGGCTCGAACCCATGAACTGTGAGATCATGACCTGAGCCGAAGTCGGACCCTTAACCGACTGAGCCACCCAGGCGCCCCTTGCCTGAAAATTTCTGATTGTTAAGTATTTCCTCTTCCTTGCAGAATGACAGGGAACAGAAACCATGAAAAGATCTCTGTCTGGTGCCCTTCCCAGCCTCAGACCTGTTTCTGTCCAAGATGAGCACACTGGAGAACTGGGCCCCCTCGTGGGGCTGAGGGGAAGATGGCATTACAAGTCCAAGCGGGCCAGCGTGGCGCCCCGGTGAGAACAGAAGTGTAGCTTGAGAGCCAGTGTCACCAAGAGGCCTCATTGCTCTTGAGTAAGAAAGGTTACAGGGATATCTGCAGTTTAAACAACAGCGCAAGTTTTCGAGGACGTGTTTCATAACCAAAACAAGGATTTTTTTTCTCTTGTATTCTTGGAATATACTCTGCAATTTTCAGAAACTGTAAGCAAGGTCTGTGGGTAACCTTGGAGCCAACTCCCATCGTACTATTCAGGAAAACGTGCTGCCTGCCGTCCTTGAACCTGCTGTGTATGCGGAGTTGGACGCAAGGAATGAAAGGTGTTGAAAATTCTGTTTACTTTTTTTTATAAAGTGTGTTGGAGGGGGTGGAACTGTTTTAGCAAAAACGGTTCAACCAAAAGCAGCCTTCTGACGACCAGCAGGCAAAGCTTTAAAGATCCATTGTGGGCTTTCCACCCGGAATGAGCACCAGTATGTGACTCTGCGTCCACAGAAAGAAGGGGCTTGGTTGCAAAGGAAGCTTCCTAGTCAATCCAATTGCACCCCCCAAAAAGAACTGAAGTTTTTTGGGGCGCATGGGTGGCTCAGTCAGTTGAGCATCTGACTCTCGATACTGGCCCAGGTCACAGTCTCATAGTTTGGTTGTGAGATTGAGCCCCTCGTGGGGCTCCATGTTGAGTGTGGATGGAGCCTGCTCAGGCGCGCGCGCTCCGTCTCTCTCTCTTTCTCTCTCTCTCTTTCTCTCTCTCTCAAAATAAATAAATAAACTTAAAAAAGAAAAGAAAAGACATACATCAATGACTAGCATAGAATTTTTGGAGAGTCTTATTTCCTTTAGGGCTCTACTAGAGAGGCACATCTACTAGATTTAAATGAAAGGTCAGAACAGCCTCAATGCTTTTCCGTGGAGTGTGACATTTAACATTGCCTTGGAAGTAGCTACCAGTCTCCTCCTTTAGAATTAATGATTCCTTATGGGTGAGTGGAAACGTTGATTTATTCACTTCTGTCATGGGATCAAAACATGCAGGCAGGACACACTTACACAAACAACAAAGTTTGCTGGCCAATATTCTTTTCTCCTTATTTACAAAGCTAGTAAGAGAACTGTAGTGTGTTCACACATGAATGTACACAAAGTATGTCAATTGATGCAAGTTTGGGAAACATGAGAAAATGCATGTGTTATTCAAGCTAAGCCCTGTCACTTACTACTTGGGTGACTGTGAACAGAGATTTCAAGCTTAGGTTCATTCTCATCATTAATATGAACTGTAAATTCATAAAGATATTCAAAGCTAGTTATTCCTTGAGATCTTTTCCCCCTTTCAGATGAATTGAGAAAATTTGGAAATGAAAATTTTTGGCTCTTTCTTAATTAAAACAGAGTTCAAACTGCTTTGAACTAGGTTCAAATTCTTACCTAGGTATCACTTTTTTTTTTTTTTTCTCAGTAGCCGCCTTATTTTGGTCTTATTTTCATATCCCCTCAAATATTGCAAAGGATCTAAAAATGGAACTGGGACTTCGTCTGAAGAGTCACTTACAACACACTTGTAAATTGTACTTAGACCCATAAGTTAAGGTTATATTAATTTCTGTGAGTTTACTTTAACAAATATTTATTACATACTTACTTCACGAAATGTAGAGCCAGCATGGTCTCAGAATTTACAGTCAGGCACGGGAGCCAGGGACCAATCACTGTAATGCTGGGAACTGGAAGTTTGGGGAAAGATTTATTATTCCGAGGGCAGCAGAAGCAGGATGGAGAGAGTTCATCTGCCTATGGAGAGTGCTGGAGTGGCCTCCAAGCGAGGTCCTGGAAAATTCGTGGGATTTATATGCAGGCTCTCAATCTGGAAACATCATTTAAATGTATGAAGGTTTGAAAGTGATACTCTGTGTCCCTTAAAATAGACGGACTTCCAAATTGGGATGTGTGAATATCCAGAGACAAAGCTGATTTACATGAAAAACAGTTGTATACCTTTGTTTTCAGGTTAAATGCAGTTTTGTTTGTTGATGGCAAACTGCTGCCATTGGTGGCTAGATTTTACACACTTTGATTCCATAGGTTTATGATGGATGAGAAGTCCAAGTCTCTGAGATATAACATATAATTATCCAGGGACCCTTTCTTGGATTCCCTTTGCCAGGTGTTGCTTAATATCTTGGACAAAAATGGCTCTATCAAATCATAGACTTTAATGTTATAAGTCCTACACTTTAGAATTAGTAAAAGCACTTTGTAGTTTAGATAATGGTAGTTATACTATCTCATTTTTTAAAAAAGGAGAAATGGAGGTCCATGGAACTGAAGTGCCCTGCCCACCTTCACAAAGATATTTAGTGACGTTGTTATTTGAACTTAATGTGCTTATTCTTGCAATGCACTGAGGAGTCTAGGCAAAGAATAAAAGATTCCAAATGAATAGAAAATAAAGGAATCTTCTTTTGATTTTTTACCATTGGTATACATCTTTTATAATTATGCTTTATGTTTACATGTAAGAAATTCTGTGATTCTCAAAGTAATCCTGTAGGGTACAGTCTTAATATTCCTAAGTCCTATTTTACAAAAGAGAGAAATGAAGCCCAGAGAAGTTAAGTAACTTGCTGAAGTCAGATAGTTGGTAAGTTACCAGACCCAAACTAGATGTGTCCAAAATAATTTGTCCAAATTGTATTGTATCCAGAAAGCCCAGTAGAAGCAGGTATTACATGAAACCACACCCTGTGCTATAGAGAAAGGCCGTGCAGCACGGGAGCATAGGTGGCTGCGAGCTCCCATCTCATCACTGGTCTGGTCCAGTTTTCCAGGTTTTTGGGGGTATGGAGAGTGGGTATTACATTATACTCTAAAAACACTGTATGTTTCTCCCCTCTCTCTCAGGTAAGTAGTATTTATAGATCCTGCTAAATAGAAAATTCAGTTCCATCAACAATTGAATGCAGGTCCTCTGGGAAATTTATCTAAATTAAATCCTAACAGAATCAGACAGATTAAGGTGCTGGGGTAAAAATGGGTTTGGGGGAGGGGTGCCTAGGTGCCTCAGTTGGTGAAGCATCCAACTCTTGATTTTGCTTAGGTTGTGATCTAATGGTTTGTGAGTTTGAGTGCCACATCCTGCTCAATGCTGACAGTATGGAGCCTGCTTGGGATTCTCTCTCTCATTCTCTCTCTGTCCCTCCCCCACTTGTGTTCTCTTTCTCTCAAAATAAATAAAGAAACATTTTTTAAAAATGGGATTGGGAGAAAGAAATAGGCAAAGTATGCCAAGAATTCAGTTCATAAAATAAAAGAAGGGGGAAGAGTCATAATTTTTTCTTTTAAAAAATGAATTCTGTTAAATAAAAACAGAAACTTTTTGTTTAGATTAATGAAGCATCCACTTTTTTCTTCACATATCACTTTCTTGTTTTGGTACCAACTTGCCCAGTAGCAAAATGATAGTATGCACAGATGGAATTTGCTACTGCTCTGTCATTTCAGAGTCGTACACTGTTGCAGTCAAATGCTCCTTGAGTTTGACAATAAATCTGAAAATTTAGAAGAGTCTAGTGTTTTAGAAGGAAAAAATACACTTGATCTTAGCCAAAAGGCTGAGAAGCAATACAAGGAAATAATAAAGGTAGAAACAGAGAATTATGAGTGGGGGCCAGTTCTCTTACTGAGAGTGAGTCCTACCCAAAGTTAACTTTGTCTTAACAACTTCCTGATCTATAGGAGGTCTTAGAACACTGCTGGTCTTTAATGCTTCATATATGATTTTCCTCTCTCGGCTTTGCTTTTCTGCCTTTATCTTGTGTGATCTTTAACATCCTGAAGTTTTGGATGGATATTTACCTCCAGCTTCAAGCCGGAACCCTGTGGCTCAGCACTGCCCCTGGTCTTGCATGCTTCCATTGCCATTTGGAGACAGAATCACTTCACCTGTCTCACCGGAAGATGGGTGACGTCATGGACACGTAGAGTGCTGCACAAGTACAGTGATCAAAGACAATTCAGTCAACAGGTGAAATGACTTGTAATGGTTTATTTAACTTGGAATCAATATCTTATACTTAGTAGACACTCCTTAAATGTTTGTTTAATTAAGTCATTTTAATGAGCAATTCCT
The DNA here is from genome assembly GCF_008692635.1 of Crocuta crocuta. Taxonomy (NCBI): domain Eukaryota; kingdom Metazoa; phylum Chordata; class Mammalia; order Carnivora; family Hyaenidae; genus Crocuta; species Crocuta crocuta. Next base: position 1,249,335 of record NW_027529647.1, read on the forward strand.
GTTTAAATAAGGAAGAAACCAGGAGATATGCGAGTGCTCAGCACCTTTGCTAAATGTTAGTAGTGATACCCAGTGTGAAGAAGAGTCCCAGACAGTATTACTTTGTAACTTCCTTGCTCCTACAGAAGCGTTCTTGATGAAATAAAAATGCAAAAAGAGAGGAAAAATACCCTTATCAGCAATACAAAAACCATTGTAGTTTGAGTTCATTGTATAGCTTGGTGTCTTTAAAACCAAGATTCTTGTTGACACTTTCAGATTCAGGAGCTCTGACTGTCTGTCTAATAGTAAAATGCTGCATTCACAGAAAAGTTTAGACTAGATTAGAAGCCATAAATAAAAGGGTTATTTGTGTGAAAGGACATGGTGCAGTCAGTTTTCTTTCTTTTAGTTAAGATAGAATTTCCATTTTCAAGTGTGAAGTCCTGTGCTCAAAGCAATGCTTAAGTGTAATTGGAACACTTAAACAGACAAGAATTGGAGCATTAGTGGGACCCCTCAAAAGGCAAGCAGGGAGACTCCAGCAAGGCTGTGGCAGTGTGACAGCTCGTGGGGTGCTTGGCAGATAGTGCTGTCAGTGTGTGGGAGGAGGTGAAGGTAACGGGTGTGGGAGCTACCTGGGGCCAGGTCACAAACAGCTTTGGACAACGTTGGCATTTATACTTTATCCTGTTGTCAGTAATTTGTAATAGCACCTGCTTCAGAGGAGGGTTCAGTGCCGTGACCTCGCATGTCATGTGCTCAGCACAGTGTTGGACACACAATAAGTGTTCTTTAAATGTTGGTTACAGTAGTTGTTGCTATTACTATTTTTATAAGAGGCTACTTCTCTGGGGGTTTAGAGCAAGGTCCGTTGGGTGGCAGTATGGGCAATGAGCTGGAAGAGGGGAAACTGGAAGACAGTGCACCGGTCAGGAAGTTGTTGGTTGGTATGTGAAGGCCAGGCAGTGGGCATGGAGAGGAGGTGATGGGCTCTGCAGGCAGACTGGGTAGGGCTTGATGGGAAGGTAGAGGACAGAGGACAAGGTTACATAGACCCGGCTTGTTGGGATGACTGGGGAATGACAGCCCCTAGGGAAAGAGGAGACGGGTTTGTGGGGATAGGACCCAGTTGTTCTGTTCATCCCTTCCCACACGGCGATGTGCAGATTACATGCTGTAAAGCTGGTACAGTTACAGCGCACAAGACTTGGGAGAGAGTGTGGCAGATTGGTGAGATCTTAAAGAAGCTGGAGATGACCAGACTGTGTGTCTGGTGAAGACAGGTTGGCCTGGGGTCCCTTGGAATGTTTAAGGCCATGTCCCAGGAATTAGGAGACCTGGGGATACAGTGATGAAATGAAGTCAGAGGAGAGCCAAAAGACGGGAGTGTCTCCTGGAGAAGGAAGGGGGCGTGAGGGTTCCTTGCGACAGGGCAGCTGCTCAGTGTTCCTTTCTTTCCCCGTGTGTGTGTGACTGGCCTGGCACACACACAGGCTTGCAGGGTGACTGGAGAATGTGTGCACAAGTGTTGTGTGGATTTGTAACGCATGAGTGTGGCTACCTTTTGACTGAGTGTACATAATCACTGCATGTCCGTTACACCCGTGTCAACATACTTATCAATTTCAGAACAATTACTAATATATGATATTTAATACTGTATGGTAAGCAATTATTTAAAGATCTAACAACCTCTTCTGCGTTTTTTTTCCCCCAGTTCTATAATGTTTAATTGAAACATACACACTTAAGCTGGCAGAATTCCAACATTCGTTCCCTGGAGTCAGAGCTGTTACGGTGTGAAAGGCCAAGTGGAAGCCTTGAGAACTGCTCTACCCATGAAAATAGTGTGCCAGAAGCAGCATCGTGTTCCTGGCAGGGTGGCAGAGATTAGTGCTACCATTGGGACTCGAAAGATGTGAGGCTGACGATTCTTCCCACATCTCCGGCCCACCCTCATGGCTGGTGCCATTGGATAGTGGTAGTGGATGATCATGAACTTATCCACATGGTGGCTCTGGTTGCACCTGCAGTGCCAGATGTGGTTTTGTTGCTGTAACAGGTCGACATAGTTCTGGCGGATGGTGTGCTGGTGAAAGCTTTTCTCTTCTGTGCCTGGCAGGGTCAGCCGTGCTCCTTCACACTTACCCCTCAGAGTTCTAGCTCTTCATTCTGGAGGATAAAGATCGAAGGGGTGGGGGGTACATCCTCTAGAAGAGATGTGAACTATAAAGGGAATTGGGAGCCTCTTTTGGAGAGAAGTTTACTGTGTTTTTGGCTGTGAGAGGGATAGTTATGTTATATTAGGCAGAAGCCTGATTTTGGTTGACGTGATGGTTAAAAGAGGTGTATATATGGATATGGATACCAAGTTGGTAAGGGGTGGACTGCAGTGTAGCTTGGGCCTCAGGAGATAGTTTTCACAAGATCTGGAAGCAGACACATCTGCTCACACTCAAAAAGTCCGCACAGAGGCAGTGGGAACTACTGTGACTCAAGCACGTCGGCTCTCCTCCTTGGCATGGGGCAGGTGTGAGGCCTACAGCTCTTCCAGCACCCACTAGCCTTTGTTTATTTCTCCCATCCGTGTATGTGATGAACAGCTTTCTTGTGTGTTTTCATCCAAGAAGATTGACCAATCGACAATATGATCTTCTGGCCAGAATCAGAGACATGCACTATTTAGTTTATAGAGCAGCACAGCACAAATGCACTGCAAACACTTACTGAGTGCGTACTAAGGGCCGGGCACTGTTCCAGGCATTTTTCGTATATTATTTACTTCCCCCACCAGCACGTGAGCTGGGAACTTCTATTGCCCCAGCTTTACAAATGAGTAAATGTGGGCACTGGGAGGGTTAAATAGTAGCTAGTTCTAAGGTGGTAAACTTGGTGCTGAAAGCCAGACAGCTTGAGACCAGAGTCTGTTCTTCAATTCCAGGGCCATGCTTCTCTCTGGAGCCCTCTTCTTTTAAGTTGCCTTTGATGCTTTCAATCGTGTTCTCTGGGTGTGGTGTGGAGCCTGCTCATTTCCCTCATTTATTTCAATTCTGGCTTTGAAGAAACACTGATACAATGCTTAATGTGCCAGCACCTTCTGAACACTTACCAGGAAATCCTCATAACAACCTTGTAAGGTAGATGATGTATCATACCCTCTCAGATTAAGAACCTGAGGCCCAAAGAGGGTGAGGGAATCTGCATGAGCTACATGGGCTCCATGTAGCAGGATTGGGGTCTGAATGCAGGCAGGGCAGTTCTGGAGTCCACGAACTGAAATATAGCACATACACGTATCAGCTTTCAAGAATGACCTCAACGAGAGGGGTGCTTAGGTGGCTTAGTCGGCTGAGTGTCTGACTTTGGCTCAGATCATGATCTCACAGTTCATGTGTTTGAGCCCTGCATCAAGCTCTCTGCTGTCAGCACAGAGCCTGCTTTGGATTCTTTGTCTTCCTCTCTGTCTACCCCTCCCTTGCTTGTGCTCTCTCTCCTTTAAAATGAATAAATAAACTTAAAAAAATTCTTAAAAAAAAAAAAAAAGAATGACCTCAATGAGAGACTGTCAAGGGTCTCTCCATCCTGTCTATGGAGAGAATTTGTCCTCAACATGGGATCTTGCATATTTAGTCCTGCAGAAAATGAGTCCACTGACCAGTGCGTTTGGAACTAAATTCCAAGCAGCTGTAAACAATAAATATTTTGTTTCTGTTATCTTTGTAGCAATAGCAGGAGAAAGGAATTAAGGACCAAAACTCTGGGAGTTTTAAATATTTTTCGGTAAGTGTTTATATGTGATTTATGGGAAAATAACTTCCCGGAAAACAACTTTGTTTCACAAAAAAATGACCATCTTACAACACCTTTAATAAATCAATCTGCAGTAGAAGTTAGGTGTGTTTTCATAGCAACCAAACTGTGAGAACATTTGGCAGCTAAGATACAGCTGCGCTGTTATGATTGTGTAACTCCGCCAGAAGCTACACCGCGTGGCTGGCAAAACCCATGGCAGCTTGGAGCTGCGTGGCTGGGGCGCCCTCGCCTTCGTATCTGACCGTGACTGCTCCTCACACCACATACACAGCTCTGTCTTGCTCAGTGTCGTCTTTAGGAAACCACCATTTTATAAATATAGTGAAATATGAGCGAATGCAGAAGACCGCATAATACTAATGTACAGGCTGATTGTTATAAAGTGAACACCCTGATGTCTGCTAGCCAGGCTGAAGAAGAGGACACTGCCAGCCACCCAGACGTCCCCTCCCGTCCCCTCCTTGCTGAAGGCAACCTCTTCCTCTCTTCTTTATGGTTTTCTTACCCAAGTGTGTATCCTTAAATACTTGTCATAGGTTATTTGGTTTTGCCAGATTTGGGGCTTGCTTTTGCTTCCTTCTGCACTTTGTTTTGAAGAATTTCAAACTTGTAGAAAAGTTGTTTGGTATGATGAACACTAATATACCCTTCACCTAGTTCACCAGTTGTTAGCATTTTGCCAAATTTGCTTTCATTCCTCTCTCTAAATGTACACACATATATATATTTGTATGTATACACATATATACCTATGTATGTATATCTTTTATATATGCATGCATGTATATGCATGTCCTGTGTGTGTGTGTGTGTGTGTGTGTGTGTCCTGTCTCTTTACTGAGCCATTAGAAAGTTGCAGGCATCTGGGGCACCTGGGTGGTTCAGTTAGTTGGGCGTCCGACTTCAGCTCAGATCATGATCTTGCCATTTGTGAGTTTGAGCCCTGCTTTGGACTCTGTGCTGACTGCTCAGAGCCTGGAGCCTGATTTGAATTCTGTGTCTCCCTCTCTCTCTCTGCCCCTTACACACACACACACACACATTCTCTCTCTCTCTCTCTCTCTCTCTCTCTGTCTCTCTCTCCAGGCAATAAACATAAAATAAATGTTAAGAAAGTTGCAAGCATCATGGCCCTGCACCCTTAAATTCTTGAGCATGTATCTCCTCAGAACAAGGATATTCTCCTTTGTAGACAAAATAAATGATCACACTCAAGAAATTTTATGTTAACAAAATATTCTTATCAGATATACAGTTAATGTTCAAACATCCACGGTTGTCCAGTAGTATCTTTAGAACTTTTCTATTTTCTTTTATAAATTTTTAACTTTTTTTGATGTTTATGTATTCTTGAGAGATAGAGACAGAGACAGAGCAGGAGCAAGGGAGGGGCAGAGTGAGAGAGGGACACAGAATCTGAAGCAGGCTCCAGGCTCTGAGCTGTCAGCACAGAGCCAAGTGTGGGGCTCGAATTCACGGACTGCAAGATCATGACCTGAGCTGAAATCAGGTAACCAACTGAACCACCCAGGCGCTACTAGAACTTTTCTTATGTTCATCCAGGATCCAGTCAGGGATCATTTGTTGCATTTAGTTATTACACATCTGTGTGGTCTTCTTTGATCTACTCCCAGCCCTTTTTGTCCTTAATGATATTGGTTTTTTTTTTTTTAAGCTTATTTATTTTGAGGGAGAGAGACAACATGAGTAGGGGAGGGGCACAGAGCACGAGAGAGAATTCCAAGTAGGGCTCCACACTGTCAGTACAGAGCCCAAGGTGGGGCTCGAACCCACGGAGCCGTGAGATAATGACCTGAGCTGAAAGCAAGAGTCGGACAGTAAACCAACTAGGCCACCCAGGCACCCCGATGATATCGGTGTTTTTGAAGAGTTTAGAAGTCTGCCTTTTAACATAAATTTTTGCATTGAAGTATGATATGCACAAATAAAGCTGCATGAGTTACAAGTGTACATTTGAAGAATTATCACAAAATGAACACATCCATATAAGCAGCACCCGTATGAAATAGCGAGCATCTCAGAAGCCCCTCTCATTGCACTTCCTGATCCTGCATGTCACTATATTCTGACTTATAGCTCCATAAATGAGTTTTTCCAATGTTTAGATTTCATATAAATGGAATCTGAGACATAATCTTCTTCTGGGGCTGCTCTTGTTACTCACTGTTAAGCTTGTGGGATTACTCCCTATTGCTCACAGTTTTAGCTGGTTCCTTTTCATTGTTGTATATTCCCTGTGTCACTGTATTTGGGGTTGGCTATCCCTCCTCCCACTGACAGATATGCAGCTTGTCCATCTTGGCTTCTATGAATTCCTACACAGATGTACGTCCTGTATCCTGGTGCGCACTCGCGTGGGTTTCTGTTGGGCAACTTAATGTCTGGCCATGGAATTGTTGGGTCACAGAGTATGAATATCTTGAACTCTCACAGATAACAGCAAACTGCTTTATAAGTTCTGATAGCAATTCCTCCTTCCGCCAGCAGCGTAGGACACTTCTTGTCGTCCCTCATCCTTTCCAGCACCTATCTGGTTTTAGCCACTTAGGTGGGTATGTGATTTCTTTTACTAGCTTTAGTTTTTGATTCCCTGATTTTTTATTTTTTATTTACATTTCCCTGGTTGAGTCCCTTTCTTTTTTTTTTTTTTAATTTTTTTTTTAATGTTTTACTTATTTCTAAGAGAGAGAGAGCATGAGCAGGGGAGGGTCAGAGAGAGAGGGGGGCACAGAATCTGAAACAGGCTCCAGGCTCTGAGCTGGCTGTCAGAGCCCGACGCGGGGCTCGAACCCACGAACTGTGAGATCATGACCTGAGCTGAAGTTGGACGCTCAACCGACTGAGCCACCCAGGCGCCCCTGGTTGAGTCCCTTTCATGTTTTGTCTTCTTTCTTTCTTTTTAAAAAAAAAGTGTACTTATTTTGAGAGAGAAAGAATGTGGGTGTGAGTGGGGGAGAGGCAGAGAAAGAAGAGAGAGAATTTCAAGCAGGCTCTGTGGTGTCAGCGTAGAGCCCCATGTGAGGCTCAATGTCATGAACTCGGAGATCATAATCTGCGTTGAAATCAAGAGCCGGGCACTCAACGGACTGAGCCACCCAGGTGCCTTTGTGTTTCATTTTCCTATTGAGTGTCAGGAGTTCTCTGTATTTAGGGTGCCAGCTCCCTCCCAGTTATGTGTGAGGCAAATAACTCCTCCTACCCTGGCCTTGCCTTTTTAGTATGAAACTGCCATTTTCATAGATCAGAATGGTCAGATATTGGCAATTTTATATGGTTTTACCTAGTATGAAGCTCACTAGTCTTTGCCTTTGTTAAGTTAATGCTTTTTGTGTCTTATTTGGGAAATCTTCTATCTCTGAAGTCATGAAATTGTTCTTCTGTATTATTTTCTAAGTACTTTATTGTTTATCATTTCAGATTTGTGTCTATAATCCATGTAGAATTAATTTCTTTGTGTAGTCTGTGAGGTCAGGTCAAGTTTTCATTAAAAATATGCATATGTAATTGAGCAATTTTTAGTTTTATTATATAACTTACATATCATAAAATAATCTCTTAAAAGTGTATAGCTTACTCTCACTTACTTTTAGAAAATTTACAGAATTGTGTAAGTGTCACCATGATCTGGTTTTAGAACATTTCCATCACCTACAGTCTCACGGTGCTCTCTTGCAGGTGGTACCTGCTTCCAGAACGAGCAACCGAGAATCTACTTTCTGTCCTTATAGACTTGCCTTTTCTAGACATTTCACATCATTAAAATTATGGAGTATGTGGTTTTTTTGCATCTGGCTTTTTTCATTTAGCATATTGTTTGAGGTTCATCTGTACTATAGCTGGATCAGTATTCAGTTCCTTTTTACTGGTGAGTCAAATGTCATTGAATGGATATACCATTGCCTGTCCATTCCCCAGCTGTCCACATCTTGCCTCTCATAAGTAAGGCTGCTCTAGACATTTGTGTGCAAGTCTTAGTGTGGGTAGATGTCTTAATTTCTCATGAGTAGAGACTCGGATTAGAATTGCAAGGTTCTCCAGTGCTTCCTTTTTATATAATTTTATTTTTTAAATTGTCATTGTGCACTGATTGACTTTCTTCTTTTGGTGTACAGTTCTGTGAATTTTAACACATGTATAGATTTTGTAGCCACTGGTACAATTAGGACATAGTCCTACCCGTAGTCTTTGCCTTGAATTGACCCTTCAGAGACCTACCTCCAACCTTCTCTCTCCTTTCAGCAACAGCTAATTTGTTATCTGTCCGTAGTTTTGCCTTTGGGAGCATGTTGTTAAAATGGAACCACAGGGTCACCTGGGTGGCTCAGTTGGTTAATTATAAGCATCCAGCTTTGGCTGAGGGCATGATCTCACAGTTCATGAATTCGAGCCCCTCATCCAGCTCTGTGCTGACAGCTCGGAGTCTGTAGCCTACTTCCAATTCTGTGTCACCCTCTCTCTGCCCCTCTCCTGCTCACTCCCTGTCTCTTTCTCTCAAAAATAAATAAGCATTAAAAAACCTGAAACCATAGAGCATATAAACTGTTAAGAGTGGTTTCCTTCACTGAACTAATTGGAAGATTGAGATTATTGCATGTGTCTGTAGTCCGTTCCGTGCAGTGCTGACTGGCATTCCGCCCTGTGGATGCCCCCACTAAAGGACATTCAGCCTGTTTCCAGGCTTTGGCAGTTATGAAGACAGTTCCTGTAAAAATTTGTGCAAAACATTTCATATGAACAAAACGTTTCATTTTTCTAGGGTAAATATCTAGGCTTGGAGTTGCTGGGGCATTTTATCAGTGTACGTTTAGCTTTCTGAGTAACTGCTGCAGATGTGTGCAGAGCGGCTGTACTTATTTTCTACTGGCAGCAGCGTGTGGGCATTCCTCTGTTCCTCGTCCTCATCAGTGCTTGGTGTCATCAGGACTTTCCATTTTAGCCATAATAACAGATGTATGGCGATATTTCCTATTTTTAATGCACGTTTCCTAAATGGCTAGTGATGTTAATATTTTTTCATGTGCATACTTACCAGCCCAGGGCCTTGGGGGTGGCTGTAAAGGAAGCAACAGACATCCACCCTGAACTGAGCACTATTTTTGAAAAGGCCGTCCTTTTCCCATGCTCCGTAGTGTCGCTTTCATCATAAATTATGTCCATATGTGTGAGAATTTGTTTCTCAGCTTTTTGCTGCTCCATCCGTTTGCCTGCCCCTCTGTTAGTATCCACTGCCCTAAGCCCTGTAGCTCCGTGATGCTTGAAGTCTGCAGGACCACGCTCCCCCTTGGTTTTCTTCAAGCCCTATCATGAAGATGCAGTCGTGCGGTACCGTGATGTTCTCAAGGTTCATTCACGTTGTAGCATCAGTCAAAACCTCAGTCCTTTTTGTGGCTGAACACTGTTTCGTTGTATGGGTACAGCATTCGCTGGGTAGAACTCTGGGTGGTTTTCACGTTCTGGCACGTTGGAATAATGCCACTGTACACACTCACGTACGGGTTTTTGTGGGGACCTATGTTTTCGTTTCTCTTGGGCTTGTACCGAAGAGGAGAATTGCTGGTAACACATAGGGAAACTCTGCTTAGCATTTAAAAAAAATGTTTTAGAGAGAGAGCGAGCACGAGCTGGGGAGAGAGGCAGAGGGAAAGAGAGAGAATCTGAAGCAGACTCCATGCTCAGCACGGAGCCCGGCACAGGGGCTCAATCCCATTGCCCTGGGATCAGGGCAGTGTGACCTGAGCTGAAACCAAGACTCAGATGCTCAGCCAACGGAGCCCCCAGGGCGCCGCTATGTGGAGCATTTTGAAGAGTTGCCAGAGTTTGTCCGACAGCAGCTGTACCATGTTACCCTCCCACCAGTGGTAGATGAAGATGGCAGTTTCTCTTCGTCCTCACCAACACTTGCTTTTGTCTGTCTTAATTGTGGCCATCCTCATGGATGTGGTTTTGATTTGTGTTTCCCTAATGGCTAACGATGTTGGGCATTTTTTCATGTGCTTATTGGCCATTTGTGTATTTTCTTTGGAGAAATGTCTATTTGGATTCTTTACCTTTTTAAAAAATGGGACGTCCTTTTATTGTTGCAAGAGTTCTTGATGCACTCCACCTTCAGGTGTCCCCGCAGTCACAGCGCCCTGTGCTCCTGTCTCCTCGGGCTCTACTTTCACAACAGGCTTTAATTTGTGAGTTGATTTCTTGGTGCATCAACTCATTCATACATTCATTCATATACTCATTCATACCTTCATATATTTACTCAACAGATGTTTAAGCATCTTAGTTGTGTCTTTGCTGTTGCTTTGCCTTCTCAGTGCTGTTCTGGAAGAACTAGTTCCCACTGTCATTTGGCTGGTAGCACTGTCATCTTGAAGGGTCTAGATAATTACCCACAAGAGCATCTGTGCCTCTCTCAACCACACATCACCTGATGTGACATCCTTTCAGCCACAGCTATATACCTCATGTCCTACTCTCCTTTCCTCATTCCCACCAAATCACAGGTACCAAAACCCTCCTTGAAAATCTACCAATAGTGTGTTTTTTTCTTCTTTCTAGAAGCTTGCTTCCTTCTGGTAATGCCGTGTCTTTTAACTTGAGTTATGGGTTCTATCTTCTCTCCCCCTTTCAGCACCTTTGCACTTTAGCTGCCTTCCTTTTCCCACATCTGTAATCTCTCTGCTGGACTGTTCTGTCAGCCCCCAGCAGTCTCTAACACATTCGCCCTGCACAGATGCTCCCAGGATGCCCCGTCACCCGCTTCTCTGCCGTCCTTCATGGCGGCGCTACGCTAAGGGATCGAGCACGTGGCCTTCTCCACTTCTCATGTCACTACCGCCCTGCTTTGCCCCAGGCCTGGCCTGTGATCTCCATCACTCAGCTGTGTCTCTCCATGCCACGCTGTCAGCAGTCTTCCTCCTGCCAAGCACAGGATCATTTTTCTATACGTCATACGTGGCCCATTCCTTCTCCCCAAGACACTCTCTTCTCTGGCTTTCTTAGGTCATGTTTGTCTTACCACCTTCTGACCCCTCTTGTCCCCCTACCGACTTTATTGCTGGATCCCCCACCCTGCACCATCTCTCTACGTTGAAGGTCCCAGACTTGCTTCTTGGCCCTTTGTTTCTTCTCATCCTCTCCAAAGTGGTAGTAGAGACATCTCCTCTCTCGCCCAGATCTTTCCTCTGATTGGGATGCTGTGGCTGCCCCCTTGACATCTTCATTTGGTGGTTTCATAGGCATCTCATCATAGGGGTCTAAAACTGAGCCTCTGAACTTGTCCCTAAAACCTTTACCTGCCTCAGTATTTTTTAAAAAATTTTTTGTTTATTTTTGAGAGAGACAGAGCGTGAGCTGGGAAGGACCAGAGAGAGACACACACACAGAATCTGAAGCAGGCTCCAAGCTCTGAGCTGTCAGCACAGAGCCCAACATGGGGCTTGAACTCATGAACCTCGTGACCTGGACCGAAGTCGGATGCTCAGCTGACTGAGCCACCCACGTCCCCCTACCTGTGTCAGTCTTGACTCACCCCTGTAAATATATTTTCCTTCATTTACTCTGGGCAGAACCCAGGGAGTCATCCTTGTTCCCTTCCTTCACCCCCTGCTTCTGAAGTCTTTTGGAGCAGACTTACCTGTTCTGCCTGATCTTGTACTGAGTCTGTCTGCTTCCATCCTGCTGTCCTCGAGGCCAGGTCCCACTAACCCTTTGCCTGGGCCACATCAGCAACCTGGGAATGAGATCCTGCTACTACTGTTTCAAAAAAAATTTTTTTTTCCTGCCACTGCTCTTGATACCTCCCAAGCCATTTATTTATCGACTATCACAGAGTGGTCTTTTTAAAAAAAAGCAGGCCAATGGATGGACCTTGAGGGTGTTATGCTGAGTGAAATAAGTCAGGCAGAGAAGGACAAATATCATATGTTTGCACGTACAGGAGGATTAGGAGGAACTTAACTGAGGAACAAGGGGGAGAAGAAGGGGGGAAATGGTGGGGGAAAGGGAGAGAGGCAAACCATGAGAGACTCTTGAATGATGACAAAAAATGAGGACTGATGGATGGGGGGGCGGGGGGATGGGCATGGAGGAGGGCACTTGTGGGGATGAGCACTGGGTGTTATGTGGAAACTAATTTGACAATAAACTATTTGCAAAAAAACAAACAAACAAACAAAAGCAGGCCAGTCTTATGGGATCCTGGAACAGAAATCAAACCAAAAATTGTTCAAATTTGAGTAAAGTCTGTAGTGTAGTTACTAATAATATTGTACTGATGTTAATTTCCTATTCTTGATTACTGTTCTATGCTTGACGTAGAACAATAAGATGTTAAGATTAGGGCAGGTGGAGTGAAGAATGTGAGGGAACTCCTTGTACTATATTTGCAACTTTTATGTATGTATACGTTAGTTCAAATTACAAAATTTTAAAAATAATTTTTTTTTAATGTTTGTTTATTTTTGAGAGAGAGACTGACAGTGCAAGTGGGAAGGGATATATAGAGGGAGACATAGAATCTGAAGCAGGCTCCAGGCTCTGAGATATCAGCACAGAGCCCAATGTGGCACTTGAACCCAAGAACTGTGAGATCATGACCTGAGCCGAAGTCGGGTGCTTAATTGACTGAGGCACCCAAGTTCCCCGAAATTACAAAGTTTTTGAAAATTAAAATGCAAAAATAAAAAAGAAAGAAAATCGGATTGTGCCTCTGTGAGCTCATAAATGTGCTGAAGCCTTCCACAGTCCTAGCACCTGACTCAGAAGGTTCTCAGTGGCTCCAGGGCCCTGCCTGCACCTCCAGCTTCCTGGCTGTGGCCTTCTTTCAGCCAGGAGAAGATATGGTGATCTTTTCCATACCCGTTGCCCCTGGAGCATGGCCTCCCCCCAGCCCACACCATAACCGGCTCCTTCTCATCACTGATGTCTCCACTCCCCTGCCTTGTCTTCATGGAAATTTCTCTGCCTCCTGTATCCAGAATACCCCTCCTGTTCACTTGCTGCTCTCAGTGGCAGGAACCCTTCGTTTGTATCACGTCCTTATTCACAGCTGATGATTTGAGCACCCATTCACCCTTCCCACTGCTGGCTCTTGGCATCAGGGTTGATGTATACCAGGCTCTCACTTTTACCATTACTGTCTAGGCTGGCTTGTGAATGGGTAGAATCAATAGACAATAACTTCCTGTTCCTCATTGTGTAAGGAAAGTTACTGTATAATTCAACCTCCAGATAAGTTACAGGACTTTCAGAATTTTATTCTACCCTTCCTTGATGTTCACACTGTTTGCAAATGAACCACTGCTTTACAGAAGTGATTCAGTTCTTCATGGACCTGAATGCCCTTTGTTAGGCACTGTCAGTGCTAAGATCAGTAAGACATATAGTCAAATGTAAGATATTGTTAGCACTTGTAATAGGACTGTCCTCATTCTTGGCAGATCTCAGGAGTACTTTATTTGTTGAAAGAATGAGTAGGATAAGTTAAGAAGTAGTCTCCTTTTTAAATTAAGGCGATACACTCACACATACTCATGCATTATATATACAATCATGTAACAGATACATGCATACAGCATTGTGAAATTTTTAGCCTTCAAGCTGGTTCTCTCTTGGCAGGGGAAGTTTGGGAAGAGAGCCACGGGGTGGGGGCTCTGCCGCTGCCCTGCCTTTGCCAGGCTCCCGCTGCCGCCTCCTTGGGTGGCTTGAGGCAAGGCTGCACAGCGAGATATTTGGGAAGTTGTTAGAGGTGTTTTTTTAATGGTCTCTGTGATTAAGGGTTATATATTGTCCATGAATTTAATTTCATTCAGGATGGTAAAGAGGACATTATAAATTAAGTATGTAATAAAAATGTAATAAAAAGGGGGCACCTGAGTGGCTCAGTCGGTTGAGCATCTGACTTCAGCTCAGGTCATGATCTCACAGTTCGTGGGTTCGAGCCCTGCATGGGGCTCTGTGCTGACAGCTCAGAGCCTGGAGCCTGTTTCGGATTCTTTGTCTCCCTCTCTCTCTGACTCTCCCTTGCTCACGCTGTCTCTCTCAGAAATAAATAAAACATTAAAAATTTTTTAAAAATGTAATAAAAAGGAGCCATGGGGTCTGATCGAGTTGAGAACCTGTGGTTTTCAGAACATATTATTATGAGCCCTCAAGGAACTTGGAATCTTTAGAAGAACGCAATAGGAACATCGTGATTTGTGACGATCCTGGGTGAAGCACATTTGTGCTGGAGCCTGCCACTTTGGCGGGAGGCACCATCGTGTGATATAAGAATTTCTGGGATAGGGGCGCCTGGGTGGCTCAGTCGGTTAAGCATCTGACTTCGGTTCAGGTCATGATCTCGTGGTTCGTGGATTTGAGCCCTGTGTCGGGCTCTGTGCTGACAGCTAGCTCAGAGCCTGGAGCCTGTTTCAGATTCTGGGTCTCCCTCTCTCTCTGACCCTCCCCTGCTCATGCTGTCGCTCTCTCTCTCAGAAATAAATAAAAAACATTAAAAAAAAATTTCTGGGATATGACTGGACACTAGATGTTGTCACCTGTGTGCAGGTCAGGAAGGCATAATATGCAAATCAGTCACGTGACACCATGGCTGTGGAAGCAGAGGGCGGGAGTCCCTGGTCTCAGCTTCTGTGATTTCGTGATGCTCACAAGACCCTTGATCACGCCTGACTGCTTGGCAGGGGCTCACGCGGTGCATTGGCTGGAAGGAGAGGAGTCTGGAGGCACTGGGATCCTGCAGAGGCAGAAAGAAAGGGGAGGTCGGCCAAGGTGGCCAGAGTTTGTTTACCTGCTTTACTGATTTGCCTGGGGCTGAAGCCTCAGCAGAAGGGTCAGTGACTCCTGAAACCTTGTCCTGGCCTGGCTCAGCAGTGCATGCCAAGTCCTGTTAGCACTGTGGCCGCGTGCCTAGTTAAACAGTCAAGCCCCGTGCAGTCAGAGAGAACCCCCACGAAACGGCAATTTGTTCAGTGGTGTGTTTTACTTACTACATGTGTTGCTTTTAATAGGTGTGAAAGATCAGAGAGGTCCTGTGTTCATTTTACAGACTGCTTTTAGGAATCATGTAGTAAAAGGTAAAGTGTGTAAAATGTGGAAAATATGGCATGTCTTATAAATATTCATGTGAAAAACATTTTTAAGAAATAATATATGTCAAGGAAGGTTGAGCTATGTAAGACGGGTCTGAATTAGATATTTGAGCCAACTTTTCAATCCATTTTTTCTTCTTTGGAATATATTCAGGGCTTGTAAGTCTCCTCTTTTCCTAGAGATGGTGCTGCCATTTTGTTTGATAGAGTATCCATTCCTATCCCATTTCCAATTGGCTCCCCTGCTATTAGTGTACAGGGTAATTTCTCCCTTGTATTTCCTGCTAAATGTCATCTGTAACAGATAAAAGTTAATACTTAACTGGTTTCACATGTAGTTGTCCTATTTACTCCACCCATTTTTCTTTAAATAGTTCTTATACCTCTTTTCTATTTAATAAAGTTAAGAAAGAGCTTCCTGTTGCCAGTTGTTTTCTTGGCTCTAGTAAGGAAGGATCTAGATCTTCACTGTTCAATACAGTAACAGCTGGCCACGTGTAGCTCTTGAAAATTTAAGTTACAGTGGAAAAAAAATTAGAAATTGATCTCTCCAACTCACACTGGCCACATTTTGAGTGCTCAGTAGCCACTTGTGGCTGGTGACTCCCCCATGACAGCCATAGAACATTTCCGTCATTGTGGACTGTTCTTTTGGACAGCTGCATCTAGATCCCTGTAATACACTCCAGCAACCCACTTCCTGTAGTATCTCATCACTTACAGTTGCTTTCGGGGCTTTGATGCAAGCCTCTTGGTTTTCAGGAACGATCTGGAACTTTCTCCTCCGGTTCCACCTCTCATACCTCTCTAAGCCCAGCTGTGCACAGCCAAAATATTGGGCTGAGCCGCATTGCCGAGCCCGTAACCTGACTGGGCCTCTGTCTGCCCCGAACTTGGCTGTGAGTCAGCCTGGTCCTGGTCTCTTCCCTGGGGCCCACTGTCCCTTTCTTGATTGGGATAAGTGGCAGGCATATCGGCCTAGATCTGCAGTGGTCATGAGGACTTTCTTGACCAGGGACAATGGAGTTGTTAACTCTTGGCCTCGTTAACTTGCAGTTTGAAGAGCTCTGTACTCCTTTTATTTCATTTCTCTCTTTTGTTTTTTTCCATTTCAGTGCGATGTTTTAGAGCCTGGCCCTGCCTCCTCCCCTGAGCTTGATTTTGTGGACTTGTTTCCAGCAACTTTTCTCTTGCCCTTTATCTCCTCCCCTGATTTTTTTTAAAACTGTTCCCCACAAGTTCCACTTATATTAAATTTATATTTATGATATAGTCCTTGATCAGTGGTATTTTTGTGTTATGTGTATCTTTGCCCTATTTATCATATTTCTTTATTTTTAATAGAACCCAGTTTGTAGTTGGAGCTAACTTAATACTTTCAGTTTTTCTTTTTTAAATTGTGATATGTCATTCAGTGGGAAGCTTCATAGTATAGAAAATAAATGAATGCAGTTCATACAGATCCATAAGGATGAATCTCAAACATGATGCTCAGCCATAAAAAGAAACTTTCAGAACAAAACGTGTAAAATGTCATTTATTCAAATAAAAAAACCTGTTAATGCTGCATATTGTTTAGCATTCCACAGTATAGCGGCTTGGCATTCAGAATAGTTAGGTGCTGTGTTGGGGAGAAGGTTTGCAGTGGAGGAAAGTCCATGGGGAGCCTGAACAGGGCAGGCGACATTTTATTTCTTAACTTTTATTTCTAAAAAGTGCTCAGCATAATTTTCCTTACATGTTTCTGTGTCTAAGATATTTTGTAAAGAATTCAAATATTCACACTTATTTTAAAGATAAACAACAAAAATATCTAACATACAAAATGAATATTTTCCATGATCCTCTTTTCTGTTAATATTTTAGTATATTTCTGTGTGTTTCTTGTAATTAATTTTTTCAGCTTTATTGAAGTAAAATTAATGAATAGGAAGTTATAAGATATTTAAAGAGTGTATTGTGATTCTTTATCGTGTGTGTGTGTGTGTGTGTGTGTATAAGAACATTAAGTTCTATTCCCTCAGCACATTTCAGTTAGACAATACAATGTTGAGACTGTAGCCACCATGTTTTACGTGAGGTCCTCAGGCTGGGCTTCTGTGTTTTGAGTCTAGTGTTGTTCAGAATAACTCTTTCTTTCTTCCCCTGTGATGTTAGCTGCTGCTGTTCATGTCCTCCTCCTCCAACTACGCAGCTGTGTGGTTTGGGGCCAGAACTTCCGCTGGGCAGGGAGTGATTGCTGCCATGTCTGAAACCTTCCTTCCCCAGGGAGTCTGAACCCACTTCCGTCTCTCCTTCAGGGTCTGTAGCGGACCTCTACTTTCCGGTCCAGGACAGGCGACTGCTGAAGAGTCCTCTGCCTGCTTTTGTGAACGAGGGGCTGTTGATAATCACCCAGTTCTATGTGTCGACGTGCCCTGCCCCTCGTCCTCTTCTCCCTTGCGGGCGCTCGCTACCCACTGCCTTGGTTTTGCTTTCAGTTTTGCTTTTTCAAGAGTGTACAACATAGTTGTGATATTCTGGAGGCATAGATTGCAGCGGGAGACTGGCCTGGGGGAGTGAGTCACCCAGCCTGTGGCCTCCCCAGTGGCAGTGTGGCCCCACTCTGGCTTTTCATCTCACTCCTAGCAGCACTTACAAGGTTATTAAAGGTCAACCTCACAAGCACAACTTTGGATCTTCTGGAGAAGGTCTAGAAAGGAGAGACTGGCCTCCGGTGCTAAAATGAACTGAGAGAAATCGGAGACGCCAAAGAAGATACAGCTTCTTGATCAGACAATAGGAATTTGGGGGCACCTGGGTGGCTCAGTTGTATAAGCATTGAACTTCAGCTCAGGTCATAATCTCACAGTTTGTGAGTTTGAGCCCCACGTCGGGCTCCAGGCTGACAGCTAAGATCCTGGAGCTGCTTCAGATTCTGTGTCTCCCCCTTTCTCTGTCCCTCCCCTGCTTGTGCTCTGTCTCTCTCTGTCTCTCAGTAATAAGTAAACGTTAAAAAAATTTTTTTAATTAAAAAAATAGAAGAAAATAGGGATTTTGGATTTCTCAGCTATTGTAGCTTGAGCCAGTCTGCATGTGGTCTGGGGGAACAAGGAGATGTAGTTGGGGAAGCTGTTTTGGTCTGTGTTCCAGCCAGCATACAAAACACTCCTCAAAAGAGAGAAAACCTTCAACCTTGATGTGGATTGAGAACTATCTTGAAAAGTGAGGAAATTCACAGCAAGCATGTGGCAGTACTGCAAGTGGGATTTGGGGTCCAGCTAGAAGGCTGGATCAGCATTTCTGCGCAAAACAGGTGGTGAAGCCACAGTGTGGCCCCTCCCAGGGCAGGCTAAGCAGGAAGTGTAAGACTTGAGTGTTTGGTCTTTGCGTGGTGGAACACTTCCAGGGGTGGTAGTGAGAGGCCGGCTATGTTGCCCTTTTCCCAGCTGAAGATGCTCATGGGACATGTCACTGCGGGAGCCTCCCCCTGTGGCAGAAGGAAATGCCTTTGCAAATAAATCTAGGCTGGATGAAAAGCGAACAGTGGTTTTGAAGGCAACCAGGGAAGCCCGAGCTTTTGCTTGGTTGCTGGGAGCGAGCAGCGGGTGCTGTGCCATGTGGATCACAGTGGTCGGCGGTTGCAGCAGACAGAGGGCCCAGGTGTCCCCCAGCTCTCTGGGATTGTGCTGTGGCAGTCAAGGGTGCAGATTTGATGATCCTGGGAGGTAGCTCATGAAGGTCCCACTTTTGTTTCATCTTTTCTAGACTTTGGAGCCCTTGTCACGTCGAATTTTTGGTTATTCAAGGTAATTCAGCCTGTTTCTTATATAGATGTTTTCCTACCCTAACTCTGGCCTGTTAGCTACTTCCCAGCCTTTCTGTTTTTCTTTTACGTGCCACCGCCCACTCCTTTAACATGAATTTCCATGGATGGTGTATTCTGTACTGGCCATATCTCTTCTCTGTATCTCAGAATGGTTGCATCTTGAAATTCACATAACTTTCTTTAAAAAAAAAAAAAAGCTTCAGTGAGGTATGATTCACACCCCATACAACGTACCACTCCAGCACACACAATTCAGTTTTTTGCACATTCGCAGAGTTGTGCAGTCATCTCCACTAACTGTAGAACATTTTCATCACCCCAGAAGGAAACCTTGTGCCCCCCACCCCCGGTCCCCGCCAACCACTCCTCTGCTTCTCATCTCCATGGATGTGCCTCTTCTGGACATTTCATAGAAATGGAGTCACACACTCTGTGGCCTTTGGGGACTGGCATCTCTCTCTGAGCATCAGTCATGTGGCTTTATTTCTGTTTTCAGTGCATTCTTTTGTTTGGTTTTCTTTTTCAGGTATTAAGCCACCACTATCCTCAGATCATAAATTGAGTCTTTCATTCCTAGAATCTCTTTTCCATAATCTATGTTCTGTACTTCAATCTGCAACTCTTAAACTATTAGTTTAACTATTAACTATTAAGATCTTGAAATTAACTCTGATTTCTCAGTTCTCTGGGGGAAAGAACACTATCCGTGACTCCTCTTGTGCCTGCTTCAGACTCGAGCTGACGTGCTCCCTTCTGTCTGGTGGTGCTCCACGATGCCCTCTGATGAATAAACATCTCTTGCTGTTCTGCGCTACCCTCTGTTGCATTACCATCTACTATTGCTCTTTTGGCTCCTGACACCTTTTCTTTTAACCCTTTTGTTTCATGGCCTCTTCTGATTATTTAAATTCTGTTATAATGCATATTCCAAGATAGTTATCATAGACCTTCATATTCTTTTTGGTTTCTAAAACTCCCTGTAGAAAGCCTTTGTCCTATGTGAACATTCCCTCAGCACACAGACCTGAACACATGTAGACATATTCCCTTCTCGTAGACGTGTGTGGTCACTTACTCTCTGTGCTCACATTCACGCCATCCTCCCACGCCCCAGTTGGATTTTCTGTGAGCATACATCACACCTTTCCTCGGTTTAGTCCTGAGTTGCTGCTGAAAATGCCCTAAGGAAGAGCACTGTCTCTCCCTTTTTATGTATGTCAACTCATTTCATGCTCACAAGAGCTCTGTGAGACGCTATTGTTGCTGTATTCCTAGTGTTTACATTTTAGAGATGAGGGAACTGGAGTCCAGTGTTTAAGTCACATTTTTCAACTACACTCAGTCTCTAAAACTGGAGTATTCTTTTTTTTCCTCTCCATTCCCTTGAACACTTCTGCCCAGTTCCTAACCCTCGGTAAGCACTCAATAAATAGTCAATTTGTTGGGTAAGTGAATTGAACACATGAATGAATGAGATGGTACCTGGTGGATATGCCAGATGTTTTCCTTCAGAGAGCTTATTTCTCAAGCCTTGGGAGGGACAGATCTCTGAATTTTTCACCACTGAACTCTGCAGTGTTCATACTCGTCAACATAGCACATAGCAGAATAGCATTTAGTAAAACCAAAATTGAAAGTGAAGACAGTACATGGGTGCACGGTCACTAAGTGCCTGGTCATCACATTTGGCTGTGATGGCAGCATATTTACTTATTACCAGTAGAGATAGGGAAGCTGAGTGGAGAAAGCACCTGCTCCTGGAGCAGGATGTAGAGTGTGTGTGTGTGTTCCCGAAGTTTGTTTTGTTAGCCTAAGGTTTTAGTCAAAACCAAGTTAGACAGGCATGGTGCCCACTCTTTGTTTTTTTCACCTGCTTGAGTGGCTGTTTCATATTTTATTATTTGGAACTTCATTTTTTAAAAAGAGGTTAAGTTTTACCAACACCCATTTGCTGTAGGAACTTGTGATTTATTGTCAAGTATTGCGGGAACCAGGATGAATCAGTCCTCGTGATTAGTGGTTTTACGTAGGAGCAGAAGGGACAGAGACCCATTCAGAGTGTTTTAATGTTAACAGGGTAAAAAATGTTTTGTTTTGTTTTGTTTTGTTTTCCACACCAAAACTTCTGGTCTTCTTAAGCAGAAGCAACAGACAATTATGAAATATTGTATCTATAGTTTTGTAGAACCTGGTTATTTGATAGATTAAGCACCCTTTTAATCTTTATTTTCGTCATTGACTGACTGTATTTTAGTTTAAGTAATCCTCATGCTACTCGGCCATTGGAGACCTAGTTGTGAAGAAAAATACAATACAAAGCGGAATAACTTCAGAATGTTTATGAACTAGGCTAAACTGATTGCCTCTCTTAGGTTTATTGTTTCAAATCATTAGTGATGCAGGCTCCTAGGCATCTGTTATGCTGCTGACTCCCAAGGTCATGTCTCAAACATCCTTTCCTTCTTGATCATTCTCCTCTTTATACTGAACCAACATTCAGGTCTTTGATTCTGGGTAATGGAGGCTGTCTCATTCCAAAGCACGGGCTCCGCAGAAAAAGAACATGATAAAAAGGCCGCAGTAGACTTTCTTTTCCAAAGTGGATTTTGGCATACACTCAAATTACACTCAGCTCACCAAAACTGAGCACTGATTTTGTGCAAGTGACAGTTTTCATCCTCACAGAACTGATGATGTGCTTAAGAACGTTAACCACGTCAGTCTCCTTCACACACACAGCCATAGACCAGCTCCTTGGCCAGGTGGGAGTGTGGTAGGAAACGTGTCCCCCCGTTTCTCTAGCCTCTGCAAAACCACGCTGATGAAAAAGGTGTCAATGCTGGTGAGGTTTAAAATCAGTTACCAAGAGGGAATGTAAGCAATCTGATTAATCTCCTGTTTATACTTAACAAAATAAATCATTTAGCTGCTTTATTTTGACCTTCTGCTCTGAGAGAGCCATTCTTTTGAACTTGGACCCCAGGGTCCATGTATATTGTGGTTACTCATTAAATCCTTATCTCTTATAAACTCTTTTCACGAAAGACTTTGATGAGGCTGGCACTCAGTCATCCAGCCCTGATACATTGCTGGTGTAGTTCGCATCGGGCTGCCTTACTTTATCAGGCTGGTTTCGCTCTAGTTTTGGCAAAAGGTTTTACTTTAAATTTGGCTTTCCACATTGAAGCATGGATGCTTAATTGGTTTACCCATTTTGCATGTTGGGGACACATACATAATCAGATCTTTGGCACACTAGCAGTATTGTGTTATCAATACAAGTAGGTCATTAGGGGCTCCCTAAAGAAAATTTTACGTAGGAAACAAAGTCGGAGCAACTGTTGATTTAACAGTTCTACCAGTGTTTTTATACATTGAAAGAGCATGGAGAAGACTCCCGGGATAAGCACGCAAGCATGCACACTGAGAATAATAGCCAGTGTTCCTGAGTTTTTACCGTGTGTCAGGTGCTGTTGTAAAGGCTTCATGCGTGTTACTCAGTCTTTGCATCAGCTCGAGGGAGCGAGTCCTGTTCCTAGCCTCGCTGTGATGAGGTGTCTTCTCTCACTCCAGGTCACGAGGTGGAGAGGTGGCGGGCCTGAACGTGAGGGCTCCTCTGCAGAGTGCACGCACTCACCCATCTCTGCATGGCCCGTCGTAGAAGCGTTGCTACCACCACTACGCTTTGGGGAAGGTGGGTTCCTGTCCCCACCACCCCTCCCTGACTGCTGTGTCCCCTAATTCCCTCATCACTCACTGTGGCTGGCCTTTCCTCGGCCTCACGCTCGCATTTCTGTCTCCCCCCGCACCCCTTGTTGCCCCCAGCGTGAAGACTCCCGGAGCTGGTGTATGCGGTGTCCTGCACGGGTCCTGCCCCTCCCTGCCCGTTCCCCCACATGCAGTCTTGTTGCAGCCATTCTAAACTCCCTTCCGTCCCTCGGCTCTGCTGCCAGGGCCTCCCTTTCTGCAGGGCTAATTCACAACCTGTTACAGCAGCACCCGTAGTCCGATGGCAGCTGCCCTAAGCCCTGGCCCTGTTGGCTTTCACTCTTCATCTTTCAGCCCTCAGCTTGGAAGGCCTTTCATCCAGAGGCTTCCCTAAGCCCCAGGTCTGTAGGGTGCCGCCCTCCTGTGCTTCCCAGGGCACCCTCACTTCCTTGTCCTAGGACTTTGTTCTCTCTCACACCCGCCCGCTGTGTAGATCCCTCCTCAGGTGACAGCCACATTCAGGTAGGGGTCACGGCTGACGTGTTGAGCCCTGTCACGTGAACACACCTGTCACAGTGTGGTGAAGACTGTGGTAAGGGATGAACGAGCAGCAGCTCAGTAGTCACAGTGGAGGGAGCAACAGCAAGCCTCAGGGATGCGCACCCCACGCGGCGTCAGAGCTCGAGTCTGTGGGGCTGGCCGTGTGGCTCACGTCTCCTGGTGGGGGGCATGCCTCGACTTTCAGGTGTGGCTTCGGCTTCATGCATGCCTCTGTTCAGCTCAGCCTGTAGCTCTTCCCGTCGGCTGGCTCAGCCTCTTCTCTGCGTTAGTTGTCACACCTCCAGGAGAGTCCCCTTCACTTGCTCTTGCAGGTCTGGGGCTGCGTGGTGGGGGATGCGCGGTCACCTGACTGGGGACTCATCCTGGGGTTGAAAGAACCCAGAGCAGGGCCTTTCTGGCCACCCTGGCTTTGCCCTCCCTGGGGAAGCCTCACCCCCAGGGAGCGGCAGCCTGAGGCAGGGGAGTGCTGAGACGCCAGCATCTTGCAGGGAACGCTCTTCTGAGGTCATGGTCAGCTACAGACATAACAGAAGACCTCTCCCTGCTGTCGTAGCTCCTCACGCCCTACCTTCCTCCTCCCTCCTCCTGCCCCTGCCCCCCTCCCCCCTCCCCATGGCCCTCTGCAGCAGCACCGAGTGCCTGCCCTCCCAGCTCTTCCCCACCTGCTGCCCCGATGTCTGCTGTGCAGTCAGGGGAGAGCCCATTAGAGCAGCCCCAGGGAACGGGCCTTTCCAAGCTCTACCAGCATGGAGACCCCATGACAGGTCAGAAGTAGAACTTTCTCTGGTTAGCTCACAGAGGTTGTGGTTTTGTTTTTTTGTTTTGTCTTAATTTTTTTTGTTTATTCATTTATTTTGAGAGAGAGAGTACAAGCAGGGAAGGGGCAGAGAGAGAGGGAGAGAGAATCCCAAGCAGTCTCTGTCCTGTTAGTGAGGAGCCGAGCCAGACATGGGGCTTCATCCCATGAACCATGAGATCAAAACCTAAGGCACAATGAAGAGTCTGATGCTTAACTGGCTGAGCCACTCAGACATCCCAGAGATTTTTTGACTCTCCCAAAGCAAAATGGCATGTGGGCTCAGTGTCATCTGTGATGGAGTTGGAGGAATTCATACACGTGTGCTTTTACTCCTCTGTCAAATTCTGGTTCATGCTTCCGTTTCTTTATTTCTTTTCTTTCTTGCTTTCTTGCTTTTTCTTTTCTTTTCTTTTAGTTCATGCTTCTTTTTAAAGTTTATAAATGTATTTTGTTATGAATGTGACTGATCCTGGACATTGTGTGTTTTTGTTGAAGAAAAAAACATCCGGAAGTTCAGACCTTAGTTAAGAGTGAGCATTTTTTTGGTTAAGTGTCCGACTTCAACTCAGGTCATGATCTCATGGTTCGTGGGTTGGAGCCCTGCATCGGGCTCTGTACTGACAGCCAGCTCAGAGCCTGGAGCTGTTTCGGATTCTGTATTTCCCTCTCTCTGACCCTCCCCTGCTGTCTCTCTCTCTCAGAAATAAATAAAACATTAAAAAAAAAAAAAGAGTGAGCATTTTAGGGTCTCCTTTGGGGTCACTGCCTGAAGTTACTTCTCTCAGGCTTTGGATTCCCGCCTGTGACCTGGCTGTGTGCTGGGATTTCTCTAGGTGTTTCCAGGGCTCATGTAAATTCTGAGTCTCAGAACAGGTGACTTGAAAACACCACATAGTATTTTTATCAGAGGGTAGGTAGACAAAGATGGAGTGAATGGTGAAATGGCGGCCTAACCATGAAATGATGAAGGACAATTGATTCAGTAATCTCTAGGTTATTGAATTAATTTTTAAAAAGTATTTATTTATTTATTTATTTACTTACTTACTTATTTTAGAGGGTGAAAGAGAGTGCAAGCCAGGGAGAGGGGTAGAGGGAGAGAGAGACTCTCAAACAGGCTTCATCCTTGGTGGGGATCCCATTGCGGGGCTCGATTCTACAACCCTGGGATCATCACCTCTGCCAAATGAGTTGGATGCTCAACCAGCTGAGCCACCCAGGTGCCCCCACTAATTATTTTTATTTGTTAATGTTTATTCTTTTTGAGAGAGAGAGAGAGCAAGCAAGCACGAGCAGGGGAGGGGCAAAGAGAAAGGGAGACACAGAATCCAAAGCAGGCTCCAGGCTCTGAGCTGTCAGCACAGAACCTGACACGGGGCTCCCATCCACGTGTAAGCCAAAGTCAGATGCTTAACTGAGCCACCCAGGTGCCACCCAGCTAATTTTCTTTAAAAGTAATCTCTACCTCCATTGTGGGGCTTGAAGTCACAACCCCAACATCAAGAGTCACATGCTCTACTGACTAAGCCAGCCATATGTTGCCCCCACTTTTTTTAAGTAATTAAATACTTTGAAAGCATTTATTAAAATGTACTGAATGTAAGTACCTGTGTGGGTTTAAGAGTGTAGACACTTCACCTCTTGATCAAATCTTTGCATAGTGCCTTTCCATTATCATCTTCTGCTGGAGCTTAAAACTCTCCCAGACAGGGACCTGGTCTGTTCCTGATTTTATTCTCTAGGTACAGCGTACCCTACTCCTACAACAAATGGATTTTGAACAAATTACATACATTTCCCACTCCTTTTAACAAATTTGCAGTCTCGTTAAATTTCAGTAAGGACTAACAGTGGATTCATTTAAATAAAGTTTGCTTCCTTTTCAGAAATTGCTTGAGTTCTGTCTGCTCCTTAGTATTTTCCCAGCAGATAGTTCTTCTGAATACCTGGAGCAGGGAGCTACCTGCCCGTTAGAGCTACTCCATAGTGTGGCGTACGTTTGTGTGTTATTTCAGTCTGTAATGAGAATTGTAAAGATGTCAGTTAATTGTCCATTTAACTGACTTTTTTTTAATGATGATTTTGTGAGAGAATTACATTCTCATGGAGTACAGCCTGACAGAGCTGCATGTTCTAGATCCAACAGAAGACTGATACTTGATAATCTGAATCAAGGGTGGTTTTAGTTACCCTCGTTGGTGCACATTATGGTCTCACTTTTCATGGCAGGTTTGCAATCCTGACATGATAAAACGGTCCATATTCTAGATAACCCTTACATAGAAACCAATCAAACAAGTGTGTAGGGTGGACTGTCAGTCCACTCGGCTGCCGTCATAAAGCGGTCATGTGACCCTTTCATGAAGGAACTTTTTAATGCTCGTTTCAGCCCCCAAGGGGAAATGCCCAGCCAAAGTTCAAAGACAACGTGATATAAGTAAGTGTTGTGTCTTGGAGGCAAACGTTCTCCCTGGAGTCAGTGCGTCTCTGAAAAGATCACGAGAATCAGTAGTAAAATATGACATTCATATTTTCACTTTACTCTCCACTTTTCAGGAGCATGTCCTGCATAGAGAGCAAGATCGAGCTGCGTTTCAACCAACGGTGGTTTCCATCTGTGCTGATTGTAATTTTTATCCATAGGTTTGAAGACATACCTGATAGCGGGTCAGAGAGCGAAGGAGTCTCATTGCAGCTGTTCAGAGGCCTTGCTTTCTGGCTTTGAGGTCATTGACGGCTCACGGGTGTCCTCAGGCCCTAGGGGACAGGGGACAGCATCGCCAGGGAGTGTCATTGACTTGGCGCAGACTGTCAAAACCTTTGATAACCTTAAGGTTAGTTTTTTTTTTTTTTCCTACTTCTTAAACTTTGTATTAATTCTGCAGTAGAACATGTGAAATGATAAGCAGCCTTTGGGTCTGTGGCAGACGACATGGAATGCCCTGCAATTTGGTTTTTGTGATTTTTAAATTTAGTCTGAAGTCACCAGCATTTTGCATTTTTTAATATCTTTGCTTTTTTGACATATTACGCACCTCCATTTTCTTTCTACGCTGCATCAATTTGCTTCTTACTCGAGTTGTTATTTTCTTTTTCTGAGACCTATGCTGTCTTCTGGAATATCTGAAAGCTAATGATAAACAACAGTAAAGGGGATTCTTCTCACATCTTCCTTGTAGAGCTAGTTTGTATCCCACTGCAGACACTGTTTTCTCAAGTGCTCCTCTGTCTCTCGAAATCCGGTGTCTGAGGATTATTTTAACTTTTGTTGCTATGGGTGAATCTTGTGGCGTATCTCACCTTCAGAGTGCAGGCTTGCCAGGAACGTTATAATATTTCACTGTTGGAATAGAGCCCTCTTGGCAGCTGTACAGAAGTGCCCGTTTCTGTCATAATAAACTACCCTGGGATTAACGTGGCAGATGGACCGTGGGCATTTGAAACCATTCCAGCTTATAAACTGCTCCTCAGCTTCCACATTTCATTTCATTTCCCCTACTGGTATCTCTGGTTCATTTACAGCTGAAATATTTTCGGTTTCCATTTAAAAAAAAGAAGGAGAGAGAGAGGGAGGGAGAGAGTGAGAGGGAGGGAGAGAGAGAGAGGGAGGGAGGGAAGAAGAGAGAGGGAGAGGGAGGGGGAGGGAGGGAGAGAGAGAGGCACTGATAACAGTTGCACCTCACTGTGTAGTTGTACCCTCAAACAGGTCAGGATGATGGCCTGGTGCTATGGCTTTAATCCAGTGTGTCCCTGCTCATCCACGTTCACTTAGTGCTTTGAGAGCTAATTCCGAGGGGACTACAATGTGGGCGTCCAGGTCCTTTCCCTCTGCCAGAATCCCTAGTCCCTGCCATCCAGTTATTTTGTGTGATTGTTGTGCTCAGTGTTATTAACAGTACTCTGGTATCATTTTTCTTGTGTGCTTTGTTAAGTTAATGCAGGGTTTTCCATCCACAGCAGTGGGAACATTTCGGGCCATCCTGTGCCCATGGGATGTTGAGCAGCATCCCTGGCCTTCACCCACCACATGCCAGGAGCGCCCTCTCCTCCCATTATGGTGACCAGAATGTCAGACAGTGCCCAGTGACCCCTGAGGGGTGAGGGAGGATGAAGTCCCCTCTGGATGAGGACCCATGGGGTAGGGTGTGAGACCCGACCCTTCCCCGGATGCTCTGGCACGTGTGTGACAGCTAATGTATCCAATATTTCCTTAATACCTGCACACTTTGAAGACAGCCTCTTTGTGTGGGGCGATGATTTGCAGCAGTCAGAAAGGAGAGCTTCAGCTCATGGGCCGTCCCTGCATGCAAGAAGGGGGGAGAATTTGAGAACATGGTTTTCCAAGTACAGTTTCATTATTTGGAGAGAAATTATTTCCTCCAGGCTTCAAACTGAACCGCATTTAAATAGACCAATAGAACTCAGATCCAAAAATGCATTATTTGTTGTGTTTGCCTGATGTGTTAGATTATGTGTACGTGTGTTTCTATCCATAGCACATAACTTCCAGTTTTAGCAACAGTGATTCACTGCTAAGTTACCCTAAAAAGGTTTTCTCTTATCCCAAAAGAACGTTTCTTGTTCTAGTTATATGTATATAGTTATAGTTAGAGATTTAAGTATCTTTATTTTTTAAATCTGGATAGACAAAAACTACTTAGCGTATTCTGTTGCTGTGTATAAATTTTCCAAATAATCATTGAAAGTTTTCTGAAAATCTTGTGATCTATTAACCTTGTCTGACAAAGGGAATTTGGGTGGGGGCGGGGGGAGATCTCTGTGCCCCTTCCAGGAAGGAAGGGCGGACGAGCTGGATCTTGAAGTGTAACTTCAGGACATGTTGATGGTGCAGACAGGGTGACGGCGTCTGAGTCGAGGGCGGTCCACGCTCCGTGTGGAGAGGGGGACAGCGCAGTCTCCCCTCCAGGCCTTGCCGCTCTGGGCCCGCGGGGCACAGTTTCGCCCCGCTGCTTCCGGTTGTGTGGGATCATGGGAGAGCAGGCCTCTGTGAGTGCCTTGCAGTGAGTGCTGGGTGCCTGAGGGAGTCCTTAGAATGATCGTCCCCGAGCCAAAGGACAGAACACTGAGGTCGGCTTGAAGAATTATATGCATTCTAATAGAACATATAAGGCCTTCCCTAGAATAAGTTTTTGCAAAACAGAAAAAATACCAGCTGCTCGCTCATAGGTTCTTGGGGCGGGTTTGCCCCACACACCAGTCAGTACCTCACACGCGTCGTTGGTTTGTTGACTTACGTGGTCTGCACTACGGTCGGGTTTTCTGTTTAGCTGGAAGCACTCGCTGGTTCTTCCTCCTCCTTTGCCAGGGTCTGTCGACTCTCCCTGCGAGTGCACTTCTTCCCTACGTGGCCGCTGCCGCCGCCTCCAGTGAGCGGCAGCCCCCGTGTAGGTTTCTGTCACCGTCCCTGCATCTCCCTGCCCGGCGTGGGAAGCCCCGGCTCGCTGGAGGGGCCTGTGCCCAGGCAGTATGTCCTTTGAAAGTACCTTCCCGCAAGCAGTGGTTTCTCAGGCCAGAAATAGGCGTCAGGTATGCAACGGCGTTCTGTGGTCACGTAAACCTGCGCGTGACAGAAAGGGTCTCTGTTCCCCAGGGCTGCTTGGAGCCTCCAGTGCTCACAGCCACGTTAGGGCCTCCAGAGAGCGATGCGGAGGCTGTGCTCTCAGGCCTTCGTGACCACAGACTTTTTTCAAGCCACACTTTTGGGAGGAATGACTATCTAGTGAGAGGAGTTTCATGAAGGAACCAAGAAATTGGGGAAGGGTGTTGAGCGAATATTCCTCAAGTGAAAGCACGCACCTGTCACCCGCGGTGCTCCTCATGTCCCTTCCCTCTGGGCTTCTCTTCCTCGCCCCGGGTGACAGAACCACAGCTTCCTGTGGCCCCCCTGGGTAACAGTGCTTTCTCCCCATCTCCAAATCCATGGCCCTTCCAGCTGTAACCTTCCTGTTTACTTGTCTCTTGGGCAGCTTCCTGTGAGTTCTCTGAATGCAGGAGGGCCCCGAGTGTCAAGTAACTTGTGCTTTTCCCAGGTGTGCAGTCAGGCATGTGGTAGATAATTATAATTTTCTTTTGGCTTAAGTTTTTAATTCTTTTTTAAAGTTTATTTATTTGAGAGAGAGCACACGACGAGGGGAGGGGCAGAGAGAGAGGGAGACAGAGGATCCCAAGCAGACCCTTCGCTGTCAGCACAAAGCCCCATGTGGGGCTTGAACTCAAGAATTGTGAGATCATGACCTGAGCTGAAATCAAGAGTCAGTTGCTTAAATGACAGCCACCCAGGTGCCCCAAGTTTTTAATTCTTGAATGAGACACAGAGCTGTAGCTCTGCAGAGCGGGGCCAAGTAGGACCGCACTGGGAAGCCCGGGCAGGACTGAATAGACGAAGGACAAGAGGGGACAGATCACTGCTTGGACTTGCCCCAAGCAGTCACTGACTCTCTGAGGAAGGTCTTCCCTTCTCTGTGTGTTCCTACTTAAGAGAGGGTCTTCACATTTCGCCGTAGGGGATGTAAGCATGTCACAAATGTGACATCGGAGCAGGAGCACCTTGGCCCGTTCAGTGTGACCTGAGCTCTGCACTGGATGTCTCCTACTCCTTCTCCATGAATGCCGTGGATGATGGATGGATTGAGACTACACATGACAATAAAAATAGCTGCTCTGACGTCTTCGCAAAGAACAAAAAAACGAAAATCAAAATGTGGATGGTTTTTTATCACATCAGTCTTAACTAGTGAACTGCATGAGCTGTGAGAGCATCTTAGTGTATCTCTGAAGGCCCTCGCTGGAAAGACATGTGCTCGGCTGGTCTCTGTGAATTTAACCTTAATCTGTTATTTAGAACCCTGGGGCTGGGGCTGCATGCTCATGGGCATTTCTGTGTGTTCACAGTCAGTAGTGAGGCTGACGATGTGAATTTGCCTACGTGGGGGCACTTCAGGGAGGATCTGCCCTGTTTTCAAAAGGGTAATACTTTCCCTTTGAGGTCACTAGCTCCAGGGCCCATCCTTCTGTGGCAGTCACTGAGACTTTTTTAATGACTCTAAATAAATGATCACTCTTTTATGTCCTTATTGTTTGTAATCATTATGAGTAGGCTCCATGGGCTCAGTGTGAGGTAACAGCTAGCCTGTTAGATCATTCTAGAGATGGAACAGGTAGTATCTGTCTATCTATACTTTGGACTCTATGTATTTATTATAAATGGTGGTTTAATTGGTAGTGGTGATGGTTGCACAATTTTGTGAATATACTAAAATCCACTGAAATATGTACACTTTAGATGGGGGTAAATTACATGGTATGTAAACCCTGTCTCCATAAAACTCATAAAAATAAATAGTAGTCTGACCCCAAAATGTGAATATGAAGTAAGTTTTTTTCAAAAAAAGATGTCAGGTTGTGTCTACATTTCCAGTCATGCGTGTTTCCTTCCATCAGGGGGAAACCTGTCCCATGGAGGTTGGCAGCTCTTCCTCACAGAAGAGGTCCAGTTGAGGGAGAGAGAGAGAGCCATCACTGGGACACCGCCCTAGTATTTGCTGC
This sequence comes from Crocuta crocuta, assembly GCF_008692635.1. Classification (NCBI taxonomy): domain Eukaryota; kingdom Metazoa; phylum Chordata; class Mammalia; order Carnivora; family Hyaenidae; genus Crocuta; species Crocuta crocuta. Next base: position 1,280,677 of record NW_027529647.1, read on the forward strand.
AGGCAGGGTCCCTCAGTGAGCTCTAAAATTAGTGGGTGGGTGTTTAAGGAGAAACAGGATATTTGCACAGCCTCCAAGCACCTCCACCCCCAATATTTATTGATTACAAAGAGAAGAATCGTAACTCCATGGTGGAAAACCTGGTGGGCCCTGCCTCACTGATTGAGGAAGCCTGGCATCCCTATTAATAAGGCTCTCAGTGTCATGTGCATGCCCCCTGCCCTGCGCCCCCCCNGTTCTTCTCCCAAATCTTAAAGTTTGGCCAACATGTGAGACTGCACCAGACAAGTGCAGATTCAAGGCCAGTCTGCAGAACACCTGACACCTGACCGGGACACTACAGGAGGGACAAGCCACCAAAGATGAGGAAAGACCAAGAACCTGTCACTGGCTGGAGGAGATAAGAAGATGCCAAATGCAGTGTGGGATCCCAGAACAGAAACTGGACACTCAGGGGAAAGCTGGGAAATCTGAGTTCTGTTGCACCGTTAATTCCTTAGTCTTGATGAGCGCTCTGTGGTTGCTGTGAGGTGTGGACATCCACGGAAGCGGGGGATGGACACATGTGGGGGGGGGGACAGACGGGGATGGACATGTGGCAGGCAGCTCTCTAAACTGTCTTTCTCACTGTGCATAAGTCTGTTGTTTCACGATATAAACGTCTAATGTATGTGTACTAACTTTTTACCATAGCTGTGTTATTGTAATCATACTATGTAATATACGTATATAATGTTGATTGTATTTCTGTGAGATGTCACAGATGAATTGAACTGGAAGATGTGTCCAACGCCATTTAACTGGTATCATCAGGTAGTGAAATACTGCAGGTAAATGAGATTTCCCCAAATAACCAAATATTTTCTTCTTTTGACTTCCTGATGGAATATTTCCACAACACAGTAACCATCTGCTTGCCTTATCAGCCTCCGTTACTGAACCCAGTGGTGGTTTAGGGCTCAGGAATCTGAGCAGGGTTCTGTGACTCCACGCTCCATGGCTCTGAGATCCTGCGTCTGATTTTTACAGGTTTCTGTTTTATTTTGTTGTTTTGCCTCCTGTACTGTCAGACTGTACGTTTTCTGTTCTTAAAGCTTCTGAGATGCCTTTCTTCTTCTGTAACAATTTCTGCTTCTATTTTTCTCTAGTATTTTGTTTGCAGAAATCATCTACGCGGAAGGGTTCATGCGTCTGCTAACCTACTAGCTTAAACGATGCTGCACTGGCCCACCAAGGACGGTAGCAAGCAGGGTAACTTTCTCCTCACTCGGAAGGCCACATCCACAGATAGAGTCCAGGGTGTCGCCACCTGGGCTAAGCTCTCCTCTGTCATTTTCTAACTGGGTAACACTGGGCAAGTCCTTTCTCTTCTCTGCCTCAGTCTCCTCATGTGTAGAATGGAGCTAATCACAGCGTCTGCTTCCCGGGTGCTTCTGAGGACTACAGGCAGAGAGTGCAGACCCTACGTGGGCCTCAGGAAGTCCTCTGTCATTACTGTCACACGTTCCTGTCGGCCACGTTCAGCTTGGGTTTCGAGTTTGGGAGCAAGTGCTGCTTCTCTGGGTCACAGGACAGCTTACTAAACAGTCACACTCAGCCGACCAAGCAGGTGAAGCCAGGCTTTTCTGATGTTGTTTCCTCTTCGTTTCTCAGAAAAGAGGTTTCCCTCCTCCCTTCCTTGACAGTTATGAAAAAGTACAGCTGTTGGCTTAGAAGTGATGTATCTTGTGAAGAGAGAGAGCCTTGAAGAAAAACCGGTTTTTTACCTCTGTGCCATATATTCTGAACAGAATGGAGCATGTTTGTATTGAAATGTGCGTAAAACAAATGCAAGTGTGCTCTAATGTGTTGGAGAAGTAGTTAAAGTCTCCCCTCCAAAGCCGATGGCCATGCTGGGGCAGGAGCAGACTGCATCTGGGGAAATGTGTGTTCTTGGGTGTTCTCCAAGGGATCTCAGGGTCCCAGGCAACAGCCAGCACACTCTTTGGCCCCTAGAGCCCTCTGTTGGGGGGACTGGAGCTGGTCTTACTCAAGCTTCCCTGGGTGCCAGTTGCCAGTAGTGCCCCTTAAAAGAACTGGGAGGTGGTCCTATCTGCTTAGGTTACTTCAGGGGAGTGAGGCACAGGACAGCAAAGTGCCAGGATTATTCCTGCATCCTCCTTGTGTTAGGAAAGGAGGCCAGAGGATGGCCACATGGGGATCAGGGACCAGGAACCTGCGGTCCGACTCCCCCTGTTGATGAACCATGGTGTCCTCAGAGCGGCCTCGTGATGTATTATGAGGAGTGATTGTCAGGCACACAAGACCCCAGACACTGCGCGGATAAGTATTGTGCATTGCCGTGCCCTCAGCACATAGGGATTCTCAGTCCCGCATCGTTGTATCAGGCTGTCGGACACCTTGCCTCCCAGGGTGGTAAGGTGCCCCCGATAGTTCCCTGAAGTCCGAAATGCTCTTCCCAGTGAGGCTTCTCCACGGGAGAAGGTGGGGAGTTTAATGGATGGGGAAACATTTCACAGAGGTATCTGTGCGCTTGGCAAAAACCAGTTGATGAAATGTTCTCACCCAGATTAAAACGAAGCTGAAAAGTCATTAAAGATTCTGTGGGCAGTGGAGAGGGAGACAAACCCAGCTTCTGTGGCCTCTGCTGCGGGGCCTCCCCAGTGCAGAGGGGGTTCTCCCCGCACAGCGGAAGGGAGTGTTGAGATGTGAGGCTGTCTCTATCAGCGTACAGACTTCTCCACGGTTTTTTGTTTCATTTGTTTTAAAGATTTAGTCAATAAAATTGCCCCCCCAAAAGCAAAGTAGATGAGGAAGAAATAGAAGGAAAAAAGCCACATTTTCAAAGCGCAGTGAGAGGGTCCTGTGGATCCATGTGCTGTAAGTTCCTGGGGTGCTGGTTCTCCCGCCCGCTCCTGGGGTCCACACTCCTGCACGAAGCTGCTGTGGGGGTGCAGAGGAAGTAGCAAGCACTGTTCAGGCCACTGCGAGTCCTGACCGCAGGGCCTGCCCTCTGCTGCTTGACATGCGACTGACAAGCCCCCGACCCTCCCAGAGCACAGTCCTAGACCGTTGACAAACATTATGTCTGTGCCTTTGCTCCCAGAGGTTCTTTTGTGGGCAGGCTACCAGACTGAACCTCTGTAGTAGAACATTTTATTACAGGAGGGACCGGGCCACATAGCCTCTATGCCAAAGAGAGGTAGACTTGGGTTGTCCAGTTGTCCCAGGCTCCTGAGATCAGCCAGTCTCCATGGACACTCCTGGCCTCCACAGCTTCTTCCAGCCCTTTCGCGGTCACCGTTCAGAGAGCGGGCACCGTTCTGAAGTTGTATGCCTGCACTGCGTGTCTAGGGACTCCTTCACAAGAGGGTGTGTGCCCTCTGGTGTCCAGAAGGTTTGGTGGTCACCGTTGCCTGTTTGTGGCTCTGAGTGCATAAAGCATCTTTTATGTGTGAAGCCAGGGTGCCATGGGCAATGCCTGAGAAGCACAGGGCCTGTTTTCAAAGTACAGGTTCTGTGCTTGAGGCGAGAAAAGTACTTAGGAACAAACTGATGCCAAGAGACAATGAGGTTGGCTGCCCTGTGACAAGGACATTAAATGACCAGATGTGCTATCTTCAGAACCGGAAGTTTTACTGTTAAGGATCAGCATTTGCTGAGTGCTCACTGACGCCGTAGGCAGAGCCCAGTGTGGTGAGTGCAAGCGCGCTTCCATTCGCTCATGCAGAGTCCTCCTAGCGGGCCAGGATGGGGCCCCTCGTCCTTCTCACCTCTGTTCTGGGAGGTCAGTAGAGGGAGATACGGTCCCGTTTTAGAAAGGAGGAAACAGGCTCAGGGATTCCTGTGCGTATTACGTGTTAGAACTAGGATTTGGTCCATGACGGAGCCTCCGATCACTGTGTTACACACAGTAATCACTATAGTAACTTCACTAGCTACAATTAGTGTTGTCATGCTACTTCTCTAGCCATGAAGTTAAAAAATGGGCAGAGAGGTAGCTGTTACTATTTCATCGGGTCTTTACATGGTTGGGGAAAGCCCTGGACTCTCAGGTTAGAGTCTCCCTGACTGTCCCCTGCACCAGATTGTATCCCCTTCTCCCTCTGGGCTGCCAGTGGGCCTTTGCGAAGCCAGTGTTGCCCTAAAGAAGCAGCCACCACTGCTGCTTCCAGAGGCACTCACTCCCACCCACCCCCGGGCCCCCAGGGAGCACCCTGGGGAATCCTGCTGGGCACCTCAGTGGCCTGCTGTTTTGGTGTGTATATTGTCACTTTGCAAATGAATACAGGCGTTCATACTTGTACATCGCATCAGATTCCCAGATGACACAACTCTTTAGAATCTTTATTTCTTTTATTTAATATAGTAGAGGCCTGAAATCTAACATCAGATGTGATACAAGTCATATCCTTGCCCTTAGACACTAAATGATATTTATTTACTTACTTATTTACTTATGTATGTATGTCTTGAGAGTGTGTGCGTGTGTAGACAGAGAGAATCCCAAGCAGGCTCTGTACTGTCAACACGTGAACCATGAGATCATGATGTGTATGAGTCGGATGCTTAACCTACTGAGCCACCCAGGTGCCCCTAAATGATACTTACTTTAAATTTCTAAAATAACATCTAGGCTTCTATAATGTATTCCAGCATTTAACAGTGCTTATTAGAAATTAGTGCAATTAGAAATTAGTGCAATTAGAAATTGTTTTGGAGTCCCACTAAATGTGTCCTGCTGCCATTTGCCTTCTCCACTGGCAGCTGTTAGTCACTGTGTTGGTGGTGGTGGCTGCCAGCTCACTGGGTCACGTCCATGGTAAGAGTAAGATGAAGCATGCACTGAATGCCAGGAGCAAGACCAGGCGCCCTGCGTGCTTCCTCACTTAGTTCTTCCCACACACCGTCACCACTCCTGCTTTATAGGTGAGAGAATTGAGGTCCGCAGTCTGAATAGGGATCTCCACACCCTGGTTTGTGAGAAGCAAAGTCGTGCCCTTTCCACTCTGCCTGGCCATGCTAAGCCTCCACTTCTCTCTTCTACATCAGCTAATTGCTCAAGCTTCAGAGATTTCCTGGATCTATAAACGTGTCCCTTGGACTTTTCAGCCTGTTTTCTACAAACAGCTCACCATCACACAGAGCTTGAAAAACTTGTGTAGGCTAGTGGCTGGGTTGTTGGCTTAATAACACACTTATCGAGATACAATTCACATTAACATAAAATGTACCCTTTTAAAGTATACAGTTTGGTGGTTTTTAGTGTACTTGCAAGATTGAGCAACCATCACCACAGTCAATTTTAGAACATTTTCATCACCTCGCAAAAGAAACTTCACATCCATTAGATCACTCCCCATCACTTCCTCCCCTCATCCACCGATCTACTTACCATCACTACAGATTTACCTTTTCTGGACATTGTGTGTACATGGAGTCGTATAACATGTGGTCCTTTGTGTCTGGCTTCTGTCACCTGTCAGTGTTTCCAGGGTTCATCCATGTTGTAGCAGGTGTCAGGGTTTCATTCCTTTGACGGCCCAGTGCTCTTCCAGTCTGCGGATACGCCATGTTTTGCTGATCCTTTCATCCACTGATGGACATTTGAGTTTCTACTTTTTGGCTGTTACGGATAGTGCTGCCCTGAGTGCTCACATACCAATCTGTGTGGACGTGTTTCTATTTTTCACTTGGCTAGTTTGTTTTAATTCATGCTCAAGCAGCTCAGTAAGCCTTCTACTTGGTTGTAGCCAAGTAACAGCCATTCGGCCTGATAGCTGATTGCATCCATAGACTTGGCTGAATTTTGGGTTTTGGCCGTGCTTTCTCGGGGTGTTCCTACGGTGTGTGTTTTTCTTGTAGACCTGCCCTTCATGCGGAATCATGTTTGCCCCCAAATCAGAAGCTGGTGCAGAAGGAGGAGCCATCCAAAACGGCTGTCAAGAGGAGCATAAAAACAACACCAAGGTAACCAGCTCGTGGCTGCTGTGCCCGTCTGTTCCTCTCCTGGTGCATCCACCCGAAGTGACATGCCTGTCCTGTCAGCTTCTCAGTTCTGAGAATAATTCCCCGTGGGTGACACTATTCTGTACCTTCTCATCCTTTGGGTTTTGAATAGACTAGTCAGATCGGGATGGAGAGTCAGGACTCACCCTCGTGAACTGGAGTAATCACATGCCTCCCTTCGTGGGCAGTCAGAGCTTCAAGACACATGGACTGCGATGGCGAGGGAAGGTCTGTGGGGCACACTGCACATGTGCAGGAGGGGGCTCGGGAGGAGCAGAGATGCACTGTGAAGAGAGGCTTGGGATGGGGGCCCGTGGTGAGGACACTGCCAGAGAGGTCTCACCTGGAGACAGGGTCAGGACCGCAGTGGAAGGGAGAACAAACAGCAAGCCGGGAGCCCTTTGAAGACAGCTTATAAAGGCTGACTCTCTCGGGAGGCCTACGTCGGTTGTTCTCCACCCTCCCCTGGATTGAGCCCCGTACGCGTATCCACCACCCCAGCCCCCCGCTTCTCCCACAGACCTCTGCAATGCCGATTCTGTGGTTAGCAAGCTCCGAGAGCCTCAGCTCTTCCTTGGCCTTCTCTCCGCTCCCTCACTGGTTCTTCCCACCATGTCACTTTCCTGGCTGCCCCGACTCCGGGAGGTGTGATTTCACACGATGGGAGGTGGGGAGAAGCGGGTGGGTGGAGAGTCCGAGCGTCAGGTCAGAACAGAGATGTGAGGGTGGTGGTCAGGCGTGCAGTGGGGCCCTCGTGGTTGAGGCCAGGATGGAATAGTGCTGCTGCATGCCTGCACTTCAGCCTCTGTGTCTGCCTCTCGCTCCCCTTTAGGCTCCCGCAGCTCCTAATTCCAAAACTCAAAACGGACTTCTGAGCCCTCCCCAAGAAGAGAAGCTCACCAACAGTCAGACCTCCCTGTGTGAGATCTTACAGGAAAAGGGAAGGTGGGCAGGGGTGAGCTTGGACCAGTCAGCTCTCCTTCCGCTGAGATTCAAGAACATCCGGGAGAAAACAGATGCCCATTTTGTGGATGTCATCAAAGAAGACAGGTAAGAGTCAACCATTCGTTTGAAAGTAAAGGTTTGCAGGTAGAGGTCTCTCCTTTTTCTGAATCCCCTTTTCCCCATGTGTTTGCCCTCCATTGTCAGTATATTACTTTATTTTAAAGTAATTTGAAACTTACAGAAAAGTTGCATGAATAATACAAAGAATTCTCATTCTACTCTTTGGCTGACTTACCAACTTTTAACATTTTATGATGTTTGTTTTATTCTCTATGAAATTTGTTTTATTTTTTTCTGAACCATTTGGTAGTAAGTTGGATACATCATGCCCTTTGCCCCTAAATTCTGTATTTCCTAAGTACAAAGATGTTGTTTTACATAATCACAGTTCCTAAATAGAGGAAATTAAACATAGATACAGTATTTTATCTAGTTTACAGTTTTTATTCCAGTTTGGCAGAAATTTTGGCCACAGAAATGATGTGTCCTCCCGGGTCCCATCCAGAGGCACACGTGCCCTTGGTCTTCCGTCAGGGACAGGGATTTTGGGAACCAGGCAGGTGTTGTTGACTTCTCCAATCTGTAGTTATCTTCTCCTTGAGACTAATACGCAGGACTTGCAGATCACACCCGCATTCCACTCCTCATCAGACCACCCTAGGTTTCATCTCCATCGATGGTTCTTGCCTGAAATGGTCTTTCCTCCGGTGGTGCAAAATGTCAGCTTCGCTACTTCAGCACCAACTGCACGTCCATCGTTAGGCACGTGCCGTGCCGCGGTGAAGAGCCCCTCCTCACTTACTACCTTATCCATCCATCCCCTGCCAATCTGGACTCAGGGAGTCCTCTGTGATTTAATAGGATGTAATCCAGCACTGCCCTTACTGCGTGTGATGCTCTAGGTGCCCTGAATCTGCCAGCGAGAGCCCCCCTTCAGCAGGGCACTGTGTCCTTTTGACACAGCCCCATCCTCTGCTTTTCAGAGTTTCTGGCGCCCTGTTCTAGCACAACAGAATATTCCAGGCTCATCTTATATCTTCCCTGACCCTGTGCAGGAATCAGCCATTTCTCCAAAGAGCCTTGGCTCCACTCAGTGAATAATGGTATTTAGATATGTTAGTTGTTAATGTCTCATTTAATGTCCTTGTAGCCAAAGACATACTCCATGTTATTTCAGTCCTTTTACACTTATTGATACTTGTTTTATGGTCTCAAATGGGTCTGTGTTGGTGAATATACCACGTGCACTTGGATAAATTCTGCATTTTTAGGATGTTATGATTCATAAACAAAAGTAGGTCTCAGTGGTTGGCAGTATTAGATCATCTGTGTCTTTACTTTTTGTCTGTTATTCTGTCAGTGTGAAGAGAGGGATTTTTAAATCTCTCACTCTGATTGTGGAATTGTTGGTGTCTCTTTTTAGTCCTGACAGTGTATGTTTCAAGTATTTTCAAGCTCTTTTGTTTTAGGTACGTACTCATTTGTGAGTGTTATAAATTCCTGGTGAATTGGTCCTTTTTGTCATTTTGAAGTGTCCCTCTTTATCCCTAGTAATACTCTGTCTTAAAATCCACTTTATCTGATACTAAAGTGTAGTTAACTGTAGCCTTCTTGTCCTTACTATTGACCTGGTATATCAGTTTCCATAAAAAAATTTCAACCTGTGTCTTTATAGTTGAAGTATGTCTCTTGTGGGTGCTGCTTTTTAAAAATCATTCTAAAAATCTCTGCCCCTTAATTCCATTTTAATATATTTACTGACTTTTTAGCCATACGTCTTTGCATTATTTTATTTTACTTTTTGGTGGTTGCTTTAGGACTTACAGATAGGCATCCTTTAATTTTTATAGCCTTCTTATGGTTAATGTTGTATCATTTCACTTTCTTTTTTTTAAGTTTACTTATTTATTTACATAACTAATCTCTATACCCAACATGAAGCCCAAACTCATGACCCCAAGGTTGAGATTGACATGCTCTTCCAACTGAGCCAGCCAGCCATGTCTACATGTTTCACTTAACATGTAGACATCTTATAGCTGTATAGATTCATTCTCTTCTTCCAACCCCTTATGCTGTAGCTTTTACATGTGTTACATTTACATGCATTATAACCCCAACCTCTAATGCCATCCTCTTGGTAATTTCACATTGGTCTCCATTGATTGCTCTTCTGTTGAGTTTTCCTGTTTCTTTGCATGTTGTATACTTTTGGATTGTGTCGTGCTTAGAAACTCTGGATTCTCTTGTATTATTCTGAAGAGTATCAATTTTTCTTTCTTTCTCCCTCCCCTCCCCTGCTCCCCTTCCCTTCCCCTCCGCTTCCCTTCCCCTCCCCTCCCTCCCTTCCTTACTTCTTTCCTTCCACAGGCAGTTAACTTACCTAAACTCAGACACCAAAGTTTGTCTCCCCTGGGGTAGGGAGGTGCTCTCTTTTTTTTTTTTTTTTTTTTATTCTTTATTT